>NC_061514.1:300430272-300510399 GCF_022539505.1 Lolium rigidum | reverse complement strand
AATGATGCTTTTCCTCCTATGGAGAGGTTACCATTCTTTTTACTTTCATTGTTGAGTCGGTTCACCTATTATCTTCCATCTCGAAGCAAACACTTGTGTGAAGCTTGTGCATTGATTCTTACATATTTGCATATTGCATTTGTTATATTGCTTTGCATTGACAATTATCCATGAGATATACATGTTACAAGTTGAAAGCAGCAGCGCAGAACTGCAATCTTCCATTGTGTTGCTTCAATACCTTTACTTTGAATTATTGCTTTATGAGTTAACTCTTATGCAAGACTTATTGATGCTTGTCTTGCAGGTACTATTCATGAAAAGTCTTTGCTTTGTGATTCGATTGTTTACCATGTCCTATACATTGTTCTGATCGCTGCATTCACTACATATGCTTTACAAATAGTATGATCAGGTTTGTGATGGCATGTCCTCCAGAAATTATCTTTGTTATCGTTTTACACCGCTCAAGGACAGAGCAAAACTACTGCTGGGATGTACAGTACGTCTCCAACATGTCGATAATTTCTTATTGTTCCATGCCACATTATTGATGTTATCTACATGTTATATGCACACTTTATGTCATATTGGTACATTTACCGCTGAACTAACCTATTAACAAGATGCAAAGTGCTGGTTCACTTTTACTGTTGTTCTGGTTTGAAATCCCCGTAACGAAAAATATTCTCGAATCGGGACGAAATCAGCGCCGAGTTCCTATTTTACCGGAAGCATCGAGAACACGAGGACCGCGGAGAGAGGGCGGGGCCACCACACCACACCCGGACGCGGCCAGGGGGGCACCCCTAGGGTGTGGGCCCCCGAGAAGCCCTCCTGCGCCGCCTCTCACTTCCTACTACCTCGGCCCGAGCCTAAAACCCTCGGGGCGTTCGACGAAACACCAAAACCTTCCAAGCCGCCGCCATCGCAGCTCCAAGATCAGGGGACAGGAGTCTCTGTTCCGGCACCCTGCCGGAGCGGGGAAGTGCCCCGGAAGGGCTTCTCCATCGACACGCTGCCATCTCCACCGCCATCTTCATCACCAGCCTCTTGCTCCCATGAGAGAGGGTAGTTCTCCATCGAGGCTCGGGAGCTGTACTCGGTAGCTATGTGGTTCATCTCTCTCCTATGTGCTTCAATACAATAATCTCATGAGCTGCCTTACATGATTGAGATTCATATGATGATGCTTGTAATCTAGATGTCATTATGCTAGTCAAGTGAGTTTTACTTATGTGATCTCCAGGAGACTCCTTGTCCCACGTGTGTAAAGGTGACGAGTGTGTGCACCGTGTGGGTCTCTTAGGCTATATTTCCTGAGAATACTTATTCCTTTGTTGAATGGCATAGTGAGGTGCTTATTTATATCTCTTTATGATTGCAATGTGTTTGTATCTGAATTTATCTATGTGCTACTCTAGCAATGTTATTAAAGTAGTTTTATTCCTCTTGCACGTGTGCAAAGGTGACGATGTGTGCACGTGTTAGTACTTGGTTTATGCTATGATCATGATCTCTTGTAGATTGCGAAGTTAACTATTGCTATGATAATATTGATGTGATCTATTCCTCCTACATATGCATGAAGGTGACGAGTGTGCATGCTATGTTAGTACTTGGTTTAGTCTTTTGATCTATCTTACACTAAAGGTTACTAAAATATGAGCATTATTGTGGAGCTTGTTAACTCCGGCATTGAGGGTTCGTGTAATCCTACGCAATGTGTTCATCATCCAACAAGAGTGTAGAGTATGCATTTATCTATTACATTTATGTGATCAATGTTGAGAGTGTCCACTAGTGAAAGTCTAATCCCTAGGCCTTGTTCTAAATACGCTATACGCTTGCTTGTTTCTTGTTTCTTTGCGTTACTCTCTGCTGCGTTACTCTCTTGCTTGTTTGCTTGTCTGGGCAAAGCACTTTTACGTGCGTGCCGTTGCTACTACTTATTCATACCACTGTATTTCACTATCTCTTCGCCGAACTAGTGCACCTATTAGGTGTGTTGGGGACACAAGAGACTTCTTGCTTTGTGGTTGCGGGGTTGCATGAGAGGATATCTTTGACCTCTTCCTCCACGAGATTCGATAAACCTTGGGTGGTCCACTTAAGGGAAACTTCTCTGCATTCTACTAAACCTACTTGCTCTTGGAGGCCCAACAACTGTCCTACAGGAATAGAAGCTCCCGTAGACGCCGGGGATTCCGTTTTTAGAGTCGAACTTGGGCTTTGTCAGAAAAGCTAGCTTAAAGCTCCAAAAAACCTCACCTGACGACGAACACGAAGAAGCCGTGGGGATATGCAAAGTATACAAATGATTGAAACTCCCTATTACAATGTGATCAAAGTTCACCCAACGAAAGTCCCTCTTGATAGTGCGGCTATCTATCATAACCCGGTCTCCGAACAACCACCTTGAGACCGGTAAAAGGAAAACCTAGCAAGGCCATACCTTTTCCTTGCGCAATCCGCTTGATCTTGATGACAACGCTTCAAGATCCATCAAGCCGGAGTGCATCACTTGATCATTGTTGTTTCGTGAAGACTCGTGATTTGCTCCCCCATACGCCATTATGGGATAGCTTCATTAAGCACATCTTCACATGTCCATTATCACTAAATGGACGGCAAGCTTCAAGCATGTGATCCTCTTGAGATGCTCAACTTGAACTTGCCCAACTCAACCTTGATGACGATCACCACTTGATGTCATCCTCTCATGGGCTATATGAGATCTCACTTTTGATGCATGCCCATGGAAAGATACCTAACCCACATAGACAACACAAGAGCACATATATGATGGGTTAGTTCATAAAGCATAATTGACAAGGCTTACCATACCACATGACTTCACGTGGCACATTCTTCATGCTTCATGTGTTGACCAAACTTGAATCTATTCTTCACTCTTTGTATTGGTCAACCTTGTATCTTCTCATGCTCTATCATACTATCTAGAGGTGTATAAGGAACTCTTCATTCGTTTGCATGCTCTAAATCTTAGTCAATCCTAGCTCAACTCATGAGCCTATCATGACACCGACTTAGAGCCATATCTTGAATTCTTCACTTGGAATCAAGCACTCAAGATCTTGATCATTCATTGCTTAACACATAAGCTAGAGCATGGCTAATATTGAGTTCCACATAAGAACTCCATCTTCATTTCTTCTTCTTGATCATATCACATATATGTCTTCAAATCGATGATCTTGATGCCAATACTCAAGGTATATCTTTTATCTCTATGGCATCCATACTTGAATCCAACACATGGACTACAAGTAGTACCTATGGAATATTCCTTCATATAAACTCAATGAAAACATTAGTCCATAGGGGTTGTCATTAATTACCAAAACCACACATAGGGGCAATGTACCCTTACACATTTTCCTCACAGCCGCAAGCAACAACAGTTTTTAAGTAAATACAAACCAAAGCCTTAAGCTAGATGATTGTGCTATGATCCCGAATGAATCACTAAACATGTACCGTTACTTTTCCCTTTCTGTCACTGAGGTTTCGCGGTAGCACGCTGTTCTCCACTCATCCCACCTCTTCCCTTGATCGACTCGAATGATATGGGTACCTGTAGATCATCAAGACGAGGCAAAGAGACAAGGATACAAGATCGCAAAATTCCTATTCAATCCTTACACATAACATAAGATTAGATGCACATGAACGCTGCGAGGATTCACCCCAACCCGCAGCCCGTGAGGACTACTCACACATAATATCAAGATCAAATACAAAGATATAAATCATTGTGCAAAATACTTAGATTGAAATCACAATATTCTTACAATGGTCGCCAATTCTCAAGGAGATCTCTATTACAATGGTGATGGCTATGGCTATGGAGGAGATGGGAGATGGAATGGATGAACTATGGTGATGGAACTCCTTCGGTGTGGTGCAGATGGATCTGGTGGATGGCGGCTCTGTTTGGCGACGAGTGGCTCTTTTTTCAGCGTCGGTCCCTTCACGACTTTTATAGTGTTTGACCTCGGGAACGTAGCCGCAGGTGGTACGGGCGGACGGTACGGGTGGGCTTTCTCGTACCGATGCCCGTTAAAGCCACAGGAACCGCCTTTGCGAGTGTAGTCAACTTTGCCATGCTCCTGACATGATTTTCTTCAGTAATTGCAGGTCCATTTGCCATTATGACGTGATATCCTGCACAACATCCAAAAATAAAAGAGATTGCACATCTTTGCATTGATTAGGCATTAGTGGCAAGTTGAGAGGTAAACTTAGTTAATTTCTTAACTTAGCTAAGGGTTTAAACGCGAGAAAATATGGCGTATTTTACAGCCATCACCCGCATACCCTCTCGGCAAGCTCTCCCTGGATGCCGTCTTCGGCAAACCCAATAACTTCAGGAAGGAAAGACTTGAGTTCGAGGTAGTGAATTGGGAATCACAGTACCACGCTATCCTCGGGAGGCCAGCGTATGCCAAATTCATGGCAGTACCTCACTATGCATACTTAATGCTCAAGATGCCAGGCAACAATGGGACTACTATCACCATTCACGGGAGCTTTTCACGATCCGATAATTGCGATTGAGAGTTTCAGAAGACCTCCTCCAAGTTTGGAATAAAGCAGGAGATTAAAACATTAGACGTACTTTCTGACCGCAAGAAGCCACCTGCCGACGATCGGGCATCCAAACCCGACGAGGTTGATGACAACAAGAAGTTGAAGAAACAACCATTGGAACCTGCCGCTCAGACGGAAGCTATCAACGCACCAACAGACCCTCCTCTTACTTAAGAAGACGAGCGGCAACAACATCTTTACTTTTAGAACAATTTGTGTTTTCATTCAATAAGGTTTCTTCAGCCATAGCAATTTAGCATACTCTTCGATTACAGTCTATCAATAAAGTTCAAGTTCATCTATGCAAGTGTTATTCTATTCAGTAGGACACGCTCGAATCTACTCGGGGGCTCCTAACAAATCTTCACCTCCTTCAAAGAACATCGTATACACGATAATTATCTCGAAAACCTCCTTATACTATCAATGCAGTAAGCATACGCAAAAATACTCAGGGGCTGCAGCCGATAAGTTTTATCTCAAGAATCCATCAAGGCGTACATCGTACTCACGATAGAGAAGCATTACAAGACCGCCAAGCAAGCGGAGCAATTTAAAAATAAAGCTATGGACTGCCATAACACATCGTTTTCACGATAAAAGTACAAAAAGTTCCGCCGAACCTCATACCACCCCTAAACATTCGGGTGCTACCATCAATGAAAATCGCATAAAAACAACGGCTCACGCCAGTACATCATTCTTACGATACCTGAGCTACGAGTCCATTCGTGCACATGGTTCCCTCGATGACTCGGGGGCTGCTGCCGATGTAACTCGAAAAATACGTACGGCCCCGCATGACATGTTGCGATTGCTAAGGGTCCGCCGAGCTTGCAACATGACCTGATCACTCAAAAGTTTCCGCCGACGATATACAAACCACAAACATCATATTCACGATACTTGAAGCACGAGTTTGCCGAGCTTGCGACTCACCCGAATACTCAAGGATTGCCATCGGCGTTTAAAAACACTTCTATGAAAAATGGCACTCTGTAAATACATCGTTTTTATGATAAACTTCACCATGGATCAATCGGCAGTACGGCTCGCCCGTCTTCACGGGCATCTACATCGACATTACTTAAATACGGAGTATAGGTTCAACAAATGAATTACATCATTTACAAGATAAAATTCGACCAGGATTTCTACAATACACCCGAACACTCGGGAGAGGCAGAAGACGGAGTGTTTCACCAATTACATACAAAAATTGCACCAGTTGTACAAACACTCGATGTTTTTACTACTCGTTCGACCCTCCTACTCCTCGGTTCGCTTCGGAGCTCACTTCCAACCTATCAATTATAATCGAGGCAGGGTACCTGACAACAGGGTAATATGGGCGTACATCTGCATCAGCTTTGGCAATCAACTCCAAATCAAGTGAAGGGTGCTAGGCCTGTACAAAGGAAAACATTGTTTTAGCCCCAGCCAGAAGTTGGCTTCGCACTAGAGCTCGAACCCTCGCAGCATTCCTGAATTTCGACATCAGGGTGAGCAGCGTCGAAGGAACTGGGTCAAGCGGAAACATGGTTCTCCATATCATGGTCAAGCTTGCACGACATTTATCAAAGAAGTTGTGCACCTGCTGCACCTGATCTTAGAATTTAGCGACAACCACAGCTTTCGATTTGTTAGTCCAGAGTACGCCGTGCGGTTGCGACAAGTCGGTCAAAACATCGACCTTCTCGTGCACGTGTTTGTTTTCTTCAAACAAGTTCAGAGCAATAACTGTCGAAAAGAATAAAGGAAGATTAATCCACACGGAACAAGCACTCGAACATATGAAAAAGACGAGAAATGTCGATTACTCACAGTTCAAGCTTTCGGTGGCCTTCTGCAGTTCAGACAGCGCATATTGCTCTGTCTCGATGGCTAGTTCACCCTTCTTCTTTATCACTGCCGCCATAGCATGGATGCCTAACAAATCCTTCTCCATACGAGATAATTTGCTTCGCATCTACTGCACAAGGCCAGATTCAGTGCCAACTGCGGGAGCCGAAGAGCTTTCGGCGAACGGAACAACTGGTGTCACCTGCAATAAAACATCGAGTGCGCATATTCAGACAATCAAAAACAATCTTAAGGACTTCAACTCCCATCGGGAGAGCGTCAAACAGAGTAGCATTGCATTCACAAAAGAAAGTGCTGGCAACATTGCCAGCAAGGTTCATTACAAAGCAGGCATTCAAAGCCATTTTTAAAGTATATCAGTTACAGGACAACAACTTTTCATGGTGCTTGAGTTTGTGTTGAGACGCTTGGGGCAGCTTCGGCAGCTGTTTGCTTGTTTGCCTCCACCAACTCAAGAAGCTGACGCGCGCACTTACGCGCTGGTCTGCTAAAAGAGCTGAGGTCAACAGCAATGCCGTCTTTGTCTTTCGGCAACGCCTTCGTCAACAACTCCATGTCAGCCTCGAAGCCATATCCCATCAAAAGTTGGAATGCAAGAAGTGCTCCATAGATGCGCGAAGTGCGTTTGAATACCTCGATGGTGCCATCGGTGTCGACAAAGAACGCGTCCACCAGCTGCCCCAAGATCTTGTCCTGATCTATCTTTGGGAAAATCAGGGCGAAGAGCCTTGACAAGGCTGTCTTGCTCTTCTGCAGCAGCGCCTGAACGTGCTCGCTAGAGTCCACATCGAAGGAGATGGCGTCGGGCGCGGAGTCGACTTGAGGCTTGCCTATATGATTGGCAGGTATATCGGCAGCTCCTAAAAAGGTGATGATACAGGCAAAAAATCAACATGATTCAAGAAGAAAGGAAGATCAAAGTTGTCAAAATAACTTACCCAGCAGAGCCTCAATGGATTTAAGGAGGTTGTCCTCCTGTTCCTTCGTCTGGGCCTGCGCCTCCGCCTTCTCCTTCTCCTCCTCCTTCAGCTGGTTCAGCTCCTTCTTCAGCTTGTCGGCCTCTCGCCGGGTAGCAGCTGCCAGTTTGACCGCTTGCTCAAGTTGATCAGATGAAGACTTGGCAGCTCTTGGAAGTTGAACATTTTCGGCTTCAAGCTGGATGAATTGGGAGGCGAAGTCCCTCACCATAGCCACCGTAGCTTGGACAGGCTGTGACGAAAAACAAGATAACAATAAGACACTCGAACGACCTTCAAGCCGACATTCGACTGCTAACTGCCAAATGTAGGCTCGGGGGCTGCTTGGATAAGGACCAACATCAACAGAGAAGAAAAACGCAACGGCACTTACGTGTCCTTCGGGAGTCGAAGACGGAGAAGCAGCTGTCGAAGGAGCTTCTTTCCCTTTCTTTTGTGCCCTCCTTGGTGGAGAAGGAACAACTAGCGCCCCCTCCGGCAGAGTTGACCCTTCGGCTTCCGCTGTCACCACCTTATTGAAGTTGGTCTTCGCCTTCTTCGAAGGTGGAGGAGCTACCTCCCCTTCATCACTATATGGATAGATTCGGCTACGTCAGCAACGTGGATGAAAAGTCATCAAGAAATCTAGCGGCGAGAACAGGTGAAGACGCTTATGACTCTAACAGCGGATCGTCTTCGTCAGCGAAGCCGCTCGATGGCCTCTTCGGTGGCTGACCAGTTGACGCCTCGGGAGCTGCACCAACAAAAAGAACGCGGTTAGCATCATTGTCATTTCGGCCACTAGGACTCGACTCCTCCGTATCGGTTAGTTCATTAACAGGTGCCCTCTGGCGTTTGGCAATGAAGGCTCCGGTGTCGACGGTCTCTTTTTCTTCTTCCTCTTCTTCTTCTTCTTCTTCTTCTTCTTCTTCTTCTTCTTCTTCTTCGTCTTTGGTGGCTTCGCTGTCTTTGACCATCTCGGCGTTTGCTTCAACATTGCCGGAGGACTCGTCATCTTCGGGTTCCTCCCCAGTCTCGGGTGGGGAAGGATAACACTTTGCAATAGTAGGGGCCTGACGAGGCAAAGTAAAATTCATCGGGTCCGAATAAAGTTATTGAGTACAAGTGTCATATCAAATATGGAACGCCAAGAAGATCACCTCGGTTGGAGGATGATGAAGCTCGTATGGATCTTTGAAGAGCTACCAGGGGAATGGAATCTTCTTCACTAAAATAAGTCAACCGCCTAACTTCGGCTAAAAGCTCCTTCTCTGACAGTTCAGCGGCATTGATTCGGGTCACATCTTTGGAACCAGAGTATGACCACATCTGATGGGCTCTGGACATCACTGGCTGAATGCGGTGCTTCAAGAACATAGCAACCACTTCAGTACCGATCATCGTTTGGCCACCAACATTTTTCATGTCTAAGACCCTCTCGCATAAATCATCGGCTATCAGTTTTTGTTCGGTAGTCAAGATGTTTTGCCAGGACCTCTTCGGCGTCACTTCTAGGACATCCGTGAACTTCGAAAGGTCAGAGCGATGTCCTGAAGCTGGCCGATCCTTGAGATAAAACCACTTCGATCTCCAACCTTGGACAGACTCTTTCATCGGGAAGTTAAAGTAGTTAACTTCCTTCCGAACAACAAAGCCGACCCCTCCAATGATGTAGGGTCCGCTGCCCCCGCTGTGGCGTTTGACGAAGAAAATCTTCTTCCACAGGCCCCAGTGAGGATCGATACCGAGGAAAGCCTCGCAGACGGTGATAAAAATTGCGAGGTGCGGAATAGAATTCGGCATCAGCTGCCAGATTTGAATACCGTACGAAAACAAGAGGCACCGAAGAAACTCGTGGGCTGGAAGAGATATCCCCTGGAACAGAAAAACATAAAACATAACAGTGAACCCGGCAGGGGGATTAGGACGGGAATCTGAACCTGGGAAGCGGACGTCTTTCTCGTCATCGGAGATCAGCCCCAGACTTCTCATCTTCTTCTCATCGCGCTTAGTGATGGTGGAAGCTGTCCAATCGCATTGGGCGTCTCTGGCGGCGGCGGCGGCGACAGCTGTTTTCGGTGGGGCAGCGGTTGCCTTCGAGCCGGTGGTGCTTGCGGCGGCGCCAACAGATGCGGTGTTCCTCTTCTTGCCCATGGCTCTCGGGGTCAACTTTGAGGTTTCAAGACTTGGGCACAGTAGCAATGGGAGGCAAGAGGCAAGAAAGGAGATGAACATGAGAGCACGGGTGAAACGAATTAAACCCTGGATTCCTTTTATAAAGGGAAATTACTTTGGATTTGGGCCGTCAGATCCGCACCGCTAAAAATGGACGAAAATCTGGCTATACACGTGTTGCAAGGAGAGGCAAACCGGCGGCCACTTACCCCTACTACGCACAAGGATCGAGGAAACGCCTCGGTTGACGTGCAAGGTTCGGTCATTTCCAAACTGACTGCGCAGACGTGGGGCAAGCCCACTAGGTCACGTCCCGTCAATCTCGCCGCAGCGGTTGCCACTTCGCTGATGACATCATCAAGATCGTCAGCTCCTCCACAATGGAGCATCCGAATATTATTGGAGCTTGAAGAAACTTACGATACTCGACTCAGCAATTTAAAGCCTGTACATGGCTACTTCATAGTCATCCACAGACTCGGGGGATACTCCCATTGGGAGCGATTGCCGCGCACCCGATGAAAAGATGGAAGCCTCGTCGACAAAAAGCATCCAGGGAAGAACAGACCCGAAGGTTCTAGCAATCTAGGTTTGAGCCCGGGGACTTGAACCTATGTAAGGTAACGCTGTTTTGCTTCGGCACTTAACCAGTCTCGATTCACCGAGTAAATATGGGCTCGTTACTTTCATCCCTTACGTACATTCAATTATTCGGCTTCTCTCGAAGTCCACATTCCTTAAGGACCCGATACATTCAAAAGACATCGGATGAAGGAGAAGATTCAAAAACATCGACATCAACAGCAAGACCGTCGAGTAGTACAACTTGAGTCTACGCATGGTTGCAAGCATCCGCCCATAGACTCAGGGGCTACTCCCATCGGGAGCGCTGTTCGCGCACCCGATAACAGATGATTTCAATTTTACATCAAACGCAAGATTCAACATTCTTCGACCGATCAAGACGTTCAGACGATGAAAACTTTAGTCCCTGCCCGAAGCTTTGCTTCGGCTAGTCACTCGGGGGCTACTGATGTGGGCATTACCCTTCGGGTACCCAACATTGGCCTACCTCCTTTGGCCCAGCAAGGGGCCCGTGAGAATCACCGTAACCCAAGATGGACCAATACGTCGGTTGCAACGGAGGAAAGTTAGAAGGAGACGGATTCTTGATGGACAAGGCAAGGAAACGTCGAATAAGGGAAGGATAGACTAGATCTTACTGTAACATAGTTAAATCCGTGCAGGACTCTCGGGACCTGGCCTCCTATATAAAGGCCAGGAGAGGGCCTACCGGAGGACATCGATACAACCTACACAATCGCATACAACCTCGCATACACCAAACCCTAGAAACCTTGCCTCCCGGCGAGATCACCACCACGCCGTCTATCGGCTGCCCCATTGTAACCTTTTTCATCGATAAATCAAGATCAGACAAGTAGGAGTAAGGGTTTTACCTCATCGAGGGCTTCAAACCTGGGTAAATATCGCCTTCTGTTCGTTTGGTATCCGATGTCTCGTGCTAACCTGCAGGATTCCGTCAACCCTAAGCCCCTCATGGTGGGCATTACCGAGGATCCCCCTCGTCACCTTGTCTACTCATTTGTTCATCAAAAACTACCTCAGAGACCTAACAATCGCGTCAAAGGTAATTTAGAAGAAGGAAGGAGGTGCTGCCCAGACTATGGCCCCAAAGCGGATCCCTCCGAGAGCAGGATGTGCGAAGATAAACGTCGACGCAGCCATGTCCAAGTAGAACCGGGGTGGAGTTGTGGGCGTCGTATGCAGAAGCGAGAATGGTGACTTCCTGGGAGCCTCTTCGCTTAATGTTCCAGGGGTTATCTATCCCATGGTAATGGAGGCGATCGCCTGTAGGGAGGCGATGGCGCTTATGAAGGACCTGCAGCTCCTTCGAGTCACAATAGCTTTTGATTGCTTGACAGTTATCAACGGTCTGAAAACTGAAGGGTTCAAGGGAAGCTATAGTATGATTCTTGATGAGGTGAAGAACGATGCGAGTTTACTCGCACAATCTTCGTTCTGACATGAAAACAGGGCTTCGAATGGTGAAGCTCATCGCTTGGCACATTTTGTTGTTTCTAGTAGTTTGGGACGTCAGGTGTGGCTCCTCCAGCCTCCCGATGGTCTTTGTATCTTGAACAATGTCTTAGTTCAATGAAGTGACGTGCTTAACCTAAAAAAAAGGTGTAGGCTCGGCCCGTAGGCATGGTCGGGCCAGGCCAGGCATGAGATTTTCGGGCAGGCTGGGTCGGGCCGCCTAGCTATGGCTGCAATGGGCTATTCCCATTCTCTCCATGGCTTGCTTTAAATTACCACGAGGTTTATGCGAGCATATTAACTCTTTGATCAGAAACTTCTGGTGGGGTTCTAAGGACGGCAAGCGAAAGGCTTGCTGGGTTGCGTGGGAAGAGATGACGAAGCCAAAGTTTTTGGGTGGTTTGGGCTTCCGAGATATAGAGTTGTTTAACTTGGCTTTGTTGGCTCGGCAGGGATGGCGGATCTTGCAAAATCCTGATACATTGAGTGCGAGGATGTTGAAGGCGATCTATTTTCTAGAAGTTTATTTCATGCAAGCTGTGATAGGCTCTCATCCGTCTAAGGTTTGGCAAGCTATCATGGAAGGAAGAGAAGTCTTAGCCTCAGGTCTTATTCGCCGTATTGGCACGGGTATGGAGACAAACGCCTGGGAGGATAATTGGCTGCCAAGGGATGGGGCTTTGCGTCCCTTTGCCTCCAGAGTGACAGATCCTCCTCAGAGGGTGGCTGATTTTGTTGATCAAGTGACTAGGCAATGGGATGTGGAGAAGCTGAACACATATTTCCAACCTGTTGATGTGCAAGTAATACTGAATATACCAGTCAGTTCCAGAGTGCAATCTGATTTCTGGGCTTGGCACTACGACAAAAAGGATATGTTTAGTGTGAGATCGGCATATAGGATGTTGTTGAGTATAAAGGAGCGTCGGGAAGCTTGGTTGGATGTGACGGCTTCGAGCTCCGATCACATAGGACTGCAGAAGAGTTGGTCCCGACTCTGGCAGGTCAAGGTACCCGCAAAACTGAAGATCTTTTTATGGCGTTTGGCCAAGCACTCGTTTCCAACAGCGGATTTGCTTCACCATAGGCATATCGCGCAGACGAGCACTTGTGGGTTTTGTGGTGCCGAGGATTCATGGAGGCACTCTTTGATTGACTGTACAATGGCGAGGTGTGTATGGGCACTTGCTGATGAAGAGTTGGTGGAGCATATGTGCCATTTGCAGGAGCCGGAGGCGAGGAGTTGGCTGTTCTCGATGTTCGAGTCCTTACCGCACGAGCAAGTGACACGGTTGTGTGTTACCTTATGGGCGATATGGCATGCGCGGCGGAAAGCAATCCATGAAGGGATTTTCCAGAGTCCTCTCAGTACACACTGTTTCATCGACAATTTTATCGGAGACTTGAACCAGGGGGCGAAACAAGAGATGAAGAAGGTGGTTCTCCCACCTAAGAGGCACCCCAAGTGGATTCCTCCACAGCGGGGAGTCACAAAGATCAATGTGGACGCCGGAGTCACAAGGAATGTGTGCTCGGGATCTGTTGCTGCAGTTGCAAGATCGGATGCAGGTGTCTTTATGGGTGCGTCTGCAGTCCATTTTGCTGGAGTGTCGGACCCGAAGGTGCTCGAGGCAATGGCGGTCAGGGAAGGCCTCAATTTTGCGCTTGACCTAAATCTGCAGCGCATCAAGGTAGCTAGTGATTGCCAGGCGGTGATTAAGGCGTTGCATGAGCAGAATCTGGGAGCTTTCAGTTCTATCACACATGAAATAACGAAGACGGTAGAGGGTTTTGGCGAGGTGCGTTTCGTGCATGAGAACAGAGCCTCAAACATGGAGCCTCACAATCTAGCGCGGCTAGTTCTTTCCAACCCTTCTGGTCGGTATGTTTGGTTTGTAAGTCCGCCCGATGGCGTTTGTATCCCACAACTCGTTTGAAATAAAAGGGCAGGATGTTTCTCAAAAAAAAAAAAAAAGGAGATTCACAGCCGCCCCGCGCACACGATTTTGTGGTCGACGTATTCACACAAGAGAAACCTTTTTCACTCTTTTTTTTTGCGAATCAAACCTTTTTCACTCAAAGAGTTGTAAATTACGAAACCATGTTCAGCAAAGGGTTGTGAATTAACATCTTTGTCCCCATCCAACACAAACACATCCATAGGCAGTGGCTCCCACGTGCACGGTCTTGACGTAGACATCACCACACAACTAAATCACCATGTAGTGCATTGTGTGTAAATTATAATTATTTGTTCCGACGATACACATTGTGTGTAAAATTGCATGTCTCCACTCTCTACTGTACTACCTTCGTTCTAAATTAAGTGTCGCAGATTTATCTAGATTTTCATTTACCTATACAGTAAAACACGTCTAGATAAATGTGAATCTAGACAAATCTGCGACACATAAGTTAGAACGACTTTGCAAATTGCATTAATTATTGAAAGTACCTTGGCACTCTTTGGCGTCGGCAAGGGCTAGAGCAGGAGTCCTAGTCCTAGGTTTCGTACGGATGCAGTGTGGAAAGTGACACACGCCTAGATTGTACGAGGCTGGTATGTAACGGGAATTTTCAGGACCTCGGTACTCTTGAACCCGATATTACTCACTCAGGCCTTAAGTTATAGTATAGTGTACTGATTACTAAGTTATAGAAAATCTGGAGGGGGAGTTTCTTTTAAACTATTCATTTAAAATTTGTTAT
Organism: Lolium rigidum; assembly: GCF_022539505.1. Classification (NCBI taxonomy): domain Eukaryota; kingdom Viridiplantae; phylum Streptophyta; class Magnoliopsida; order Poales; family Poaceae; genus Lolium; species Lolium rigidum. The sequence goes on along the minus strand of NC_061514.1, from coordinate 300,496,021 downwards.
TTTTGCCTACGCTACATACTTTATTTTTTTATTATAAAATTGACAGACACATACATATGTGGGTCTTCTACATGCAAATTTTTTGGTTAGAAACTTTGGAGAACTAAAAGATACGAATTTTAGGCCCGGGAAGTTATAGGTTCATGAGTATCTAGGTACCATCACATACTTTTGGGTGGATATGGCTAAGGTGTGAAGTGAGATCCCACCAAAGTCCCACTTACAATACAACTTGTATTTTTAAAAAACACAAGTTGTATTGTAGTGGGACTTTCGTGGTATGGCGTTTTGTTTCAACGAGACTAGATTGGCGAGCAACGGACCTTGACCTCTATTTACGGACTTCATCTCTCCTCCTCTCGAAGAATACCATTGTGGAGACTTGCTCTGCCTGAGTTCTTCCCTCAACCTCCCTCCCAACCTCTACCCCCCATTGTTGTCGGCGGCCACGATGGACAGCAACGGGTGGAAGGAGTTTTGGGTTCTTGTAGTGGTAGGTTTCTTCCTTTTTAGCTCCTCCTCGGTCAATAAAGGGGCGACCAAATTTAGATCCATCTTTATGTTCCTCCGTGTCTCTCTTCCTCAACTCTCACGAAAGAGGAGGAAGGTTGGAGTGAATGTGATGGTGGTTCTTATGCTGGCACCTTAATGTCGGGTTCATGGCAAGGATTAGCTTTGGTTGTCCTTACTCCCTTGTCCCTATCTTGTTTGTGCTGTAATAAACTAGAGATGCGTGAATGCTACTTTCTCTGTATTCCTCTATTCTTAGCCATGGTGGCTGAGACGGAGAAGCACACAGGATCTCAGTCTCCCACGTAGAGCGGAGCTTCAATCTATGTTGGATGTGGATCGGTCAACAGTTTTCCCCCTCTCTCGATTTCCTTTCCGGTGCTTCCATGGAGGTAGCAGGAGGGAAGTTGCAGAGTGGCTGGCAAGTGAGGATGGGGTGCATGCTTGCAAGAGCTAGCGGCCTCCCGCTGGTTGCGCGGGACCTAATCCCCTAGCGCTAGGATCTCAATGACACCGCTTTGTGGAGCGCATCAGCGGCGGTGCTTCGTCGGCCTCGGGCGGCTCTACCGTCGACTTCTATGGCCGAAGGGCAGCTGCTTCGAGCTCTAGCGTTGGTTTGTTGGCGTCATCTCCTCTTCGACCTCCTATAGCCGGCATGACAAAGGGGGGGGGGGGGGGGCTTCTACTACTTCAGCGCGACGTGCCCCAGCTGCTCCCTCCCAAGTGGTCTAGTCCCCCGTGATTGAGTGGATGGCCGTGCTTGGAGGCATCAAACTGAGCTTGGTGGAGAAGGACCGGATTGCCTTTTCAGTTCAGTTCTAGGGTCCTTTTTGCATATGTAGAGGGCTTGTTTGTAATATTTACTTTATCTTAGGCTCTCGATGTAATATGTACTTCCACCGCTTATAGTTAATGCAGTGTCTTGGTCCACTGTTGAAAAAGAAAAAGATCGGCGGGCAACAAACATACATAATTTCTTCTTCGGAGGATTCGGGCTAGGTTCTATTTTAGGAGAAACCGAGAATGACGCAGGCGAATGTCCGGCCATAACCATCGTAGTCGCTATCCAAACTCCAAAGGCGCTTTTGTCTCTTCAGACATTTCGTTATCTGCTTACTTTTCGTGCTGACCGAAAAGTATCGGCCGGCCGGCATAGTTCGCCCATGAAGGGAACACGCATCCGCTAATTGTTTATTATTTATCTTAACAATGTTTAAATGAAGAGTGGATTATACAGTATACTAGTACTAAAAAAGGGAATTCACAGTAGTGTATGAATAGTGTTGGCGGGTGGCGATGCCGAAGAATTGCGTGGTACTTTCCTGCTAAATACTCCTAACTATATCCGGGCATCCATCTGTTGAGCCTGATGAGTGATGAGACACGACACCACGTACGGATGCACGCACGGCGGTTTATACAACTTAGTCCAGCTACAGCTAGTTTACTCTAACGCGGGCGGCCACGTTGACCGCTGCTGTTTCTTTCGACGGTGGAGTTTGATTTACGTGGTGCGTTGTGGGAAACACTCGCAGAAACGAAAGCAAGAATATTTCAAGCTCAATGCATCATGTCAACACCATGGTGAGGAGTGGTATGGATTCAACTGCATGTAATTGTCATGCAGCAGCGAGCCAGCGACCAAGAATTCTAGCAACGCACACCACAGTGAAGCTATGTCTCGAGAGCGATTTTTCATCTCCATAAAGTTTTACTGAGAGCATGTACAAATGATTAGTATAGTATGTATTTTGAGTTGACTTTGACAAAAAAACACATAAATAGTCAACGTAAAATGCGTTTGGGAGTTGACATTGACAAGACGAAATCCTGAATCCTGTTGTACAGGCCAAAAACCATTGTTCTACTATGAGAAACAAGCTAAGACAAGTTTATACGGCTTGAAAGTTGAATCGATCGATGGCAAACACAAATGTGCGTAGCTACCCACCTGGGCACATCGGCTGCTCGAAATACTGTTAAGAAGGAATTCAACTAAGTACAAACTAGCTATAACGTAAAGTAAATACTAAGACTACATGGTAAAGTAACTACACGTAGTCACGTAGAGAGGTTTAACGCCATGTTTACTCGAGCAAAGGTGGTGTCAAGGTAATGGTCCGTAGTACTAACTGGGTGATTGATGGCATAATTTGATGTACGAGGTGGCCTCTTGATACGTTCAGAAACGTTTGTATAACTTTGTAGTTTATTGTGTGTTATTTCAACACATTTGTATCATAATTAATTAGAGTTTCCATCATGTGTTCTGTCATAAAGAAGGGACAATAAAACACCCTTTCTTCAATTATCGGGTTGCTAGATCTATATGCTCAATCATTCAGATAGGTTCTACCATGTACCCACCCCGTAGTATTGCTAACGTTTTTGGCAATTGGCTAAATGGGGTGGATTCTAGGTACAAAATGATTATCCGAGTGGGAGCGATTGCGGTTGCATGATCGCTTTGGCTGTGTAGAAATGACAAGGTTTTTAATGACAAAAATTCTTCTATCATGCAAGTTATTTACTGGTGTACAGCTATGCTCCGTTCATGGTCGCCGCTTCAACGCTTGGAGGACCGAGACCTATTTATGAAAGTGTCTACACGGTTGGAGAATACGGCCAAGGAGTTTATTTCCCAACATGGGTGGCTGCATAGCCGTAGGATAGAAGCCAATGGAGCTGCGGACTAGTTGGCTTTTTTCTTTTCGTTTATTTGTTTACTCCTTTTTGGCTGGATACTGGATTCTTAAACGGCTGTGTGCATCTTAGTTATGTAGAGGCTAGGTGTAATACTTGAAACTTCGAGTAATAAAACGCCCTTTATCGAAAAATCATGTATTCTCCAAGTATTAAAACAGTGTTAGGGGTATCGTGGGATATCATTTAATCTTAGCCATCGTACCCCTAATTCCGAACATGTATCGTTTAATCTTAGCCATTCTTGTGTTTCACTCAAGAAAATATTTCATCCTTGGGGTTCTATCACTAGTAGAAAACCCCCCTTTAGTACCGGTTTCAGAGGGAACCGGTACTAAAGATTCGGGACTAAAGCCTCTCCCCCTTTGGTACCGAACCGGTACTAAAGGTGCCTCCACGTGGGCATGGAGGAGCCCGCGGGGCTGGAGACCTTTAGTACCGGTTCGTACTAAAGGATATTTCGTAAAAAAAAATTATCCATTTTTTTCTAATTATTTTTCACTCTTTTTTTTTCTTCTTCAGAATTTCTAGTATTTCAGTTAGTCTCTAACTACACTTAATCTCTAGTCAAATTACTTACCCGTGGTCAAACTTCCCGGTCAGTCACCTATCCTCCCACTACTCCAGCACTAGCACGCTTAACTTCCGAGTTCCTTCCCGTCCCGCTTCCAAGTGCTTCGTGCGTATGTTGTTGATAGTAGTATCATATCAATCCTATTAATATGTTGGTCGATGTCACACTTCTTTATTGTTTGAATTCCAAATAATTTTTTTAATAAACAAAACTAATGATGTAATAATAATCTTGAATAAATAAATAAATATTAACTTTTTTAAATTTATATTATAATTTTTTAAATTTTAAATTTTTTTAATAATTTTTTTTGGAAACCTGAAAATTTGAAAATCTAAAAATTGGCTAACTTTATGGTTAAGTAATAGTAATCTTTATGCAAAAACGGGCCACGGAGGGGAGTTCGGTTTCTAAACCCTACTCCCCTCCGCCGCTACCCCTCGCTCCACCGCCGCCAGCCTCCTCTCCGGCGAGCAATTCCGCCGCCGCTGCCGCCACCACCCCTCCCTCCGCAATGGCGCGTGCAAGACAGAGCGGTAGGGGAGGGGGCCAAATCGGCGGCGGCAAGTCGCCACCGCGTCCGTCGGGTGTGCGGTCGGAGGCGGACCGCGCGAGGCGTCTGCGCTCCGACGGAGCTTGGAAGCGGGCGGCACGGAAGTGGCCGCGTGCGTTCGCGCGCCGGGCAGCGCGCGAGGAGGCGTGCGAAGGAGAAGCCGAGGCGCCCCCCGCCGGCTGGTGCAGCCCATCGCTGCCGGCGCTTCCGCCGCGCGGGGACGGCAATGACGACGACGACGCACACGGGCCGCCTCTCACCTGCGGGAGCTCGGCGGAGGCGGCGGCGTTCGAGGTGGCCGCGCTCGTCGTCGCATAGGAGTCGCCGGCGCGGAAAAACCCTCCGCCGCCGCAAGAACTGCCCCGGTGACAATCCGGGGCCTAATCTAGTAGTTTAATTAGTCAAATTAATGAGCGCAGTAGGGTTAGTCAAGTATTTTGGCTAGTTTATGTAAATTATCTTCGAATGTAGCTCGATCGGAGCAACAATTGGTTTCATTTCACAATGGCGCGTGCAAGACGGAGCGGTAGGGGAGGGGGCCGAATCGGCGGCGGGAAGTCGCCACCGCGTCCGCCGGATGTGCGGTCGGAGGCGGACCGCGCGAGGCGTCTGCGCTCCGACGGAGCTTGGAAGCGGGCGGCACGGAAGTGGCCGAGTGCGTTCGCGCGCCGAGCAGCGCGCGAGGAGGCGCGCGAAGGAGAAGCCGAGGCGCCCCCCGCCGGCTCGTGCAGCCCGCCGCTGCCGGCGCTTCCGTCGCGCGGGGACGGCAACGACGACGACGACGCACACGGGCCGCCTCTCACCTGCGGGAGCTCGGCAGAGGCGGTGGCGTTCGAGGTGGCCGCGCTTGTCGTCGCATAGGAGTCGCTGGCGCGGAAAAACCCTCCGTCGCGGCAAGAACTGCCCCGGTGACAATCCGGGGCCTAATCTAGTAGTTTAATTAGTCAAATTAACGAGCGCAGTAGGGTTAGTCGAAGTTCCGCCGGCGGATCTGCTGCTCCCCTCTACCTCCGGCCGCCGTTTCGGCGCCGCGAGGTGGGGGGAGCCTCGGCTCTGGCCGTGCGGGTAGTTTAGGTTTTTAGTGTTAGGTGTATGTGCCCGGATGGCGTCTCCGAAGACGGCGGCGGTGGCGTCGGTGAATAGGGCTTCTTCGTCCTCCCCCTCCTTTCCCCGTTCCAGCCTCGGTGCCGGGGAGGTTGTGGAGGTTCGTCGGGCGTGGATCTTCGTCTCTGTTTCTCCGGTCGGCCTTGGTGGCGAGGGGAGGAGCGGGTGGAGGTCGGCGTTCCTTTTTGGTTGCGGGTGGTTCTGGTGGTCTCCTTCGTCGATGCTTCAGTTCCGGCCGGCCTTGGTGGCGAGGGGAGCTGCGTCCGGAGGTGGTGCGGGGCTTGTGGTGGTGGTCCTAGGCTGCGCGGCGCCGGCTGGAAGATGGGTGGTGGCGGGGAGCAGCTGCTGTGGCCGTGCTCGTTCAGCGAGGTTTGGTTCCATCCTTCTGCGGCGGACGGCTTCTGCGGCCTTCTACAAGTTGTGGCGGCGTCTTCTTCCCGGCGGCAAGAGGTACGGCGGCGCCGCCGTCGCCTAGGTGTTTGGGGAAAGTTGCTGGATCTGATTGTGATCTTTTCAGGAGTCTCGGGGTGCTCCGTGCAAATTTCTGGGTCTTTGTGTTTTTTCTTTGTTGCATTTTGACTTACCTGTAATTTGTACTGAGTTCCTGTTTAATGAATCAGATCCTTCCTCAAAAAAAAATAGGGCAGGGACCCTTTAGTACCGGTTCTTCAAGGTGCAGCTCTGGCCCCACCTCCGCCTCAAAATTGGACGGAAATCCATTCGTACCGGTTCGTAACACGAACCGGTACAAAAGGCCCTCAACGAACCGGTATTGATGTTTCTCGGCCGCCTGGACAAAACAACTGGTACTAATGCACCCTTTAGTACCGGTTCGTAAAGGAACCGGTACTAAAGGCTTAGACGGATGCTCATTTTTCTACTAGTGTATGAAAGCACGTGTCTTTAATGTTTTATGAGATTTCCCACGAATTTCTTTTATTTGGGTTATAACTCTGCAATGCATGAATTTCTTGTGTTTTCGGATTTTTGACTTTCACGAAGCTTCCTAGAATCAAACGGACCCAGGATTTTTGTCATGTCATTTTTTTGGAAGTACAATATTTGGCGACCAAAGAGCTCACGGTAAGGCCGATGGTCTATCTTGTGGGACCCATGACGCGGCCATAGTAATGGGGAACCAAACTATGGGGTACCCCGAGGCACGCAAGACCTAGACAGGAGGCCGGAGTGAGCAAAACCATTGCCGGCTTTTGAGAAGCCGGAGCAAGAAGGACAAGCGCTCCTCTACTACCCCATGGAAGAACGAGGGGTAGAAGATGAAGAAGAGTAAGCATGGGAGACCACATGGCGATCGTGTCACCACAACGTCACCTTGACAAGACCAGAGAGGGTCTTACCGCCCTCTCCGGTCACATCCCGCGCAATCAAGTACGGATGAAACTCCCCATACCTATGGCGCCACCACAGTGTCAGCATGACCGGGCCATGATGCCTGAAGTACAGTCGTCCCTTCAGAACATGGTTTGTGTACCTGGACCCACATATGGGTCTTAGTGCGATAGGGATGTGGCCTCCTCTACATGTTGAAGTTGAAAGCAACTGCTGAAACTTATATCTTCCTTTGTGTTGCTTCAAAACTTTCTACTAAGAATTTATTGCTTTATGAGTTAACTCTTATGCAAGACTTATTGATGCTTGTCTTGAAAGTACTATTCATGAAAAGTCTTTGCTATATGATTCAGTTGTTTAATAATTGTCTTTACCATTGCTTTGAATCACTTCATTCATCTTATATGCTTTACAATAGTATTGATTAAGATTATGTTGGTAGCATGTCACTTAAGAAATTATCCTTGTTATCGTTTACCTACTCGAGGGCGAGTAGGAACTAAGCTTGGGGATGCTTGATACGTCTCAAACGTATCCATAATTTCTTATGTTCCATGCTAGTTTTATGACAATACTCACATATTTTATACACACTTTACATCATTTATATGTATTTTCCGGCACTAACCTATTAACGAGATGTCGAAGCGCCAGTTCCTGTTTTGTGTTGTTTTTGGTTTCAGAAATCCTACACAGGAATATTCTCGGAATTGGACGAAATCAACGTCCAGGGTCTTATTTTTCCACAGAGCTTCCAGAAGACCGAAGGGGATACGAAGTGGGGCCACGAGGTGGCCACACCATAGGGCGGTGCGGCCAAGGAGGGGCCCGCGCCGGCCTATGGGGTGGGCCCCTCGAGCGCCCCCCGACTCTGCCCCTTCGCCTATATATTCTCTCCGTCGCGAAAACCCTAAGGAGATAAGCCACGGGACGAGAAAAGTTACGCAGCCGCCGCCATCGCGAAGCCAAGTTCGGGGGACAGAAGTCTCTGTTCCGGCACGCCGCCGGGACGGGGAAGTGCCCCCGGAAGCCATCTCCATCGACACCACCGCCATCTTCATCGCCGCTGCTGTCTCCCATGATGAGGAGGGAGTAGTTCTCCCTCGAGGCTAAGGGCTGTACCGGTAGCTATGTGGTTCATCTCTCTCTCCCATGTGATCTTTATGTGATCATGAGCTTTGTATCACTATTAATCTATGTGCTACTCTAGTGATGTTATTAAAGTAGTCTATTCCTCCTTCATGATGTAAAGTTGATAGTGTGTGCATCATGTGGTACTTGGCGTAGGTTATGATTGTAATCTCTTGTAGATTATGAAGTTAACTATTACTATGATAGTATTGATGTGATCTATTCCCCCTTTCATAGCTATTGGTGACAGTGTGTATGCTATGTTAGTACTCGGTCTAAATTGCAACGGTCTATTATGCTCTAGAGGTTACTTAAATATGAATTCCGAATGTTGTGGAGCTTGTTAACTCCGGCTTGAGGGAGCTCTTGTAGCCCTACACAATGAATGGTGTTTGTTATCAAACAAGAGAGTGTATGTAGCACAAGTGAGGAGAAGTTATTTATTTGTTATGTGATCAATGTTGAGAGTGTCCACTAGTGAAAGTATGATCCCTAGGCCTTGTTTCCAAATACCGCAAACATCGCTTGTTTACTTGTTTTACCGCATCTTTACTTCCTGCAATATTACCACCATCTATACCACCTGTGTTTTACTATCTCTTCGTCGAACTAGTGCACCTATACATCCGACAAGTGTATTAGGTGTGTTGGGGACACAAGAGACTTCTTGTATCATAATTGCGGGGTTGCTTGAGAGGGATATCTCCGACCTCTACCTCCCCGAGTTCGATAAACCTTGGGTGATTCACTTAAGGGAAACTTGCTGCCGTTCTACAAACCTCTCGCTCTTGGAGGCCCAACACTGTCTACAAGAATAGAAGCACACGTAGACATCAAGCTATTTTCACGGCGCCGTTGCCGGGGAGGTAAGGTAAAAGGTATTCACATCCTCCGACTACTAAGCTATTTCCTAGCACTCGTTGCTGGTGTGTGAGTGCTCGAAGGTATTTCCTTTAGATCCTGCAATTATATCTTTTTGTTTCTTGTTTTCACTAGTTAGGCTTAATGGAAAACAACAACAAAATGAGAGATCTTTATGAACTTTATCTTGAATTAGGAGATGATGTGTTTGAAGAGAGAATTAAAAAACCCATGGAACTTTATATGCATGCTAATGGGAATGTTATTAGTATGAATGCTTTGAACACCATTGTTGCTAATGCTATGGAAAATTCTAAGCTTGGGGAAGCTGGTTTTGATGAGCATGATATTTTTAGTCCCCCAAGTTTTGAGGAGAAAATTTTCTTTGATGATACTTTACCTCCTATTTATGATGATTATAATGATAGTGGTATTTTGGTGCCACCTACTATGGATGATAAAGGTTATTATGATTATACCATGCCTGCAATTTATGATAATTACAATGATGGTTGTGATAGTTTTACTCCCACTATTACTAATAAAATTGATTATGCTTATGTGGAGAGTAATAATTTTATGCATGTAGCTCATGATAAGAATGTTTCATGTGATAGTTATATTGTTGAATTTGTTCATGATGCTACCGAAAGTTATTATGAGAGAGGGAAACATGGTTATATGCATCTTAATAATATTAAGTTTCCCCTCTTTATGTTGAGAATCTTGAAGTTGCGCTTGTGTTGCCTTTCTATGCTTGTCGCATTATGCTTACATGACTTGTTTATTTACAAGATTCCTTTTCATAGGAAGTGGGTTAGGCTCAAATGTGTTTTGAATTTGCTTCTTGATGCTCTCTTTTGCTTCAACTCTTATTTCTTGCGCGAGCATCATTAAAATTAGGGATTTCTATTTTCGTGCCCTCGGGTCCTTAGTTGTGCTCAGTTTTCCCCAGCTCCTTAGTTTTTCCTCAGTTTTCCCCAAGCCCTTGTTTGAAACCCGCAGAAGCAGCTCAGACGGCAGGATTCCCGTTTAGTTGACCGTTCTGTCACGTGTGGGGCCGCGTCTTGTGGGGCCGCGTCGTGTGGGCCCGCGTCGCGTGGGGCTGGTAGAAAGGGACCGCGTGGGACAGGACGAGAAGCGTTTGGTTGCACGTGAGCAGGAGCTGGGTTCTGTCTCTCTCGGCCCCAAATTGGCATTATTAAGTGCACCTTTTTCCCCTCTTTCTCTCCGTCCTTTTCACCAAATTAGTATAAAATCTAGAGAAGCTTGCATTTCTGACTTTCTTCAATTATTTGTGCCTTTTGGCCCTCGTTGTTTGCCCAATATGGCAGCAAATCTAGTACTCCCTCCGGTCCATATGTATGTAGTTAAATCTAGAAGCAAATCTCCGGGATAATGTACGATAAATTCACAATCATAGTAAATCAAGAAAACTAAGTACGGCCAACAAAATATAGTAGACTAGGGATAGATAATCCCTAGATAATATGGATAGATAATAGGCTGCATACACAAGCAGCCAACATAGTAACGAGGTTCTTCACAAGCACCATCATACTAACATAACAACAAGGGATCCCTAGCTAACAACAAAGGGATCCCAACAACAAACTAGGAGGCAGCAGCAGCAAGACACGTCCGGGGACTCCGCCTACCCCATCCGGCTCTGCCTCCACTTGTTGCTCTTGCTCCCCTTGGGAGCCTTGGGCTTGAGCGGAGGCATGCGGCCGGCGGAGATCTCCACCCGCCGCAAGCCGCGGAGGTGCATGCCGAGCGCCCTGTGCTTGGCGCGGAAGGAGTGGACGTTCACCGTCGTGCCGACGTTGGGGAAGGTGTTGCCGATGTTCTCAGCATGCGTGACGAGGCAGTTGAAGTCCGTGGCGCCGAGTCTCCTGGTGCAGAAGGGGCACCTGTACACCCCTTGGCGAAGTAGGAGATGTATCGGCCGACCCGCAGCCTCTCGCGAGCACTTGGCGAGTCTTGACGTCCTCCTCCTCTTCGTCGCTGCCGACGTCGCCGCCGGACATCCGATCCATATCAAACAGAAACTAGTGAATGAGTTGCAACGATGACTAACGTACATGATAACAAAGTTAAGAAAAACAGAGTCAGCCTCAGTTAGAGTGGACATGATTATATATCTACAGGGAAGGTGTTAGCGAACTAAAGCTCATGCACAACAGATTTGTACACGGCAATGGTTCGCTGAACCCTCCCTGTAAAAATTTGTGCCCAACCATTCATCATAGGCAAAGAAACAGATTCTAGATCTGAACTAGATCTGAACTTGAACACATTCGAGATTATTTGCAAAAATAAACGGTTGATATCTTTTGATTAGTGCATAAAATAACTGATTGAGATCCCATGATTACTTGCATAAATTAACTGATTGAGATCCAATATTACTTGCATAAATTAACCGAACAGCCGAACCCCAAATCTTAAACGAAATCAAGAAGTGATCAAAACAAAATGGAATAAAATCGGCGCAAATATTAGCCCAATACTCATCCATCTACGGATCCATCTACACCAGCAAAAATAGGGTTCAAAAAGGAATGGGGAACAAAAAAGGAAGCAAACCGTAGTTACCTCGTTCCATGGGTCCTCCAGGGAGGTGTCGTAGGGGTTCGGGGGCGGGACGTACGGCACGGGGTCGTAGGGGTCGTCCCATCCCGCCGGGATCTGACTGCCACCGGCGGCAGCAGCCTCCGATGCACCGGCGACGGCGGCGGCGGCGGCGGCGTCGTCGTCCGTAGAGGGGACGGCGCCGAAGATGGAGGCGTCGCGCTTTGAGCCCACCTCGACGATGGGATTGGCATTCTCCTTGTCCATCTCTACGGCGGAGGAAGAGGAAGAGGGAGAGGGAGAGGGTTTTTTGCTTTGGAGAAGATGATGGGACGTGAGAGAGTTGGCGATGCGTGAGCGAGTGAGAGTGACAGAGAGAGTGCGAGGAGGCGTCTATAAAGGCGAGGGGTGGTTAATGCGACCCGCGTCCTACGCGTGCACAGGTGCACGTCTGCACGTCTTGGACTTCGCAACGCGACACGCGTCCACGATTGCACGTCTCGACTTCTCCACCGCGACCCGCGTCTACGCGTCAACAATTGCACGTGTCCTCGAGTCTAACCCCGGAAATTTAGATATACTCAGGTATACCCTCGAGTCTTATACTAGCATTTTTTGTGTGCTCAATTTTCCCCTCGAGTGCTAATACCGGCTAGTGCAATATACTCAGTTTTACCCTCAAGTGGCTGGTCAACAGAGAGTCAACAAATGGGATTAACTAGTTAAATGAGTCATTTAATGTGCAAAAAAATCCTAAAAAGAGTGGCACTTACTCATGGAGTCTTTACCACAAATTGCCACTTCTCAAATCATAGATAAATCATAGATAAATCAAGTTTTACCACAAATTGCCACTTCTCAAATCACCTAGTAGCTATGAAGGTGCATGGTTTTCCACAATAAGCCCTTCCCAAAACAGCTTCCCCCAAATCATACTTTGTCTAAATGAGGCCACAATTCTCACACCGATGTATATTGGTATTGCAAATAGTTTGAGGTAGGCCAAGATGGGTTTCATTGTACAAAACACACATTTTCCATTTTTTAAATCTCAAATTTGAATCCCTTAGTCCGTTTACTACTCAGGTGCCCTTGGTTTCTTGATAGTACTCAGCTTTGCCCTCTCTCTTCACAAATTCTCGCAGACGTGCATCATCGCCCTGATTGGTCTAGCCCATGTCACGCGGATCGTGCCCGCCGACCGTTGATCGTATGATATAGGGAACGGGCAGGATAACCCCTCTCTCTCTCTCTGTTGGCGGTTAATTAGCTTCCACCCTCTAAGTATGCTGAAGGGCGGTTTTTTGTATTATTTTTCACGCGCTAAAAATTATAAACTATTTTAGGCGTTACTTTTCACGCAAAAAAATGATAAACCATCACCGATTTGTTGTTGCCATTACTTTTCACGCAAAAAAAATGATAAACCATCACCGATTTGTTGCTGCCATTACTTTTCACGCAAAAAAATGATAAACCATCAACAATTTGTTGTAGCCATTACTTTTCACGCAAAAAAAATGATAAACCATCACCGATTTGTTGTTGCCATTACTTTTCACGCAAAAAAATGATAAACCATCAACAATTTGTTGTAGCCATTACTTTTCACGCAAAAAAAATGATAAACCATCACCGATTTGTTGTTGCCATTACTTTTCACGCAAAAAAATGATAAACCATCAACAATTTGTTGTAGCCATTACTTTTCACGCAAAAAAAATGATAAACCATCACCGATTTGTTGTTGCCATTACTTTTCACGCAAAAAAATGATAAACCATCAACAATTTGTTGTAGCCATTACTTTTCACGCAAAAAAATGATAAAGCATCAACAATTTGTTGTAGCCATTACTTTTCACGCAAAAAAATATGATAAACCATCACCGATTTGTTGTTGCCATTACTTTTCACGCAAAAAAATGATAAACCATCACCTAATTTGTTACAAAAGCTGGTTTCAGTGAGACCTAACCAAGTTTGGCATACATGATGGCATACCTATAACAACAAGGAATATCTAAAAGGGAAAGTTTCAGAAAATTTGAAATTTAGGGTGAAATGATGCCATACATGATGCTGTTTTTCGAGGTTTTGACCTGAAAATCAATTGGGTATTATAAAGGGAAATAAAAAGTTCGAAAAATGTAAAAACGAAACAATCTATCTATCTATGTATAGAAGATCAGCTGTATGAAATTTGAGGTTATTTAGAGAAGGTAGAAAAAATCACCTTGTTAGAAAAGCTGGTTTCAGCGAGACGAAACGGCATGCGCTTAAGCAAAGTGATTTTTTCGAACATCTCCAAATGACCACAAATTTTCCATACATGATGCCATACGTGTAACAACAAGGAACCCTATCTAAAAAGTGTCAAAAAAGTTTGCCCAACCGTATAGCTCTATCAAAAAGAACCTCACCATGGCGCTAGTATAATTTTGGGATAGTTACAAACTTTCGTTACCTAACCTTCAACATGAAACTTGTTTCAAATTCATTTTGGCCTACGAGAAACAAATCCCAACTTGATTCGAGCACCACAGCCTCCAAACGATGCCGATGCCGATATCGGCATGGTCGAAACGGCTATGCTCGCCGCCATCTGCTAGGTCAACGTCGGGATGCACCCTCAATCCCGTCCCCTCATTCGATCACCGACACACCGGAGATACCGCCGAGGCCAATGCCGAACGTACATGCCGATGCCAATGCCGAACATGCATGCACGCCGCCGTGGGCACGGCCACGCCGACCCGCTATGCTGGACGCCACGGACCGCCGCGAGGTCTTTCCCTTCGCCACCACACTCTCCTAGCACCCACCTATACACGCCGTAAAGGAGAGACACTAGTTTTCTCTACATTGCTCGTGTTCGTGTCCGACACGGTCGATCAAAGTTTTGACGTAGTCTTCGATGTCGTCGACCATTTCTTCTCTTCTTTGCATGGTTAAACGCGTCTAGTTCATATCTATCTAATGCGTCTGGTCTCGCCTCATGTAGTTCTTTGTGGACGTCGATCTCATCTCGGCACCCCGCATGCCACCTCCTCCGTGCCATCGCTGTAGAGCTCCATTTAAAAATCTAATCCTACCCGTGTATTGCCCCTTGTATCAGCGTCATGGCCCCACTTGTCATTCGATATACCGAAGCCCCACTCGTTCGCGTTTTGGTCAGGGATACAGCGATGCTTACGGTCAAACAAAGATGGATGGTCCGACGTGTCTTTGCGGGCTCTACGTGGCCCCACTAGTCAGAAGATAACGGTCAACCGTCGGGCAACCGGCCGTTACATCACGTGTGATGGTTTCAGACAAACGTTTGGGTAAAACTGAGAAAAAACTAAGGAGCTGGGGAAAACTGAGCACAACTAAGGACCCGAGGGCACGAAAATAGAAATCCCTTAAAATTACTGAGCCCATCTTAATGGCTATAAAGAAAGCACTTCTTGGGAGATAACCCATGTTGTTTTTTATTTTGCTACTGTTTTGTTGCGTCTTGGAAGTTGTTAATACTGTAGCAACCTCTCCTTATCTTTATTTTATTGCATTGTTGTTCCAAGTAAAGTCTTTGATAGTAAGGTTGATACTAGATTTGGATTACTGCGCAGAAACAGATTTCTTACTGTCACGAAATTGAGCAGCCCCGTCTGTAGGTAACTCAGAAAAATCTGCCAATTTACGTGCGTGATCCTCAGATATGTACGCAACTTTCATTCAATTTGAGCTTTTTCATCTGAGCAAGTTAAGTGCCCCAAAAAAATTCGTCTTTACGGACTGTTCTGTTTTGACAGATTCTGCCTTTTATTTCGCATTGCCTCTTTTGCTATGTTGAATGGATTTCTTTGTTCCATTAACTTTCAGTAGCTTTGGGCAATGTCCAGAAGTGTTAAGAATGATTATGTCACCTCTGAATACGTGAATTTTTGATTATGCACTAACCCTCTAATGAGTTTGTTTTGAGTTTGGTGTGGAGGAAGTTTTCAAGGGTCAAGAGAGGAGGATGATATACTATGATCAAGAAGAGTGAAAAGTCTAAGCTTGGGGATGCCCCCGTGGTTCATCCCTGCATATTTCAAGAAGACTCAAGCATCTAAGCTTGGGGATGCCCAAGGCATCCCCTTCTTCATCGACAACTTATCAGGTCACCTCTAGTGAAACTATATTTTTATTCAGTCACATCATATGTACTTTACTTGGAGCGTCTGTGTGCTTTTATTTTCGTTTTGTTATTTTCATTCTCTGAATAAATTCATGCTTATGTGGGAGAGAGACACGCTCCGCTTTTTCATTTGAACACTTGTGTTCTTAGTTTTACTTTTAATGTTCATGGCGAAAGTTAAAAGCTGCTGCATTTATTGCTATTTGGTTGGAAACAAAAAATGCTTCATGTGGTAAATGGTATATGGTCTTGAATAATTTGATACTTGGAAATTGTTTTGAGCTCTCATAGATCATGTTTAAGCTCTTGCATCATGTACTTTGCACCTATTAATGAAGAACTACCATAGAGCTTGTTGAAATTTGGTTTGCATGATTGGTCTCTCTAAAAGTCTAGATATTTTCTCGGTGAAGTGTTTGAACAACAAGGAAGACAGTGTAGAGTCTTATAATGCTTGCAATATGTTCTTATGTAAGTTTTGTTGTACCGGTTCATACTTGTGTTTGCTTCAAACAACCTTGCTAGCCAAAGCCTTGTACTGAGAGGGAATACTTCTCGTGCATCCAAAATCTTGAGCCAAAACCTATGCCATTTGTGTCCACCATACCTACCTACTATGTGGTATTTCTCTGCCATTCCAAAGTAAATTGCTTGAGTGCTACCTTTAAAATTTCATTCCTTGTCTTTGCAATACATAGCTCATGGGAAAATAGCTTAAAAACTATTGTGATATTGAATATGTAGCTTATGTATCTTATTTCTTATAAGTTGCTTGTTGAGCGGTAACCATGTTTCTGGGGACGCCATCAACTATTACACTTTTGTTGAATATCATGTGAGTTGCTATGCATGTTCATCTTGTCTGAAGTAAGGGTGATTTATCATGATCGAATGGTTTGAGTATGCATATTGTTAGAGAAGAACATTGGGCCGCTAACCGAAGCCATGTATCATGGTGGAAGTTTCAGTTTGGACATCAATCCTCAATCTCTTATGAGAATATTATCTGTTGTTGAATGCTTATGCATTAAAGAGGAGTCAATTATCGGTTTTCTATGTTGTCCCGGTATGGATGTCCTTAGTTGAGATCTATCAAAAACGAGAAATCAAATGCGATCTATCTCCTTGGACCTTTGTACAGGCGGCATAGAGGTACCCCTTTGTGACACTTGGTTGAAACATATGTTATGCAATGATAATCCATGTAAATCCAAGCTAATTAGGACAAGGTGCGAGAACTATTGGTATTCTATGCATGAGGCTTGCAACTTATAGGATGTCTTATGCATAACACATATGAATTATTACTACCGTTGACAAAATTGTTTCTATGTTTTCAAAATAAAAGCTCTAGCACAAAAAATAGTAATCCATGCTTCCTCTCGCGAAGGGCCATTCTTTTACTTTATGTTGAGTCAGCTTACCTACTTCTTTCTATCTTAGAAGCAAACACTTGTGTCAACCGTGTGCATTGATTCCTACATACTTGCTTATTTGCACTCATCATATTACTTTGTGTCGACAATTATCCATGAGATATACATGTTGAAGTTGAAAGCAACTCGCTGAAACTTATATCTTCCTTTGTGTTGCTTCAAAACTTTCTACTAAGAATTTATTGCTTTATGAGTTAACTCTTATGCAAGACTTATTGATGCTTGTCTTGAAAGTACTATTCATGAAAAGTCTTTGCTATATGATTCAGTTGTTTAATCATTGTCTTTACCATTGCTTTGAATCACTTCATTCATCTCATATGCTTTACAATAGTATTGATTAAGATTATGTTGGTAGCATGTCACTTAAGAAATTATCCTTGTTATCGTTTACCTACTCGAGGGCGAGTAGGAACTAAGCTTGGGGATGCTTGATACGTCTCAAACGTATCCATAATTTATTATGTTCCATGCTAGTTTTATGACAATACTCACATGTTTTATACACACTTTACATCATTTATATGCATTTTCCGGCACTAACCTATTAACGAGATGCCGAAGCGCCAGTTCCTGTTTTGTGCTGTTTTTGGTTTCAGAAATCCTACACAGGAACTATTCTCGGAATTGGACGAAATCAACGCCCAGGGTCTTATTTTTCCACAGAGCTTCCAGAAGACCGAAGGGGATACGAAGTGGGGCCACGAGGTGGCCACACCATAGGGCGGCGCGGCCAAGGAGGGGCCCGCGCCGGCCTATGGGGTGGGCCCCTCGAGCGCCCCCCGACTCTGCCCCTTCGCCTATATATTCTCTCCGTCGCGAAAACCCTAAGGAGATAAGCCACGGGACGAGAAAAGTTACGCAGCCGCCGCCATCGCGAAGCCAAGTTCGGGGGACAGAAGTCTCTGTTCCGGCACGCCGCCGGGACGGGGAAGTGCCCCCGGAAGCCATCTCCATCGACACCACCGCCATCTTCATCGCCGCTGTTGTCTCCCATGATGAGGAGGGAGTAGTGCTCCCTCGAGGCTAAGGGCTGTACTGGTAGCTATGTGGTTCATCTCTCTCTCCCATGTGATCTTTATGTGATCATGAGCTTTGTATCACTATTAATCTATGTGCTACTCTAGTGATGTTATTAAAGTAGTCTATTCCTCCTTCATGATGTAAAGTTGACAGTGTGTGCATCATGTGGTACTTGGCGTAGGTTATGATTGTAATCTCTTGTAGATTATGAAGTTAACTATTACTATGATAGTATTGATGTGATCTATTCCTCCTTTCATAGCTATTGGTGACAGTGTGTATGCTATGTTAGTACTCGGTCTAAATTGCAACGGTCTATTATGCTCTAGAGGTTACGTAAATATGAATTCTGAATGTTGTGGAGCTTGTTAACTCCGGCTTGAGGGAGCTCTTGTAGCCCTACACAATGAATGGTGTTTGTTATCAAACAAGAGAGTGTATGTAGCACAAGTGAGGAGAAGTTATTTATTTGTTATGTGATCAATGTTGAGAGTGTCCACTAGTGAAAGTATGATCCCTAGGCCTTGTTTCCAAATACCGCAAACATCGCTTGTTTACTGTTTTATCGCATCTTTACTTCCTGCAATATTACCACCATCTATACCACCTGTGTTTTACTATCTCTTCGCCGAACTAGTGCACATATACATCTGACAAGTGTATTAGGTGTGTTGGGGACACAGGAGACTTCTTGTATCATAATTGCAGGGTTGCTTGAGAGGGATATCTCTGACCTCTACCTCCCTGAGTTCGATAAACCTTGGGTGATTCACTTAAGGGAAACTTGCTGCTGTTCTACAAACCTCTGCTCTTGGAGGCCCAACACTGTCTACAAGAATAGAAGCACACGTAGACATCAACGTACGCGACGAATCACACACGTGATACCAGAGGAATTAACACGAGCGGTAACATTACAACAGGATTACAATAGAGCCCACAAGAAACATATATTACAACAACGACTCCAACGAGTCAAGATACAAATATACAATACAAAGATCCCAATCATACAGAAGATCGAATACGTCCGAGTACGGACAAGATACAAATTGGACTAAGAGTCCTGAAGATAAACGATGGCGTCCATAACCCTGCCCAGACCAAGCCGGAGGGTAACCTTGCTAACGTCGTCATCTCGTACCTGTCGAAGTCGGGCCATCGGTTGCCGACAAAAGGGGGAGGAGAAAAAAGAAGAAAGGCGAGGGTAAGTACCAATGGCACGTACTTGCGAGACAAGACCAGCTGTGCTCGCTGGTGGGCGGTGTAAACTTCGCCCGGCTATATGTGGAGTTTAGCGGCAGCAAAGCTTGTACTAACCAATAGAGACACGCTACAACATTCGTCTAACAGAGAAGATGAGAGAGCGCATAAACTAACAGTTCTATACTCTGCAAACATAACCCAACCGATGCATTCCCCCTTCACTAGGAAGAAGTACTAACAGGGGCACTCACACGGTTGACAAGTTTTATTAAGTAACAGTTGTAGTAATGCTAAATTACTACGCAAGTTATTAATAAATTATTAGCAGCAACATAAAGGTGTAAGTTGTTCTATGATCAAGCTAAACAGCTCCAAGTCGTCCATAACCGCGGACACGGCTTATCGATAAGATGTACACCCTGCAGGGGTTGCCCAAATGTAACCATACGCATGCTCGAACCCGCGTAGCAAGTGCGGAGTCTCACCACAAGACCGTTCCCAGTTCAACAAGAAAGTCTAGGGAGGCCACCCGACTAAGCTACCCGTGACGAAGTTCGGCCATACTCCGAGACGGACTCAGGGTTTGCGTCGCGGCTAGGCGTGCAAACCACACGCTTCGCTAAACGTCCCGTGGGGTACAATACGTAATATAAACACCCGAAGGCAACAGAATGTAAACACCCGAAGGCAAAAGTAAGTAAAGCATGGCATACATGGCATAGGCAAATAAAACCAAGGTTGTGGCCCCCTTTTCAACTGACTTGAGAAAAGGTAATGGGTGAGGGGGGTCCCGATAATCGTCCCCACGCATGGGTAGAGTGCTCAATCTCGGAACAGATAACAAGAACTTGGGTCCTAGGGGACATTAGCGAGACAAAGTTCCGATGCTTTCGCAAAGGGGCTCACAGATGCCACTGCTTACAATTTTAGTTGTTAACAATATAGTAGGACATGAGTATCTCCAACAACTGATATAGCATGTGATAACCTCCCAACAAACCCAACAGATATATAGAGATAACAGCAGATCCCTAAACAGGCGCTACGACTCGCAAGGCTCAAACAACAAGCAACGGCGATAGGTAGCGGATATTTAACACGGCTCATATGGGTAACAGTGGAATAGGACACGTGACACAACAGAATCGCAATGTATGGATAGCAGGAGATCAATAAGACTGAAACTGTAAAATAGGTGAAGGGGTGGGCTCGCCTGTGAAAAGCTGCAGAAGAACTTGTTGGAGAACTCGTCGTATCTCACATCAACACTTCGTGATCCTCTCCGGGAAGAAGCAAATGCTGGAACAAACAACAGATGCAAATCTTACTACTACGGAAGAAGAACCGGCATGATGACGAGATGATATGCATGACATGGCAGATATGGTGCGATGCACTTATCCATATTAATCGGAGTCGGAATCCCGGACAAGCAAATTAGGTTGGAGTTGCATTTCTACCGTCAAAGTAAAATGTTGATTAGCATCGCATAACATGGCAGGGGTGAGCTACTTTAGTATTAAGCGAAGCGGGGAAAACCTAGGCGGTGTTCCAAAATACTCCACGGTTCTTATTAGGTGAACATGCACAACTACCACGATGTGACATGATGCGAGATGCAAACAAATGTATGGATGTCATATTCATGTTAAGCACATTTTTTTGATCAATTTTCATATATAACACTTTTTATTCCGAGCTACGGATCAAGAGATATGATATTTGCAAGATTTAACACTTTTATGGAATTTTCAGAAAACAAGGAAAATAGGAAAAGCATTTTATACCAGACGGCAAGCTAGCCACAGGCTATGACATGCGGGACCAGGACGCGCTGATGTGGAGACTGGCTGGAGCAGAGGAAGGACCACGGGTTAGTAACGAAAAGTTACAGGGGGCTTGGTGCAAAACTGGAATAGATCTGGATCTGGTGGGGGTTTCTCACCGGGGGGGAGCTAGCCAAGGACGCTGACGGACGGGGCCCAGGAGGCGACGTGCCGAAGACGTGGCGTTGACAAGGCGACCATGTGCGCCCGCGGCGGTGATCACCGGCGGCCGGCGTCGTGAGCGTGGACGTACGCATGCGTTCCAGGGAGCGATCTTGGGCGTGTCGGGAGCGCCTCGTCGACGCGGACCATATGGTGGTGGTGCCGCCAGATGGAGGTCACCGGAGCATCGACGGCGCATGGATCCTGTGGCGGCGGAGGTCGGCATCACATCGACGGAGAGAAAGAGGAAACAACAGAGACGGAGAGGATGTCTAGGAGGACCGCGTGGTTTCCAGGAAGGTCGAGGAGGTGTCGATGGCGCCGGAGGAGGGCGGTGGTCGCCGGAATCGACGAAAAATGCCGGCGGCCGTGGCGAAGGAACGGCGATTTTGCGCTTGATTGCGGACGTCCTGGTTCGATTCCTTGTACGGGGATGAAGAGGGCATCAAGGCAGAGCTCAACGTGGCGTCGGTGAGGCGCGGGGTGGCCGGAGCCGACGGGGGCGAGCACCAGCAGCGGCGGCGCTCTCGGTGGTTTTTCGCAGAAGAAGAAGGAGAAGAAAAGGTGCGGCGCGAGGAGGGGAAAGGCGAGGGTTGGTAGCTAGGGTTTGCGGGAGAGGCTTTAAGGGAGAAGGGGAGGGAGCAGGTGAGGAGCGGGAGCCGTGGTGGTGGGAGGAGGACCACGGGGTCACGCTGCTCGCGTGCTCGCTCTCTGGGAAAGACGACAACGCCGAAAAGGACCAGGCTCGAAGGGGTACGCATGCCGTCGGTGGGCTGGGCCGGAGGAAGGAAAAGAAGGAAGGGGGAGGGCTGGGCCGCGTAGGAGGAGAGGGGAGTTGGCCAAGGGGGGTTGGGCTGCTGGTTAGAGATAGGATCCAAGGAAGGGATTTTTGTTTTCTTTTAAAAACTCTTTCTCCTTTCTTTTCAAACTGATTTGAATACATCCAAGCAAAGGTTTTGAATTTTGAAAACAGAGTTGGAGATAAAATAAAATAAGAGCCAAATATTTTATCGCACAAATAAAATTAGTTTTCTTTTAGGGTTTTGTTAAAAGTGTTGAAAAGGGGAGGTTTATTAAATAAACCATATGAGAGGATAAAAAATAGCTAGGGTTTATAAAATAATTTTATTTAGTAAAATCATGGATGATATGATGCATGATGTCATGATGACGCACAAAAAGAAAAGAACAGACAAAAACTAATAGCGGTATTTCCGGGGCCGTTACAATTGTGGAGTTTAGCGGCAGCAAAGGTAAGCCAATAGAGACACGCTACAACTTTCGTCTAACAGAGGAGGTAAGAGAGCGCACAAACTAACAGTTCTATACTCTGCAAACATAACCCAACCGATGCATTCCCCCTTCGCAAAGGAAGAAGTACTTACAAGGTCACTCACACTGTTGATAAGTTTTATTAGATATAGGTTGTAGTAATGCTACATTACTACGCAAGTTATTAGCAAAATTATTAACAACAACATAAAGGTATAAGTTGTTCTATGATTGAGTTAAATAGCTCCAAGTCATCCATAACCGCGGACACGGCTTTTCGAAAAGATGTACACCCTGCAGGGCTTGCCCAAATGTAACCATACGCATGCTCGACCCCACTTAGCAAGTGCGGAGTCTCACAACAAGATCGTTCCCAGTTCAACAAGAAAGTCTAGGGGTCCACCCTACTAAGCTACCCATGACAAAGTTCGGCCGTACTCCGATACGGACCCAGCGTTACGTAGGCGTCTAGGCGGATACTAACGGCCAGGCACTAGATAAGTCGTCTAGCAAAGATGCAGTACAGTACAGAATATAAACACCCGAAGGCAACAGAAAGTAAATCGTGCATATCGTGCATATGAGCAAATAAAACCAAGGTAGTGGCCTCCCTTTTCAACAGACTTGAGAAAAGGTAATGGGTGAAGGGGTCTGAGTTGTAATCCCCACGCATGGGTAGAGCGCTCAATCTCAGAACAGATAACAAGAACTCGGGTTCTAGGGGACATTAGCGAGACAAAGATCTGATGCTTTCGTAAAGGGGCTCACAGATGCCACGGCTTAGCAATTTTAGTTGTTAACATTAAAATAAGGCATGAGTTTCTCCAACATCTGATATAGCATGTGATAGCTTCCCATCAACCCAACGTATCCCAAACATATATCGATATAACAACATAGCTCTATACACGCGCTACGACTCGCAAGGCTCAAACAACAAACAATGGCTATAGGTAGCGGATAGGTAACACGGATCATATGGGTAACAGTGGAATATGACACGTGACTCGAACATAAACGCAACATAAGGATAGGAGGAGAGCAACGAGAGTAAAACTGTAAAATAGGTGAAGGAGGTGGGCTCGCCTGTGAAAAGATGCGAAAGAACTTGTCGGAAAACTTGTCATATCTCACAATACTACTTCGTGATCCTATCCGAGAAGAAGCAAATGGTGGAACACACAACGAGTGCAAGTCTTACTACTACGGCAGAAGAATCAGCATGCTCGAGATGATATGCATGGCATGGCAACAATGATGCAATGCAACTAATTCAATTTAAGCGGAACCGGAAACCCGACACACAATTATATGGTTCAAGTTATTTTTCTACTGGCAATATTAAATGTTGATTAGCATGGTATTACATGGCAGGGCCGAGCTACTTCAATATTAAGCGGAGCGGGGAAACCTTAGTCGGAATCCAAAATACTCCGCGTATATGTTAGGTGAATATGCAAAACTATCACCGTTCGATATGATGCGAGATGCAAACAATTGTATGGATGTCATATTCATGTTCCTTGCATTTTTCTGATCAACTTTGATATTAAACACTTTTTTATTTTGAGTTACATTTTAAAAGATACGATTTCATCAAGGTATGCACATATTCTGGAATTTTCCGAAAAATAGAAAAAGGGGCCGAGGCTTTTGTCACCCAGGGGAACCCAGCCACGAAGAATGACGAGTGGGGCCGAACGGCGCTGACTAGATGGGGGCGTCTGACAAGGCAAAGGGATCGCGGGTTAGTAAGATTGAAACTGCAGGGGCTTGGATGCAAAACTTCCAGATCTGGATCTAGGGAGATATTTCTCACCTAGGGAGGATCTAGCCCTTGCCGCTGATGCGTGGGGCCCTGGCGATGACGAGGATGCCGAACTGACGAAGGTTGCAACCTCTCTCTGCCTGACGAAACTGATGGTGTTAAAACGGCTACGCGTGCGCCTGCGAACAACAGCGACGGTGGCTACGAATCGGCGGCGCGCAACGGCGGAAAGAAGGGAAAGGAGACGGCGAGGCTCACCGAGGGGATGCAGGCGAGCTTGGCTGGGCCGAAGGCGGCCGAAGGCGAGGGAGGAGGAAGCTGCGCGCGGCGTCTGCGTCGGAGAGGATGCAGGTCGAGCACGGGTTCGTCGGGGAGGTTGAACCAGGACGAGTTGGAGGTGCAGGGAGACACGCCTCGTCTCGTCGGACCAAAAGAGGGCGGCGCCGTCGTCAGGGGGGGTCACCGGAGAAAGCTGGTGGCGGACAACTGCAAGGACGGCCGGCGGTCATCATCGAGGGATGGAACCAGAGGGAGAGGGAGGCCAACAAGAGGTCCAGGAGGTCGAGGACATCACCTGGAATACGATGGCGAGGTCGGAGAGGACAGGGGAGGCAGGATGGCGATGGAAACCTCGCCGGCGTGCACGCGGCCGGAGGTAGGGAAGTCGACCGCGTCATCGATTTAGGAGGCCCTTGTTCGAATTTCTTGCACCATGAGAAAGAGGGCGAAGAGGCGGAGCTAGGAGTGGTCTCAGCATGTCGAGGGGGGTCGGAGTTGGCGGGGCGGCGGCAAACTGGTGGTGGCGACGCCCGGGAAAAACCCTCTCATGATTTGGCTTGCAGTAGAAGAAAGAAGGGAGGGCGAGAGAGGCGTGGGCGAAGAGGAAAAGATGGGCGTGGTCCAGAGAAAAAAGGTGGGGAGAGGGGAGGCTCATGCGGGGCAGGTGGAGGTGGGGAGCGGCACGGCGCGCGCTCACGCTCTTCTGGTGAACGAGGAAGACGACAACAGTGGCATGGACGAGCATCTCCACTCGAAGGGGTACGGGACAAGGAAGTTGGGCTGGGAGAGAAGTGGGCTGGTTTAGATTAGGTTTTATTTTCCACAACATTTTCTGTTGGTTTTGAAAACTGGTTTGAAAATAATGTTTAAATTCAAACTTAATTTGAATTCAAACAGAGAGGCAAGAGGGATAAACCAAATAATTAGATTTTATAAAAATAATTTTATTTTGTTAAAACATGGATATGATATATGCATGATGACTATGGTTTTTGGAACAAAACGGAAAAACAACCAGCGAGGAAAATCTACTGTTAGGATTTTTCAGGGTGGTTACATAACTGTACTCCCTAAATGGGATATGCACCTCTCAAGATATCAATTGTTGTCACAGGAAGGTCAGGTCTGTCGATTCACACAATATCTATCTACTCTATGTGTGGCTTGGACATCTCCAATTACATCGGTGGATTAGACATCTCGAATCATTAACATAATAACTTGAAGAGACAATACATAACTAAACAACAACCATCATCTAACTTGGGCGTACTGGATCACCACGTGTGCCTGCGTGCCAATAACTAGCGCTACCCTTATTACTTCTAGTATTACTTATCTCCAACATGGCCTCACCGGTCACGCCCTGCATTTGTTTGTGGCTCCATTTAGCACAATGCCCAACTTATCCCCACGAAAAGTTACTCCCAGCACATCATCGTTACCAGTAAATTATTAGATAGCGATGTTAAGATTAGGTGGGGATGGGAGATGGGGACGCGTATATTTGTATTATATTGCAAAATTGCCAGTTCATACTTCAACCAGATATCAAAAACAAAAAAGAATACAATATGAACCTAATTCACGGCAATTTTAAAACGTTAAATCGACTACTACTCCCATTCATATCATCATTTTCTGAACTTACATCCTAACGTCCTTTTTTTTTAACTGCTATGCCATGTGCGTAAAAAGAAGCTGCCAACGTTTGTTAACAACTTGGAGTGCGTGTTTTTGGTTGCCTCCACACTCTCTACAGGAACCCAAGCTGGGAATTTGTTTTGAACTACTGATAAGAGACTAGAGAGTAGAGACACGCACAGAAGACTTAACGCCTCCATCAAGGTCGGGGATTTGTTTGTGGCTATAAACGGGCAACTTGACGCAAAGGAAGAAGCCAAGCCCAGTACTAGTATACCCGAATATAAAAATTTAAAAATTCCGAGGAGGGGAGATTCCCCTGCCCGTCTTCCAGAAGGACGTCTGCTTTCAGCTGGTAGATATAAAATGCACGCGGATCTGTGCAAAATTCGATCGATTCCTCCCCATCGCGCGCCGCCGTCTGCAGCTCCACCACGCGCACGCCGGCCCAGACCGAGGTTTCACCAGTTGGGCGCAGAGCGGCGCTCCGGCCGGGGCTGGACGAATGGAGGCGGCAGGGAACGACTCCATGGGCATGTTCCGAGGATCGCTCGGTGCCGCTGCTACCGGCGGCAGGTACATGCCTCGAAATCACGAGCTTCTTCTTCTTGCTCTTGTTGTTTCCGTTCCGTACGCAGCGTGCTGCCCGCTGCCCCCCTCTCCGCGCAGACCGCGCGCCGCCTCGTTGCCGCCGCCCCCCCTCTCCGCGCATACCGCGCGCCGCCTCGTTGCTTGCTCTCCGCGGTGCCCCTGTCGCCGCTCCCGCGGAGCCGAAGTCGATCGACCACTAGGCCTTCCTTCCGGCGCCGGCGCGGAGCTCGATGTCGCTCATGTCGTGGCGCTGCTTGCCCGCCGCCACACACACCCCCCACTCCGCGCGCGTCCGGCTTTGGCACCCGGCTTGCGGCCCTGTCGCCGGTGTCGCCCGCGTACCGCTCCTGGAAGCCTCTTGATCGGTCGCCGCCTCGTTGCTTGCTCTCCGCGGTGCCCCTGTCGCCGCTCCCGCGGAGCCGAAGTCGATCGACCACTAGGCCTTCCTTCCGGCGCCGGCGCGGAGCTCGATGTCGCTCATGTCGTGGCGCTGCTTGCCCGCCGCCACACACACCCCCCACTCCGCGCGCGTCCGGCTTTGGTACCCGGCTTGCGGCCCTGTCGCCGGTGTCGCCCGCGTACCGCTCCTGGAAGCCTCTTGATCGGTCGCCGCCTCGTTGCTTGCCGCCGCCCAGCACGCTGCTCTCCGCGCCACTGAACGCGCCGGTCGCCGCTCCCGCAGTTGCGCCGCCGGAGCAGGTGTTGTTGACACGCCGCGCGTCCCGCTCGCGCCCCCTCGCTCGCTCGCCCAGCAGGAGCGTAAAGCGCCGCCCGCCGTCGGCCACCAGCCTCTCGGTCACCGCGCACACGGCACGCCGTCCGCTTGTTCCCCAGCGAGCTAGGTGTTGCGCGCGCGGAGTGCTAACCGTCCGGTTCGATCGACCGGGTTGTGAACACGTCGCAAGTGGCTGGTTGGGTGGGTCCTCTTCCTTCGGAGGAGGGATACGGCAGCTCTGGACTGGACGAGTCAAGAGTGGATGTTGTCAACCCTACATTGTCGTGTTTCTATTCTCGAGTATACAGTAGTATTTTTGATGTTGAGGTGCGACGAGCACATGGGGCGGATGGATGGGTAGTATATACACGTGCACTATTCAATTCATAACTGGCTACAGTGACGGTGCTTAGGCCTACGTGGCGTCCACTTGTCCAACATGTGTTTCATAGCCAAAGGCCGTACCGCGCAACAGACCGTTCCACTTGTCCAAGTCCAAGTCACATTGGCAGCCAAAAACCTCGTCTCATGGCCAAGGCCCTTTCGCGCTACAATGCTTCTCACCCCAATCCGGCGCCGCAGTCCCCCCCTATTGCCATAGCGGCTGCTGTCGTCTGCCCAAACCTCCACGCCATCGTGTTGTACGCGTGGACGGCGAGCTCAAGCATCTCACATGTGTCGAACCACATACGCTCCTCGACCTTGGTTACCTCGGCGCCCCAGCGGCCGGAGGGCCACAACCGGACGTCGAGGAACACGGTGCTACTCCTCACATGGTGGCATCTTGGCATGACGCGGGAGGGGGCGATGGCAGCCACAAATCGGCGGGGAGCGAGAGGAGAGATGACGTTGTACGGTGCGGCGAGGCTAGATCTACAAGCGGCGGGGTGCGGCGGTGGGCAATTGGCGGCGGCTTGGCCTAAAATATTTGGGCCCTTTTTATGGTTTATATCAGCTGTTGATGCCTTTTTTTTAGCTGATATATGTATATGACAATTTTCTTTTGCATCATCAACTGCTGGAGACGCTCCAAAATCCCGTGCGGTCTCCACTCCCCTCCTCGGATAATCCTCGCCTCCTTGCCCTCCAATGCTTCTCACCCCGAGCCGCCGCCGGAGTCTCCTCGTTGGCCGAAACCGCCCCGGCGGCTGCTGTCGTCACTCGTCAGCCCCTCGACAGCCTAAGCCACTGCGGCCGTCCTATAAAGCGGCTTGCTGCTGCAGATCCGCACAGCACCGCGCGCGAGCCACGCGGCGGCTCTACCGTCCAAGATATCCTCCAGCAGTCCAGCTACCAGCCATCCTCCAGATCTTGGAAGACTTGGACCTTCACCAGCAGCGCAAATGCCGGTGGATCCTTCACCCAGGGACGGCTCTGGCACTTCTCTGCGGTCACCTCCTTGAGTCGACTCAGATGCTCCGTTTGCCTGTTCTTGTTATGGGAGTGGAAATGGAGTGAGGTTACTTTAAACCATAGCCTAGAAACAAATCCCCAAGGCCTCTTTGATTCGAATGTTTTCCACTAGGATTTTGGAGGACTGAAATACATACCTAGGAATCTTTCGATGTGTGCTGTTTCAAGACATGGCATGTGCTGTTTCTTCGTAGCCAACTGCTTAGCAGTAATTTCTAGCTCAACATACAAAATTTTTGCTCCCCTAAAAGAAACCATACAAAAATTTGCAATATTAGGCAAAATGGCCTGGCAACTTATCAACCTTTGTGAAACCACAATCACAATTTAGATGCGTTGGGCACTTAGTTTTGGGCCAAATTGGAATCTACTAATTTATAGCTCAAAACTCGCGATAAGGGCATAATGATGATATTTTTTCCTAGATTGAACCCTAAACTATGTGATTTAAATGGTTCCTAACAAGATCATTTCAGCAGATACGGTGAGGTCGCTTGTGATCTTCACAAGATGGAGAAGGCTTTGAGAGGGACATTTCTGCACGTTCATAGCAACAACGAATCTACAATCCATCCAGCAAATGGCCTTCTCCTACAGGCCATGCAAATTTTGGTGCAGTCAGCATGCCACACCAATGAGCATTACTCTCACGTGCTTCGGTGCTGGGCATCCAAGCTGGAGGAAGATGCAGAGATGATCCGCCCGGGTGAAAGAGGTGGAAAATACATATTTCTCTTGAATAACGCATGTGGTGTTTTGCAAATGATGCGCCGCCCGGAAGCAACTTTTGGCAGTGAAGAACTGGAGAGTAGGCTCAGTTCAATGATCCAGCGATACACCAAGAGCTACATCGATGAGTGTTGGGTTCCTCTGAATGACACACTCCATTTAAACTTGGACGAGTTTATTGCCGAATTTCGTGCCACCTGTGGTAACCAGATGACATGGAAGGTCCCAGCTGAGCTCAGGTACCAATTGCGAGAAAAGATAGTGGATTTGATTGTTCCACCATATGAGGTTTTCTTATCTGCACGGCAGGCAAACCGAAGCCGACTTTCAGCGGGACTCTGTTCCTTCAGACGAGTTATTTCTGGCAAGAAACAGAAGTATACTGGCGAGGAGCTGAAAAGGGTGATAAGATTGTTATTTGAAGGATGAACAGGTAGCTAATGGGGAAGGAGAGGACACTGGACTTGTAGACGGCCGTCACATTTATCATACCAGAATTTAGTGGCTTGCTGCCATGAGCTTGATAGCTGTATCTGTGCCTGTATATTTTTTTTCTCTTGGAAATGGTACCTTTTGTAATGTTTATTAGATTCCCTGCTCATACAGATGTCATTTTGTGTTAGGTTAGAAGCGTATTAAGTTAGCAGTTTTGTTTCAATTCTTATGCACGGCTCATTGGACAAGTAGAAAATCTAATGGAAAATGAGCGCACATATTGTTCGGATTCATCAAACAAGAAAGCACATTTATTCCCCTGTAGAATCTTTGCTACCACAACCTGAAATACACTTTTGTACTTACCATGCTTCACTTTCTCGTGCTTCATTGGTAAATCTATCTGGCATGTGATTTTCTTCGGCATGTTATTTCCAGCGCGTTATTTATTATTTGCAACGGAAGCCAGTGTGGAACGGTGCAGGATCAGGGAGACAGGGACAACCTTATCTATAAGGGGATGTGTCTTATGCACGGTTCATTGGACAGGTTAAAAATATAAAAGAAAATGAGCACACATATTCTTTGGATTCAGACATGAAAGCACATTTATTTTAAAGAAGCTTGCTACCACAATCTGAAATACACCTTTGTGCTTGCCATGCTTCAATTTCTCATTGCTTCATTAGTAAATCCATCTGTTATTTGATATTCTTCAGCATGTTATCTCAGCGTGTGATTATTTGATGGAAGTAGCACAGGGGCGCACGCAAATGCGCAGGCCATCCTTCTTTCATCCATTTCATTTACGAAATCAGTGACTTTACGTATAGTATACTATTCTAAAATACCTCTTAAGCAGTGTGGAAGCTTCGGATACCTCTGAAGAACGAAGTGTTGTTGTGGGAGGTGATTCAGGACAGCCTGCTGGGTGGAGCAACTTCAGTTCAGAAAGCAGTGTGGAAGCTTCGGATACCTCTGAAGAACAAAGTGTTGTTGTGGGAGGTGATTCAGGACAGGGTGCCCGGTGCCTGATGGGTGGAGCAACTTCAGTTCAGAAAGCAGTGTGGAAGCTTCGGGTACCTCTGAAGAACAAAGTGTTGTTGTGGGAGGTGATTCAGGACAGGGTGCCTGCTGGGTGGAGCAACTTCAGTTCAGAAAGCAGCGTGGAAGCTTCGGGTACCTCTGAAGAACAAAGTGTTGTTGTGGGAGGTGAATCAGGACAGGGTGCCTACTGGTTGGAGCAACATCAGTTCAGAAATGGCCTTTCTGTTTGGAGACAACAAAACACTGTGACGACTCTCTCTCTCTCCTGTAGCAACGGAGGCCAGTGTGGAAGCTTCGGGTACCTCTGAATAACAAAGTGTTTGTTGGAGAAGCGCTTGATTTTTGTTTGATTTTGTGCGAGGTGTTTCCATCCTCTGGTTCCGCGTGGGTCAGGAATGTGTAACTAAGCTTGACCAGGAATCCAGGTGATGTTACCTTGTGATTATTTTCTGACCATCTGTGTGTACCTTCCTCTTATGTTTTACTCGTCACTGAAATGTCTTGAGTTGTAATCCACCCTAGATTTGCAAGATGCTGAAGCTTTGAAGGGAAATGTCGATTGGCATGTAAAAGCATCGAAAAGTTGAGAAAAATCATTTGCAAATGCCCTGAAACTGAACATGAGTGCATTACAGCCACACACGAGAGCTGAAGCAAAACCGGGGTAGTTTCTGTTTACTCAATGCACTGTTACAATTCTACACTATACACTTCATTCCTTCTTCCAACGCGCTGTGTACACTCAATACATGGCTATGTTAGAGAATATATACTTTCTATTGCTATGGCCTAATGGGGTATATACTGGCAAAACATGGATAAAGGCAGGCATTTGAATTTAGCTGTTTGCTCAGCTTTCATAAAACTGTTCGATCAGGTATTCCAATTGGTCAGGAGTATAAGCATTTTGATTCTTCTTTCCTCGCACGAATCGTTTGAATGAATAAACCACATCTGCGAGTTGGCTAGGATTTGCCTGCACTGCACGCAGGAAAGCCTTGTATGGTGTAACAACTATATTCTTTATCTCGTCTCGCAGCTCGTATTTAAGAGCAGGTAGTACCTTCCACGTCATCTGGCAATGGCAGATATTAACGAATCCTTTGGTAAATTTATCCAAAAATGCACGCTGTGGGCTTCTCAGATAATCTTCCTTCAATAATGGCATTATAAGTGGAACCCAACATTCATCAAAGTAGCTCTTCCTATACCGTTGGATCATACATATGAGCATACTCACCAGTTCTACATTGGAAGAGGATGCTCCTGGAAGGCGCATCATCTGCCAAACATCATAGGCGTTATTCAAGAGGATGATGTACCTTTTACCGTTTTGATATTGGGGTGCTCTTTCGGTGTCTTTCTCGAGCTTGGATTCCCAAAAATTGAACATCTCAGAGCAAGGGTTACCAGCAGGAATTAGTGACTGCACCATATCCCTGTTATCATGGAAAAATTCCAGCACTTGTATGAGAACAACATTGACTGGATGAACAGCAGATTCTACCCTGTTATTGATGTCCTCTGTAGTCTCATCAAGTATTCCTTTGAGAGCATCCACTATCTTGCAAGAAATACTAGCAACCTCATCAGATCTGTTCAAAGGTAAACCCTGTACATTGTACAGGACATCAATGAGTGTGTCCAAGACAGTCAGCACTTTCTTAACATGGCAAGCGCACCACCTTGCCTCACTGAATGAACGTGCTACCTCAAGGAGCTTTTCAACAGATTTCTCAGCAACTAATGCAAAGCACTCTTCTTTTAATTCTTGAGATAATTGTTGATTCTGCCCGTTCAGTTCTTGACATACCAAACAGACAAGTACAGTAACAACTTTCAGATTGAGGATCAACTCAGTTGATTTTGTGGCCAACCCACAAAAATCTGCGACTAAACTTGCTGGGTTTCCAATGGCGTTGGACAATCTGTTTCATGGACAAGATTCAAGCATTAGAATATATTGCAAAGTGAATGGAAACGTTCAGAAGGCCCACGAAAACCATAAAGCATTGAAGGCACTCTCACCCTCACAAAGAAAAGAACACCAATCTAGCTACACATTGCATGATATATCACTAGAAACCACAAAACTTAAAATCATACATAAGATCCATTAGGAGATGTTTTCCAACTCAAGCATTCACCAACATATAATGTATGAAATATATCTGTGGTTGAAACTACTGGAAGAACAACTGCAACAATGGCAGCCCCATAATATAATTACATACAAAAAGAAAAATAAAGTTGTTTCGTGACACCTCATTAAGCCACATCGAAATTATTTCAATAGTTAGATCTACAATTTAAGACTAGGTTTTCACCTGAGATTGCTAGCAATATAAAGGTGATAGTCTGTGTCATTTACTAAAACGTTCTGCTTAAGCCAGTAGGTTATATACATAATGGAGCAAAATCTTGAAGGTTCCACGCAGTAAAAACGAAAATAATATCTTTCCAAATTTCTGTGTGAATGAAAGAAGAATAATCAAGAGCCTCCGATTGTTCATCTTGCTTGGGTCACACATCTGGTCCATATGGTCACATACTCAATGAAAAATTACAATGTAATATGTTTCCAAATTTATGTGTTAATCAAAGAAAACAAATACGAGTTACAGTCATAATCTTGAAATTCTTGACTCCATTTGTTGTATAGTTAAAGGCACAGTATGGCTAAAAAATCCCACAAAGTAAAGCCATATGTTTGTCAATCTGATGGAACAACTTTTTACAGCAGACCCTAACCAATTGGTCTCACAAGCCAATAGATCATCATAATTGTCATTGCTAGCCTACATTAAATGCATAGTACGAGGGAAAGAAGAGTGATGTGCTACAAATTCTCACAAAAAGAAAGACATTTGAACGACAACCTTGTGGACTCTCTTTATTAGTAGAACAAAAAAAGATTAATGTTCAGAATCATGTATAAACAAGATCACACCCAATAGATCCTCATAACTATAACCAAATTCACAACTAGAGTATTAGCAATTGTACTTAACAAATCACAATCCCAATAGATCAGCATGCATTTGTTCTTGCAAATATCTACTATTTTCCAAAGATTGTTAACGATGTATTTGCTTTAATTCAGATGCTGACTATAGTATTCAGGGTAGATTATACATTGTGCAAGAAAATGCAATTAGTTCGAGATTTTGCATGTAAAATCAGTTAACTAGCTACTACAATGGTAGGAAAGCAGGGCATAATGGGCTGCAGGAAAGGCATATCTCAAGCATGACACTTGGAAATGGTATGTGTTCTTTTTTATGGAAGAAAACAAGACTGCATGGCTTGGTTGTGGTATTAAATATGTCTGGTAACTGAGCCTAACAGAGAGAGTGTACGCTGAAGTGGACACTCCAGCCGTACAGACAGAGAGACGGAGAAACGTTTTGCACTGCGAAAAATCTGAAGAAATTACTATATCAAAGCAGGTGTGTACCTAAAACATCTGCTCTACAGATGGGTAAAATAAAACAGTGCTCAGAATTTTCCCATTCGAAAAATAACCCAACAAAAGTAGCAAACCATATCAGCCCAGGCGCATTACAGTAAAGTCTGCTATCCACAAAGAATACCAAACTGCTCCATGGAGCAGTCCTGGATAGGGAAAACATGCTGCCTAATTCAGAGAAAACGGATCTTATATAAAGAAAAATATCAGATGGAAACAGGTGCACTCCAAGGAGCTGTCCCAGGTAGAAAAAGCCAAAAAGGTATTGCGTGTAATGAAATCAGGAGTGCTAGATGGAGTTCATGTGTTGTATTGCAACCCTGCTGGCCAATGGCATCGGCTATCAGATGGTGCGACATGAAGTCAAGCTAGCATTTGGATGCAACACTGCATTATCAGGCATTGGTTCGAACATTCCAAAATTAATCAAGTAAAAAAACCTGGAATTGGGCTACTCATTTTCCATTTCATCAACGGGACAACAGTTGACAAGCAAGCATATAGTGAGCAAATAGAAAAATGTAGAGCTGTTTCGGAAACCCGATCATGCAAAGGATGTGTGCGGTTTGAGCTTTGTGTTTCAAACTTATTATGGCTTATTGAACACTTCTATTCCAGCACCTGGCTGAACCTTTACAGCAGCTTATGGATGTTCGATCCCATTGATCAGGTAAATATGTGTTGAATGTTTCATCAGAGAGTAGTTAATGAAGACAGTCAGTAAGGCATCAGCAAAACTATTGTTACCGCCGCAATGAAAATGTAAAAGGCGAAGTGGATAAATTTCTTAACAGGTACCGTGTGAGCTGACAGTGTCAAAAGGGTGAAAGCTCAGTACATAACGAAACGAGAAAGACAAGGGAATACAACAAGAGTTGGATCAGGATTAATAGGTAGAGCACGTACCGTCCGATGGGGTCGGAGTGGATTGAGGCTTGCCGGAGCATTTCGACGGCACGAGGTGACCCCCGAATCATTTGCTCCATGGATTTGGGGTCGATCAGGCGGACATCATCAGGGGCCGCTTGGAGGGAGTGGATCGGTGTGTGCCGGAAGTACCCGTGGTCGTCGGCGTGGGGCGGCCTGCGACCGAGGAGGACTGGGCAGAGGATGTTCTCTTCCAGGACGCCGCGAACGGCGGCGGCGGCGGCCCGGACCTTGTCCGCGTCCAGCAAGGTGCGGTTGCGGGGCGGCTCCTCCTCCTCTGGAACCGCGGGGAGGTGGACGGCGAGCCGCTGGAGAGGCAGGTTCCTCCAGAGCCACCAGAGGATGAGGACGAACGCCGGCGCGGCGAGCTGTAGGAGGGCGAGGAAGGCCGCCGGCGAGGCGTGCAAAGGGCGCGGCGGCGGGGCCGACGCGCAGTCGAGATCCGGAATGCAAGACTGGTTGAGAAATCGGGTGTCCGTGTACCGCAATTCCGGCATGGTCGCCGGCGCTGGTTGGGCTCTCGTAGCTGAGGTGGTGGTGCTACGAGCTTGCGAACCGGGGGAAAATAATGGGGGAGGAGTCGGCCTCGGTTTGCGCGATGTTTTGACGGTTGGTGGTGGGTTTTTCCCGACCCTCCACGGTGAGCGTGAACAGTGAAGTCAGATTTTGTATGGTTCGTGCATGTTGGCGGACTTTAAACCAAAACCGTAAACATTAAATTCGATAATGTGACAGCAAATTGAACAAAACAAATGAATGTTTTAAACATCACAAGTGTACAATAATCATCTAAATTACAATATTCTTCAAATCACATTATAACAAATAATGAATGGTGTAATAACCAGGATTTTTTATTTTATTATTTAATATTAAACTCATAATATTTTTGTTTAAGTAAACTTTGAGCAAATAAAATATGCTATTATACTGGTTCCAAGTTAAAAAAAAGATGTTTTGTATGCATGCATCCATCGACCATCGAACTACATATTTGATCTGACGAGTGTATTCGGTATAAGACTAACAGGATTATTTTGGTGCATACATCTGACACACGTTTAGCTAATCTATAATAACTAAATAGGAGCAACCCACTAAGTGATTTCTCTCAACATGCAAGCTATCCACCTCACCAAACATCTCTAAGCAATCATATTCTGCCATGTCATCAAGCATAATCATAATCTGCCGTGTCATGGTGATATACCACATCAGCATGCTCTGGCGTTTATTAGACTTTGGCCTGTTCGGCTACTAGAAATAATTAATTAATACAATCACAAACCCCACTAGCATTCATGTGCCACGCATCCTATTCCTATATACTACCTTCGTTTCAAGGAATAAGGCGCACGCGTATTTCATGATGAACTTTGACCATAAAAAATAAGCAACAAAATCTTAATTATATTATATGTTATTAGTATCATTGAATTCATATTGAAAAGTACTTTCCAATGATGTTAATTTCTTACATACAATCTTTATATATTTGAAGCAATTCTAGGTCAAACAAAAAGCACGAAAAACGAGGACGCCTTATTCCTTGAAACAGAGGGAGTATGTCTCTGTCGCTTCAAATTTTCACATGCCAATCTGATTCCTATGGTAACCTGCAAGCTTGCAAGCTTCAGCCCAGTCGTCTTCTATCTTCCCCCTCCAGCCGTCCTTCCTATTTCTGGTACTCACCAAAGGTGCCAGCCCGCCGTACACTACTACCATCAGCCGCCTATATGAAGCATACGGCCGGCAGGCCGTATCAGATTTCTCGGTTGGATTCTCTTAGTCCTTTTTTATGCAGTATATATAATGATCTCTTATATCATATCCGCCCATATGGTGCCCTGTTCGGGTGACATCCCTGAGTATTGTGTTTAGTCATTGATTTGTACCACAGGCTGACACTTTGTTTTATTTTTCTCTGTATTTTTGTACGACACTCTACATGCTATGTTTCCGTTAAGTGTATATGGTTCAGTCAACATTGCTTCGAAAATGGTGCCTTTCTGGTGCAAGAATTAGTTTTCTTCTCATTGCGGTGTATTAAATATATTGGCAAACATAAATTCCATTTTTTGATGTATTTACAGGATTAAAGTTGATCATGAATTCATGATATCTTCTTCCGTTATTTACATATTATACGTTGGCAAATACACATGTGATCTTTTAAGCATACCACATGGTTCTACAGGTAAATCATGGTATACAATTCTCTTTGTTCTTTTACTCACTTTGTTCGTCTAACCCGTCACCTCTGGATATTTGTAACCAGTTAACACCATCTCACACATGTCCTACTGTTTCATTATTTTGCTTTAGTGCAGCGAATTGGTATTAATTTTTCAAAAGTGCCATTGACATTACCATGTTTTGATTGACTGCCATGTATAAAAGAACTGGGAATTTTATCGGCATGTTCCATCAAATCTCAGAAGAAAATAACTCTTGCTTATAATTTCTTTTCCTTTTATTCTTCAGATTTCCTGTCAGATGACCAAATAATTGTTTCCTTCCGGTATGAAGTGGTTCTTCCCTTACTTCTGCTTAATATATGTATGCATGCAACAGAAGATTACCTGGTCTTATTGGCCATGAGGGTCTAATGTTATATGCTAATAGTGGTCTTATTGAATTAAATTATGTCATTCATTATTTCCCTGTTAGGTAGTCCATCAGAATATTAATAGAAATAATACACAATTCAACATGTACTCCAAGTAATCCCATGCAAATACATAGTTTTTTCTGGTAGCATAATTTTTCTATGACTTCTTTGATCTGGGTCATTGCAGTTTTGGTGGTCAAAGATCTAGGGACGAAGTATTGAATATCTCTACAAATGTACTCCTATATATTTTTATAGTTTGGTGGTCAAAGATCTGGGGACATGTCATTGCACATGTGACCAAAACTGGGTCACATTGTCACTGCACTCCTATACAAATGACCCAGGCACATGTCATTGCACATGGAGTATATCACATTCTTTATTTTTTTTTACCACAAATACAATGAGGAAAGGCTACCTACTGTAATTCTCTATGTTTCATAAAACTTACAACTTTGCCTTGAAAAAGGTGTGCATCCTACAATGCCCGCCGCAACGCGCGGGGTTTTCTCTAGTAAATTTGATGATAGCACTCGACGTGCATGCATGGGTGCATTGAACCTGCATGCATGAACATATGTTTAATTAGAAAGAGGTTAACGTGGCATGATACTATGTGCTGGATCTTTGACTCATCAAAGGAGCTGCACCTACACGTTTTCCCTCAAGCGGCAAGCGATTGGGTGAGATATTTTGGGTACCAAACCGTCATAGCTACTGCCATTGCAGTGCACTCCGCACACACCTATTGGATACAAACACGGTCGGCCATCAATCTGCGCCACCTATTGAGGTTGACTCTATCTTAAAGCTCCTTCGCGGCGAGGATAAGGATCATATGCTTGGTGTCATCGTTGAGCAACTCGTCGAGGTCCGGATCATCCAAAGACGACGAGTCCTCAAAAAGATTCAAAGAAAAGATTCAAAGATATAATAATGAGGCTATGATACCACCTAAGTTTGGGGATGCGTGGATCCCCAAGATCTTAATTTCTATTGATAAAGAAACACATCATGCCATTCTAGATTTAGGATCTAGTGTTTCTGTTATATCGAAAGAGCTATATGAATTACTTAATCTTAAAAATATGAAAAAATGCTCTATTGATTTATTACTTGCTGATGATTCAACCAAAAAGGCTTTGGGAACAGTAAATGATGTAATGGTTGAATTGCATATGACATATGTGCCTATTGATTTTATTGTATGGACAATGGTAGGAATACCTCTAGTCCTATAATCATTGGAATACCTTTTCTGAGAAGAACAAGGAGCTATCATTGATTCTAAAGAAGGGAATGCCAAGTTCAAATTCCCACACAAGAATTGTATGGAGCACTTTCCGAGGAAGAAGGAGGTAGCATTCAAGCTATCACATAATTTCCATGACACTTGAAACAAGTAAGTAAACCTAGCTATATGGCTATAAAGAAAACGCTTTACGGGAAGCAACCCGAGATGTTTTAATATGTGGTTTTTGTTTTACATGCTTGTTGTAGCATGTTAGTTTTTTTTTAGTTTACTCTCTGATTTTTAAATAAAGTATCAAGTTTTTACCCATTTGGATATTTAAAGTTGCAAACATAATATGGAGTTGTTGTTTTCTGCGCTGCACTTTTTAGTGCATGATTTTTCTAATTTTTTTGGTAACTCCTAAAATCTTGCTAAATTCACAGTAGCTATAACTTTTCATTCTATACATGCACGTAAATTGGATAAAATTCCTGACGTGTCTAAGTGGTGCTAAAAATTCAGTTTTGATGCAGCAAAAATTCTGAACAGATTCTGCCTTTCTATGTTAGATCCATTCTTTTGGGTATGAAAATGATTTTTTCTTGAAACTTTTGGTATGCTAGAATGAGTAGAACATTATGTTCTCTCTGGTTCATGAATATATAATTTTATTTATGATTAAAATAGCAGCAAGCATGATTTTTTTGTACCTCTAAGGTCACTCCATAGAAAAGAATGGGAAGAAAAGTTTAGTTTGAAGTTTTTTCACAGGGAATGGAGGAATATCACACTAAGATCATTCAAATATGGTGAATATCATAAGCTTGGGGATATCCATGATACCCCACTGGACTCATTCTAAAACTCCTGGTTTGAGCACCTCTAAACTCTTTTTTTTGGCAACATAGAATTTTCGCAAAAGCTTGAACCGTCCTTGTTTTATTTGTGTCTAGTTTTGTTTTTTAAAAGAAAGGACCGTCATATTGAATGTTTATAATGCATATGAATGAGCTACTGGAACAAACTCTTTATCTCTGAATGGTTAAAGTAAATTAAGTTGCATGATTATTAAAGAGAAGGAGGAATGCCTAAAGCTGAAATTTATTTTGTGTATGGTATTTCTAGTTTCACATGCTCTATTGAGTGATGATTTGCTATGTGCCTTATTCAGTGCTACTTATTGCTAGTATACATGGATGATTAATTTTAAGTATCATTGTTTGATGATGAATGAATAGCTCTATGGATACTATATATTGCATGCTTTTAGACCTCTTGCTAGCCAAAAGATTTGAATTCTTACACAAGCATAGACTTGTTTCCAAGCTCAACTCAAATCGAATGTCTATCTTACCTACTTATATAGTACTTGATATTCCAATTATAATGTGTGTGTTATGCCTCCAACATTTTCAAAATATCCTTTTTGTGTAATTTAAACCTCATAAGAAAGTAAGGTTTGGAAGGAAAATACCGCTATGCATGTTGTGGGTTTGACTGATTATGAGTAATGAGCTAGACCATAACCACGTTTACTAGGGACGTCTTTCAACATTGCACCATCAGGGTATTGCACCCTGCATTGATCATCATTATTTTTGTTTTGTTGATGGCTATCTCTTGCGGAATAAGTGGAGGTTATCAAGAGTAAGTATGCATGCATTGTTAGAGAAGAGCAACGGGCCGCTAACCGAAGCCATGCTTAATCATGGTGAAAGTTTCACCAACGAGCATCTCAATAGGAAGAGTGGAAAAAGTAAAAGAAAAAGAGTTAGTGAAAAAAGAGAGAGAGTGGAAAAAGAAAAAGAAAAATAAAAAAAGAAACAAAAAAGAAAGAAAAAGAAAAAAGAGTTAGAGAAAAAAGTGAGAGAGAGTTAGAGAGGATGCTCAACGTCTGTTGTTCATATTGTTCCGGTATGGATGGCCTATAGTTGAGATACCCATCTCATTTGGTCCTTTGTACAGGCGGCATGAAGGTACCCCATTGCGATACTTGGTTGAAACATGTGTGTTGAAAAGTCTTGGTAACCAGGAGCTGAGTAACAAGAGGTGTAGTCCTTAGCATTCAAGAAAATGAGGCAACATTTACTCATAAAAAGTCAAACACATGACACATAGATATCTTCTTACAAGAGATGCATGGTACCCCATCCTTATTATTATTGTTGACATGAATTTCATATTTCAAAACTTTGTTTTATTCTCTCTACTTTTTATTTTGTTGGAGGCTTAGCACATATATTTCATGCTTACTTTCTTATGTTCAAGAGTCAAAATAAATATTCAAGAAAAGAGAGGACAAAGAGTATTCCAAAAATTCTATAGGATTCTCCTAAGCATGCTTTATGATTCATACTACATATCATTCATGTTTCTTACAATGCTATTTACTAGTATGCATGCTTTGTAGAATGTAAGAGTTATCACTTTATGAGTTCATATTACTTATTATCATTCTTTATTGACTGAACCTTGTGATACCTTGCATGATTATTTAGAAGCTATATATAACAAACTCCGAAGTTCATGTTAGTTTTATCACCTTTATGCTCGGGACGAGCATATGTCAAGTTTGGGGATGTTGATGCATGTAAAATGCATACATGAACTTTGTCCTTTATCATATTGAATTCCCACATATTTGCAACATATATGATGATTATATCATATTTTACATTGATTTATGGGTATTTACCAATGATCCCCTTTATTTGGTTTATAACTCTGCAGAACAGGAAATCCCGGTTTCGCGTATTTTTCACTTTCAGAGATCTATACGGAGTCAAATTGACCTGAGAGTTTTGGAGTGTCACTTTTTCATCGGGAGAAGCACCTGGAGCTTTGAAACAGACCTGGATGGGCCTAAGCCCAAAAGAGGACAGGTGGCACGCCCAAACATGGTGGGCGCGCCACCCCCCCTCTTTCAGCCGTTGATCGTCCAATTGACCTGATTCTTTCGCCCACCGACGTATTTTGACCTAAAAATCACTATATATATGGCCCCGAAGAGTTTTCGGGAGGAGAGCGCAGCAGAAGACATAAACACGAAAATAGAGGCAGCAGCAGCGAAGATTGGAGGGGGAAACTCCGTCGGGATCACCGCCGGAGGGATCTCCACCTTCTCCAACGTCTTCATCATCATCACCATGATCAAGGAGGAGTAGTCCACCTCTGGATTACACACTCTGCACTTAGAGTCCCAATATTTCAAGATTTTTTGCTGGTGTTGTTTAGCTCCATCAAGCTCGCACTTGGTTTGGCTCTGCAACCCGCGAATGCCCAGCTCAGCCATGGAGTTGTCCGAGCCATGTAAAAATACATGTTTACGGGGTCCGCGCCTTTTTTCACGAGAACTAAAAATTGGTGGTTACTTTACAATTTTCAGGAGTAGGAGTATATGGGATCTGCTAGAGTTGCTCTAAGGGAGTGTATCATGGTAGGGAAGTCAGCCCTTTACATAATCTGAAAGTATGACATATAACATAATGCATTATCTTTTAATATCACCCTTACAATTAATTATAATAAAAAAAATAGTAGAAAATTATGTTACTAAGACATATCATACTAGAAAATTATCTTCCCTTTTTTAATAAATCATTTTTAGGTAAAGGAAAACAATTTTCTCTTTCTCTATTCTCTATCCTCCGATTTAGAAGATTTCCTAGGTCTAAGAGAAGGTTGACTGTCACCCGTTACATGTGCTCTAAGTAATCTCTGGTTCCTAAACTCAATCCCATTGTGGGAGATATGATATATTTACCTCTAATTCCTCTCCGGCAAAAGAAAGGGACTTCTTCCCCAACCCGTTAGGATTCAGTACTCGGGCACAAACGTTCATCCATTCATTGACACCCAAATTATATTTTGAGTAGCAAGACGGACTAGAGGTTCGGAATCTTCTGAAGGTTCCCAATCTTCTCTCCAAAAGGTGGATTGCGGCATTTTACACCCGGTGTATTTAAAAGAAAATTGGGACTTTTTAAGCTGAAGCGCTTGTCATTATGTTGGTTTTGATTTGGATCCAAACGACTCCTCGATATAAATTCTTGATATTATGGAGCCTCACTAATGATTTAAACTATCAACTAATTTATTCCGATCTAG
Organism: Lolium rigidum; assembly: GCF_022539505.1. Classification (NCBI taxonomy): domain Eukaryota; kingdom Viridiplantae; phylum Streptophyta; class Magnoliopsida; order Poales; family Poaceae; genus Lolium; species Lolium rigidum. The sequence goes on along the minus strand of NC_061514.1, from coordinate 300,452,603 downwards.
GATAATAAGCTCATGAGCTTGATCTTACTTCATCCTAAACGAAAGAAGACTTCTATATCTAAGTTTAGCCCAGATGTAGCTGCCTTCTTTTTTTTTTTTTTTTGAGGAAGGATCCAATTCATATAAAAGGAGGCTCAGCACTTTACAGACAGGTCCCAGAAGAAACAGGAAAACAAGGAAACCCAGAAAAGTGCAGAAAGCACCCTAAGCCACCGGGAAGAAACTCAATTGGATCCACAGCCGCACCCAAAGCTCCTAGTCGCCGTCGACGACGCCGTACCACCGTCCGCTGGGAAGAAGGCACCCCCACACGTTGTAGAAGGCCGCAAGATCCATCCGCCGCGAAGCACCGGAATCTGGTCTCGTTGAACGAACACAGCCACAGCGCCAACTCCCCACCTCCACCCATCTTCCAGCCGCGACGGCGGCGCCCAGGACCACCAGCACCATCACCGCACCACCTCCAGAGCCCGCTCCCCTCACCACCACGGCCGGTCGGAGCAGAACCACCAGAGAAAACCACCAACACCACCTGCAACAAAAGCGGAACACATACCACCTCCCGTTTCTCCCCTCGCCGCCCCGGCCGGCCAGAGAAACAAAGGAGAAGGAGAGCGCCCGACAAAGCTTCACGGCCTCCCCGGCGACGAGGCCGGAACGGAGGAAGGAGGGGAAGCACCACGCCCTACACACCGACGCCATCGCCTCCATCTTCGACAGCGCCGCCCGGGCACGCACACCTAATCTACACGCACGCGCAGGAGCCGGAGCTCCCCCCCACCTCACGGTGCCGAAACGGCGACCGGAGGTGGAGGGGAGCGGCGGATCTGCCGGCGAGAGCAGGAGAAACCCGAGTCGCCTTCTCTCCGCCTCCTAGCTACTGTAGCAGGGGAACGGGCGAGAGTTGCACTGCTTGGATAGGTGTGAAGAAGTGTCAAACTAAAATATCCGGCAAACATAAGCATTATCTCTCCCAAAAGTGAGGTGATCCAATCGCACCTTTCAGTATGGCTACCTTGTCACGTACTTTAGTACGTACTATGTCTTGCAAGATTTTCTCGTACTGGCATACAAGTGGCTGATATCTGAACAGATGGTAGAAGGAGCGAGCGAGTCGCTTTCGATGCGATTGAATAAGAGCCAAGTTAGAACAAGTCATCTAGGTGGCATCAGTCTACTGGTTGCTAAAACAATATGCTCAATTCGTGGTGGAGCAATTTTAAGATGCTGTCGAATAGACGTAGACAGTTAATTGATTTTGAGGAAAAGAAGAGAGTGTCGTTTTACAGCACATGATCATCGACAATGGATGGAGTAGTATTATAAGCATATGATCTTACAATTGCGCTGAATTTATCTTAGATTTGCCTAAATTTAAATGTATCACATACTAGAATATATTTAAATTAAAAAAAGATATATATTGTGGAACGAAGGGAGTATACAATACCAATTATTCATTACGTATCCAAACCGCGTATAGTTTGTCCTATTTCAGTCGTTCTTGATTGGTTCCAGGCTCCAGCCAGCCAGGTTCTTGTACGAAACCGTCTGGGCAGTGCGTAAGCATACAAAAAGCCGTGCGTGCGTGATCCTTCCACGCTGCTTCCTGCTTGTGTTCGCGTCGTTTGCTTTTCTTCTCATTTCTTTCATTCTTGCGCACCAAATGCTGCTGCAACCAAAAAGAAGAGATGCCCCCGTTTTCAACTGTCAAAGACCGTAATCTGCTCCGTACGTATTATATGGAGCAGACCCACTTGGTTGGCAGCATTGTGCCGCATGGCGACCTGACGTGGGCCGCCAAGAGTGCAGAGCGCTGCGGCATCCCAAGCTGGCTTTTTTCCACGTCCATGTGACTTGCCTCGTTGCAACTACGCGGGTGTGCGCTTCGTGACGCTCTGCTTGTATTAACTGATCGTTTTTATTGATGACTGAAAATTTGAAGATCTCAATGATTTGCTCGTTTTTTATACTTTATTTTGTAATCGTTGGAGTTAGCCTGTGTATCTCTACCATGTATTACTTGTTACTATAAATATATGTAGTATTGACTGTCAAAAATAAAAGATGATGAACACTTGCAAGGACAAGCATAGATTAGGAAGAATGTTAGGATTTAATTAATCATGTAATTAATTAGATAAATATTTGCTTGCAACCACATGTGGGAAATCCCACGATGTAGGAACTGACATATTGCTCCTGGAGGCCCTTGAGCGTTGCCTCCAGGAACCTCCTTCCGAACAGTCGCCTCGTTTGGAACCTCTTAGGAAAATGTGAAGAGTCCTCCAAAAACTCCGTGGGGAAAAATGAGGACTAGTGTAGAATATGTTGTTAAAACTCCTTCAAACTTATTGGAAAATTAAAAGAAAATGATACAACATATAATTGGTATTTCCTTTTTGTTAACTCGATACGAGAAAACCTTGTAAAAGGGAAAAATCCATAGAGTTTAGAGAACAATATATGTTGTTTGTACTTTCCTAAAAACCACAGTGGGTAAAAGGGATAGTATGACGTATAATGTTATGTTGATATTACCTCATTAATTAAAACTCTTTATGAGAACGTGAAAAGTAAACTCATTAAGGGAAAAAGAGTATAATATGATACTTTGAACATGAGTAGGTCAGGAAGATACTCCCCCCGATTCTTGCAAATTTCGGAGTCGTCGCATACCAATTCTATAAATATATTTCTGAAATGTTAAAGTTGGTAGAGACTTCGTGAATAGATCAGCGAGGTTATCGCATGATTTGACTTGCAAGATGTTTATTTCCCCACTTTTTGGATTTCATGGGGATAAAACAACTTAGGGCAATATGCTTAGTGATATTGATCTTGATGTATCCTGTTTGAATCCGTGCAACACATGCCGCATTATCTTCGTAGATAATGGTAGGTGATTTCGATAGAACCAATTCCACATGATTGTTGTATGTGGTTTATCATCATGCGAATCCACACACATTCGCGCGATGCCTCATATAATGAAATTATTTCAGAATGATTGGTGGACGTCGCAACTAGAGTCTATTTCGAAGACTTCCATGATATTGCAGTTCCACCATGCATGAACACAAAGCCGGTTTGTGATCTGGCATTATGGGGATCTGATAAATAGCCAACATTTGTGTATCCAACCATATTGGTGTCCAGATTTCTCAGAATAGGCCAAGATCCTTTGTGCCTTGTTGCGGTGACCCAGCATACCACTACATGGTGTAGTACGCAAGTCGTTGACATAACACCAGTGAAACACCGTTCCACTAGTATTACATCCCTCAGAGTGGTACAATAGAAACATATGCGAGTACAAGGCATGTATATAGAAGTACCCACAAACTATTTACAAAAGATCATCATAGCCTCCTACTTTACATTGATGTAAAACTGCAAATAAAACTCCAAAAGAAGAACTCATAGACTAATTTATTACTAACTCTAGATCTAGAGATAATTGGCTTGCTAGAGAACTACCCTAGCTACTTAGGTACTAGGTTTAGGGAATAGGTTCCCTTCTACTTCTAGACTAGGTCTCCACCATGGAATATGTAGATGCTGACTTCACCAACTATATTGACTGACTCTTGCCCTTGTATTGGTTGACTCCTCCGTCTTCGATCATCACGGTAGCTTCTCCTTTGATGCCTCACAATCTAAGCGAGGGGTTCAAGAGGGAACGGATGAGTACGAGCGTACTCAGTAAGTTCAATAATAGTAATAGGTGTGTCATGCACTAGCTATAGCCACAGACCAAAAAGTCATAGGCAAATGCAAGTTTTCGTAATCATTTCTTCAAAAGGTTTATTTTATTTTGAAAAACTATGTTCGTCAGTCTTCACAGGTTGATTAGAACTTCATGGAGTTTCTTTCCTGCCACGTTCGCAGTTCCTTCCCGAAACAGGGAGTGACAGGTCACAATTCAATACACTCTGCAGAGGTGTGTTACTTTACCCATAAGAGAACTTATCCTTGTTGCCGCCCGAGTCTAGAGCTCGTCCACACTTCCTTGGTGTGAGGCCAGGTGTAAGATCCAAGCCAATCACTGTCCTTCTCCACGACCCCGCATACCCACCCTTTTGTATTCAGAGGGTCTGCGATCACTCAACGGCAACCCTTTACCATGATACAATCCATCATAGACCCTATTGCACAAGACGTCCACGTAGGACCGGAGAGCTTGATGCCCTCTCAACCTTACCGTGGGACCAACAGCACCCACACGGCTACGGCAAATAGGCATCTGTTGATATGCGAAAGGAAGAAGGTACAACTGACTTCCCCAGAGCCATTATAGATCTTATGGTTAACACGTAATATACGGCGCTAGAATCACTAGACGACATTTGTTGTTAATCCTATGTGAATACATTCCCAGTTGCAATGGAACCTCCACCATCATCTCAAACCATGGTTCCATTGCCCACCACATAGTCATATTCATAATTGTAAAAGTAATCTTTTTCTTTTCAATGCAGGAGTGATAAGTATAGTACTTTGCATATAATTTGATAAAAATAATAAAATGGCATGAGCAAGTGATGAACTTGCCTTTCTTGACTGCAAGATTATGCAGGCAAGAGCTTCGAGATGATATAACTCCAAATTCTGAAATACCATCATTGTCTGGTAAGGACAATGTTTAAAGAACTAGCAAAGATGCTATAATGCATAAGTATGAGATGCAATCGTTCTAAGCATAAGCTAACCCCGATGATTTAGGATTGGTGAGTTATAAAGATTTATTTAGGGTGTGTTGCACTTTTAGAGTGGTTCCACAAACAAGGTTCTTATTAGGGTTTGGTTAGCTTAGTAGCATAAACAAGTGGTATAATGCATCATAATAATCATACTAGCACACAATGGAATAGTGGTTAATATAATCGTAGTATGTAAAGAGCAGTTGCTATTTCTAAGTCCTATAAGGCATGGTTGATGATTATTTGTTATCTACTTCAAAAGAATAACTTTTAAAGAACATGTTACTTAAGGAATAATAAGTATTGCAAGTAGAAACTATTTGCTGATATGGTTTACTTGTTATTTACTTCAAAAGAATAACTTTTGAAGAACATGTTTCTTAATGAACAAGAAATACTACAGATAGGAGATATGTGCTTCTAGGGCTTACTAGGAATCCCAATTTAGTTCCCTAAATAGGTAGTAGATGGATCTAAAACAAGATGGTTTCATAATCATCTAGTAGTTACATGATTTAGTTAAGCATGGGCATATAAAGTAAATTATTACACAGGGTTGTTGCTTTAGTTAATCAAGGTGGCGTGACACTACTTAATGATGATTAATGGTGATGACAAGAATTCACAAGTTAGGGTTGACAATTAAGGAATCATATAAGGTCTATTAACCAAGAAGACATGAAATAATAACTTCATGTGTATTTGGCTTGTTCTACTTTAGTAAATCATGAGCATACATTTATTTGTTGCATAGTAAGGATCTATAAGTAAGGGTGAAGTTCATATGATCACATTTCATAAACCCCTAGGGTTTTAGAGTTTCACATGAAATATTGAAGTTAGGGTTTACTTCTATTTGATACTATTTAGTCACTTAGGGTTCATGAAGACATGAAATGATAACTTCATTGGCTTTTGGGTTTATAAGATTTAGGTGTGAGCATGGGCATGCATGGCTTAGCTTGGTGAAGATTTAGCATGATTGATAATACAAGAGGATTAAATTTTATAATTTTCTAGGTTTTCGAGTTATTAGCTAAGTAGCATTTGAGTTAGGGTTTGATATTAAATTATGGAATTAGGGTTTCATAGTTGTTATTAAATATTAAAGTAATAACTTGTTGACTAAAAGGTTGAAGTGAATAAATAACTTTTGACTACAAAGTATTATTAGTTTTTAACATTTTTCTTATTTCCTTATTAGTTAAAGAAAATGATAAATAGATGAGTGTAATTTATGGTTTTTAAAATATCAATAATATTTAAGTTAATGACAATATGATAAAAGAAAATTACTTTTGGTGTTTTCTTTATTTCCTAAATGGTTATTATTTATTTATGAAATTTAACTAATTATTGAATTTTAATTGTATTTAGGATAAAAGAAAAGGCATAATTAATAAGTGCTAAATTATTATATTTTTATTTTCTTAAAAATTTCATATTATATTTTTAATATATATAGTTTATTTTTCTGAACATTTTGATATCTTATTTATATTTTTCTGAGTTGAAATGAATTTGATATGATTTAGCAGAGTTTTAGAAATTTTTGGAATTTGAATATAAACGAAAATACTAAATGTACCCAGGATAGACCTAACCTAGAGTCACTGACTAGTGGGCCAATTGTCCACGTTAGATGCCACACGGTATTGACCGAGTGAAAATCTTTGTCTCAGCACGGGAGCTCACCGCCGGCGGCAGTTAAGAACGGCGGCGATGCAAGAGGGCTCCCGCGGATGCCCGCGCGTGCTGGTTCGAACCGGGGCATTGCGCTGAACCAACTAGTGGTGGAGCCGCCCACTAATGGTCGCCGAAGCCTTGCCGACAGCAAGGCCGAGCGGCAGCGGACATGGATCGACGGTGTGGGCGATCTATGGAGCTCAGTAGAGGAAGCTGGGGAGCTCTAGCGAACCAGTGGCTCATCGTGATTACGAAGGAGGTGACGGCGAGGGCGGAGGTGGTATGTATCGCCCAAATTGGCTGCTCCCGACATCGGGGAAGTCGAGCTCGACGCGGATGATTCTGAGCGCGGCGGCTCGATTCCTTGTGCAAGGTGAGCAAGTCGACGATGGCGGTGATGATGGCGCTCTCAGAGGTGCTCGGGGATGCCCCAAACGACGGCGACGAACGAAGGCAGGCGAGCTAGGGTTTCAGTAGGTTCGTCTATGAGCGGGATATAAGAGGAATGAGCTGCTACGGTTTATCGTGGCGGTGGAGAGGGTCTTGTAGGCGTCGGCGATGTTGGTAGCGCGCATCGTAGCGCACGCGAGCGATGGCACATCGACAACGAGGTGCTTCCCGGGATGGACGAAGATGATGAACTTCCCCCGTGCGTGAAAATAAAATGAAAGGGTAAGTTGGGCCGGGCCGTTGATGGGTTGCCTCGGTGGGCAAGCTTCTGGGATGGTGCTGGACTGTGTGGCCTGGTTTGGCTGTCTCTCTCTCTCTTATTTCCTTTTCCTTTTATTTTCCTAGTTCTTCATTTTGAATTCTGTATTGAATTCTATTTTTTTAGTTTGAACCAAGGTGAAAATATTTGGGTACATTTGGTATCTTCAAATAATTCTTTATGGTTAACCTTGTACTATTGTTATTGAATACTTATTAGCTCATCACTCAAGGAGTTTTAAAGAAAAATAGATAACACTTAGGGTTATTATTTGAGATTTTTCTTTAATAGATTCCCATGCATGCTTTGATAATAATTTGTAGTAGGTGTATTTGTATTGTTGGATTCTTAAGCACAACTCAATATTTAAAGTAGATATGTTAATGAAGATAAATTCATTTCTCACTCTTGTGCAATTCAAGATATTTTTCTAAGACTTGTAGGATTACCTAGTTGTAGGTAAAATGTTTATTTTGTTTTCTTTTGCACAAAATGATTAACAAGGTTTGATCTTATAACTTAGTTTCTTATGTGATGATATGATCACATGAGTATTATTTAGGTTCACTCTATTTTTATCATGACTTGGAAATTATCTATAACCATTGCAAGTGATTAGTGATGTGTTCTTAAATATTCTATTAGGTCACTTAGGATCATATCTTGTTGTAGAAGAAATATTTATTTTTATAGGACTAAGATTTGGATTGTGTAACACTGGTTACTTTAGTTACTTGGTTCATGGGATTAACTTTAATTCCAAAGATGGTCAAATGATCAACTTGTTTCTCACCACTGCCTTACTTAAGGTTCTTATGGTTTATGATCATTACCCAATTTGTAATGATCAAGGCTTTAGCCTCCTAATGGTTCACTAGTAAAATAGGGTTCTCACCTCCCATCAAGTATTGATCAATCTTCTTGAGTGTAACACTTTAATTTGAGCTCTCTTAGTTAAGTAGGAATACTCTAATGTTTATGATATACTCACTAGATATCTTTAGGTATATGGAATAAGGCTCTACTTAATTAGCTTAGCTTAACTTGTTTCTTCTTTTCTTCACAATTCCATTTGATACTGGATTATCTTATCCCTCCAAAGTTGAATGGTTATATCCTAATGCTTGAGTTCAAGAGTTGTCCTTGCTTCTCTGATAAGTATAGCTAAGGTTGGTATCAATGGTTTCTCTCACTTGGAATTGACTTGAATACTAGCCTAAGGTTCTACTCAAGAGATGATTGTATAATCATGTAAATATATGGATAGTCATCTCCCTTCTCTGAGGTTTAGTAGAAATAGGTTTGGATAAACAAGATTAGAATAGTCAAGGTTTGATAAAGAACTTGTGTGAATGTCTTTGACATGAGTTCAATATTGTAGTTGAAGATATACCATGTGAATCATGGTAGGATTATTGGTTTAATAAAAAGGACATGGAAAAGATAAGTAAAGAATAGTTTCTCAATTCTCTCTATTCTTTGGTTTGTAGTTGAATAAACATCCATGTGTTGTTGTAAGGAATACCATTGTACGATCCTTTATAAGAGCTGGTATTTGATCCTCACTTAAGGTGTTGTTATTGTAAAGCTAATCCTATTTAATCTAACCCATAGATCAAATCATCTCTACCCAAAACAAGGTTTTAGCAAAGATCACATTGAAATTTATAACGCTTGACTTGATGATCTACTTCAATTCCATCAAGTCAAGTGAAACTTCAGTCATTGTGACAAGTTTTATTTGAAAGCGTGAAAATTCCCCGGATTTTCTATGCATGAATGCAATGCACACATGTGTATTCTCTCTTTTCTAGCCTCTAAACCTGGGATGTTACAGCCTCTCCCCCTTAAACTGAACTTCGTCCCGAAGTTCGAACGCTCTCACGTTTCGGAATGTGGAAATGACTTGTACAGATCACGATCTTTCTTGAACTCTATAGTGATCTCATTAGATATAATTGGATATATCCCTTGTCCATATTCTTCTTGGAATCTTCTGATGTCTGACACTGACACTGTACAGTGGTCCTTGAACAATTTTATTTTGAGATGTTTGGTCAAATACAAGACTTTATTTTCCCTACTACCAAAACTAGGGTATTAGGACTTGGTAAATACGTACTTATGGTAGGAATGGTCACAGTGATTTATTACCACAGGAATGGATTAGAGTAAATTAGTCCATCCAATCATGGATTATGGTTTAGGCTAATAATCCTCCTTTTGGTTTCTTTAGGTTCCATGAAAGGATTCTTTCCATTTAACTTAGGTATGATAAAACTCCTTCAGTCTTCAGCCTGATTAGGCTTTGGTTGGTGTTGAACGTCTCCTTCCTCCAAATTTATCACCGTAGACTTGCTTGAGTTATCTTACTTCCGGATAATCATTACTCACTTGATAAGTTGAAGTTCAACTCTTACCTCCTCAAGATACAAGTCTCGGTTTCTGGTCTAACATCTTCCCAAGAGTACTATTTCCACCTTATGAAAATAAGGTCAAACCTCCTCTCAGTTTAGGTCTTCTTTCTCCGATTCCACCTGACTCCAATTATAGAATTCTCAATACTTCCAATTCAATCTTTACTCTCCCCCTTGGAGTTTACTAATAGTCTTCAACTTATTATCTTTCCAACCATTGGACTCATGGTTAGAGTACTAGTCTTGGTATGGCTTATAATTATCTATAATTTCTTTTGGTTTCTCGAAGAAATCAGCGGTGTATCCACACAGTTATGGATATCCGATATGGTTTCTCTGAGTGTTTATGCATGATGGCAAAAATAGCTCAGATTAAAGAAATATGGCGATTGATGTTGGTTTGGCTTACCAGTCACTATGTTGCTAACATGGTTGTTGTCTTGATTCATGGTATCATACTTCCGCTTTCCATCGAACTTCCCGCCTGGCTTTCCTGAGGATGCTCCTTCTTCATACCCACTCTTTTTTAGTGGTGATACTCCCAAGTATGGTATATTTCCTTTTGTTGGTGGTGCTTGAGCTAACTGTCGAGTTGGACAATTCGTCTTCATGTGTCCCTTTTCACCACATGCATAACAAATCACCATTTGTCTCCAGCATTCGCTCGTATAATGCCCTCGTATTCCACAGTTGGAACATATTGTTGATCTTCTTGGTGAATTCTTTTCCTTTTGTGATGATGTTGCTCCTGATTGATTCTTCTGTGGAAAATCGGGGTTTGGCATGGGTTGTGGGTTCAAAGCTTGTTGGGTTTTGATTCGAACTTTCTTCGTTAATGCTCCATTCTGCTCTTCATTATCCATATCTTCCAAGGTACTAACACTCTCCATTAGTTCTTGGAACTCCTTTGCACGCACAATCCTGAGTTGCATTTTCATTACTGCCTGCAGTACCTTCATAAACTTCCTTTGTCGTTTTGCTTCCATGTTTACTTCCTCACAAATGTAATTAACGAGATAAACGGTTAAACTCTTGTACATGCTTCAAAACTATAAGATTATTCTGCTCTGATCCTTCGCCTCTCTTCCTTTTCATCATGTTGTTTCCAATTACATATGCTTCACGAAATTTCTTCTTAAAGTCTGCCCAAGTGAAAACACCTTCTTCGGGAGACATAAACTTCATCTCTTCCCACCATGTTGCTGCAGATCCAGTCAACAGGTATGTGGCATATCGTACTTTCTCATCATCCTTAAACCCCACACTTTTAAGCTTACGGGATGTATCCATCAACCAATACTCTGCTTCCATAGGTTCATCTGCCATGGTAAAACTTAGGGGTTTGGTTTGCAAGAAATCCACCAGTTTAACCCTTAAATGTACTTCCTCACGTGGCTTCCCTTGCATTCCCATCAATGATTCACTATAAAAGTGTTTTTGCTTCACCAGATCCACATTTCTTGCTTCCGTCATGGTCTCGATATGATGAAGATATGCTTCTTCCGTGCATGATGGTGATATTGGAGTTGATTTATCCTCTGCATTAGCATCAATAACCTCCTTCTGATTGGCTTCCTTCTTCTCCTGAGCCTGGAGCTCTGCTTCATTGTGTTGATAACTCATCTCTCCCTCACACGAATCCATTACCCCCCTAGACCTGTAACATCAAGAAAGAACTCAATGATGCAACATGCATTTGCACACCAAGGTCAATCTTCATGCACAGATCTAGTCAATCAATGAAAATCCAATAAAATCCAAGAAGATTCGGCTTTGTGCTTATAATACACATCATTATATGCCTGAATATAATAGTTGGGTAAAACATCCCTAAACATCAATATCAAATGTGTAGTATATGACACCACATAATATAGGTTTATGTCGTGATACTTAGCACTTATTTAGGGAATACTATGATTTGTCTCAATTTTTACCCCAACTGGTCACTTGCAATTAGATAACTTGAACAAAGTGGTCTAAAATGGTTGTGGTTGGCCTAATTTCCTTTGGAAGTACTATCTTAGCTTCCATTCTATTGAAAACTAACCTCACATGATCTCTTGGGATTATAACATGGCTATTCTAAACACATGATTGTTAGAGCATAACTCAAATAGTTGCAGGATTTCTATACTAAAATATACTTTAGTAAGACCTCTTCGGACTATGGTTCAGGCATACTTGGCACAATTGCCATGGTTTTGGGCTATAAATTCATGTACTAACATTTAACCCCTCACTTCTCATCATACTCCTGCTAAATCTTTATGATGTTCTACTACATCATATAATGACTCTCAAGTGAATCATATATGATTAATAACTCTACCATGAAAAAGTAGACTTATATAACTCCTATCACTCTTCCTTACCTCCCATGATTGACTCATCATAGGTATACACTACCTCATATATGACTTATCTTCATTACTTAGTATCCTTCCTATTACAAATTTAGATGACTATTACTTAAGCATAACTGGTTTTGGTATACATCTTCCAATAGGATATCTTCCTTATGGTTGTATCCTCTCTTTGGACTACCATGTATTGTATACCATTTTTTGTCTACTATCATCTACTATTTTAAGGCTTCAATAGTGTGCTACCTATTTAGGAATGGTACAAGATAGTTAGATAATTTTACTTAAGAAAGATAGATAAGAAATATTGACTCAAGTGTGTCAGGATTATTCTCAAGTGAATATCCATCTCAAGTCATAAAAAGAATTGGTTTAGCTAAACAACTTCCTATAGACACTACCAAACCAATAGGTCTCCTTTACAGGGTTTTAATCCTATGATCAAAACATTTGCTCTGATACCAGCTGCGGTGACCCAACATACCACTTCATGGTGTAGTACACAAGTCGTTGACATAACACCAGTGAAACACCGTTCCACTAGTATTACATCCCTCAGAGTGGTACAACAGAAACATATGCGAGTCCAAGGCATGTCTATAGAAGTACACACAAACTGTTTACGGAAGATTGATAGCTCGAAATTTAGCACTATTTTACTGAGGTTTTTAAGTATACTATTACTCATATGGTTACTCATTTCATGCTCTAGCTACATACTCCTAAGCCTATTTTGCATACTTACGAGTTCTTGTTCATTTTCATATGAGAATCGCATATTTAGTAGTTTTAGTAGGAGTTTATTATGTTCCCTTTGTCTTTTACATGTTTGTAGGTGTTATGGACAACTATGCATAAAGCAAGGCAAAAAGGGTCAAGAGAGGGAAATATGGAAGAGCTGCAGGCACCAGACTTAGTCATTTGAGGAGTGGAAAAAGTGACATTTTTTCCATCATCTCAAAATAAATATCTAATACCATGGTGTTGTAGCCCTCGTCCATACGAGTTCAACGAGCCGAAGAACACCCAAATCGGGGTTTGTATGAGGAAACGGCGGCCAAAATACGAAAAGCATCTTCAAGTTTAACGACCATTGGTACGGGCATATCCGGCCATACCGTCCGCCTGTACCACGGGCCTGGACGGGCGAAAAAGGCCTTTCTGGACGTGTTTCTTCATAGAATCCGTCCCCGTTTGTTTCTAGAGCTTCCTTAGGTCAAAGGCAACGTGGGAGGGGCTATTGGAGACCCCCCTAGGCCTATATAAAGAGGAGAGGAGCCAAGGGAGAGTCAACCCATCACCATATACCTCCATGGCGGAGCCCTGCCGCCTTGAAGACTCCATAGCCGCCGCCTCCACAAGATCTCATCCATCACCACCACTCAAGAGGAGAAGGGACTTGGATCTTGAAGGCTTCAACACCGATCTACATCATCATCATCATCATCATCATCATCATCATCATCATCATCATCATCATCATCATCAACACCGTCTCCAACACCAATCCCCTTTGTTTACTCGGTTGTAATCCAATCCCTATTGTGGATCTCATCTTGTATTCAATTGTACTATCATACTCCATTCATATGTTCGAGATCATGTTGATTGCCTTCATGTGTGAGTAGTTCCTTGGTTCTTGGGAGAGATGGAGAAACCCTAGCTATATTATGATATGAATAAAGATGATTTATGGCTTTGTACTATGATTGTATGTTAGTTTTCTCCTGTGATGTTGCATGCATGATGTCGACCATGTAATATTTGCCTACGGGTCACAGGAGGGAACTACCGTCGGACGTTCGGTAGTGTATACGGCGGGAAGTGACATCCCGTGTGCGGTGCACTATTGTACGGAAGAGGGGGATAAGAAGGGACTCGTAAAGCTTAACAAATAACATGCGGCAATCCCTTAATTATGATGGACAAATAGGTGGCTTGCCGAAGGTCGTTGCGGTGGTTATTTAGGGATATGTTATGAGATACATATTCCAACTTCGAGCCTTTCCCACATACAACAAGAACAAAGATATAGATTATCTAATGTGTGTTCTTAAGTTAATGCTAGTGGTGGAACCAGCAACCCCCGAGAACACGTTAGCCATATTGTCATCTCCGCAACCATACTCGCTACTCTTAGTTACATTAGTTTATTTCTTTGTTCTTGTTTACTTTTGCTCTCAGCACAAAACAACCTTTATATACTCTAGCTTGGAATTAGAATAACTTTTAACTACTCTCTAGATAATAGTAGCGAGGGGAATAAAGACCTCTACCAACAGCTCTCCGTGGTTCGATACTCTTACTTCGAAACTAGCTACATATGATCTGTGTTCTTGCAGTTATCAAGCTATTTTCTGGCGCCGTTGCCAGGGAGCTAAGCGCTTTAGGTCTTTGTCTTTAGTTATTAATTTATCATTGTTGTACTAAATTGTTTACTAGCTTCAAGTTATTACTGTTTATTTTTTATATATATTATTGCTTTTACTTATTTGAAAAGAACAAAAAATTACAAAACAATTTTTTTCTTATAAAACTTTTGCTATTAATCATGTCTTCCGAACCATTGAACAGATGAAACTTGTAATGGAGGAGTCAAAGGACGCTCAAAAGGAGAATGTGGAGGAAGCCCCACTTGAAGAACCTCCACCTAAACCACCAGAATATATTGTTAATGAAAAGGTGGCACTCGATGCTGCGCTCCCTCTACTAGTGGAAGGTAAAACAAAAGGTAAGACTATCGCTGAGCTAATGGCTGATTACCTTAGTAATAATGGAAAGGAACAATTTAATCAACTGCTTGAATGCCCTACTTCTGAAAATAAAATTCCACACACAAATAGTACCCTTGTTCATGATGTTCCGTTCTCTAGTAATGATTCCTATAAGATTCAAACCTATGATAATTGTTCTGAGGAGGCTTTGTGCCTAGATAATGATTTTGGTAACTTTGGTGAGGAACTAGAGATGTAATCTTTCTATGAATGTTGCGATGCTGTTAATGAGATACAGGAATCCTCAATGGAGGAAGATGATGTAATATCCCAGGTATTGGGGTTACAAAAATAGAGGAAACAGATATGTGCATTGCATTCATGCATAGAAAATCCGGGGAATTTTCGCGCTTTAAAGTAAAACAGTCACAGTCACTGAAGTTTCACTTGACCTTGGTGGAATTGAAGTAGCTCATCAAGTCAAGCACTATAAACCTCAATGTGACTTTGCTAAAACCTTGTTTTGGGTAGGGATGATTTGATCTAAGGGGTTAGATCAAATGGAACTAATAATCAACACAACAACTCTTCAATTAATGATCAATTGCTTAATCTTATAGAAGACTATAATAGAGTAATCCTTGCCATAACCTATGAAAATCAATCTATTTGGAAATCAAGTAACAATAATTGAAGAAACTATTCTTCACTTATCTTCTCCATGTCTTAAAACTAATCCATGATCCTACCATGAAACCTCATGGTATTCATTCCACATTAACATTGGAAGGTATCCCAAGGAGATCCACTCAAGAAGTATATATTCTTCTACATTCCAAGTTATTACACATCAAACCTAGAGAGGTGAGAGTTCTATAGTATTTATTAGAGAAGCAATGGAAAACCTTAAGCTAAAACCATGGATATACATCCATGCATTTCAATCATCATCTTTAAGAGAAACCATTTATGTTAAACATATATATTGATGATCACACCAATCTCTATGGAGCCTAAACTCAGGTTAGTATTAAAGTCCTTCCCAAATAAGAGAGACCATTCATATCAATCTTAGCTTTACCTACTTAAGAATAAGTGACAACCATTGAACTAAAGTATTAGGTTTGTAAACCATTTCATCTTGGAGGAGTGAGATAACCAAATACCCAATTGGATAAGATAATATCCATGAGTTGATGAAATAGGGAGGAGACTAATCCAACTAAGATAGCCAGGTGGAATATTAGACTTGATATCTATTGAGATATGGTGAATACACCATAAACCCTAGAATAACTATTCCTATATGAGAGAACTCAAGTTATGGTTTTACACTCAAGTTAATGAGGCAACACTTGGACTTGGGAAAGAGAACTATCTATATACCCAGATGATTATATCATCATTCCCTGGAAAGAACCCTAAGAATTATCTCAGGCAATCTCCTGGGATATAAACTATAGAGGCCACCATAATAGCTCATCCTAGAAAATAAAATAGAAGTGCTATAACTTAGTTCATCAAGAAAATGCCTGATCATGGAAGTGAGAAACCCATTTAATGGGAGATCCCTTAGGAAGCCGAACCTTGATCATTATAAATTGAGTGATGATCATAAACCTTAAGAATTTGAGATAGAAGATATGAAGAACAAGTTGATCATGCCTAATCCATGATCATGCTCTTGAGGTATGTGAGAATAAGATAAATCCTAATAGGATAAGTAGATATCATTCACCACATGAAATCATGGGGAGATCACTAGTAAGCAACCTTAGACTTATATCCCAACCTTTACTTGTGAATCACTTGGTGATCATAAGTAGAATCCTACCACATTTACATTCCATCTATTCTTCACTTAAGAACCACAAGAAAACCTTTAGACTCAAATTCTATACTTTATATGGTGATAAACCATCAATCCATATGACCAAAGTTAACTATAAAAAGAACTATAACAATTTTAGTTACTATCACAATAGATTAAGGATAAAATAGAAATCTATTTGTATAATATAAAACCAATTCTCAAATCCTTAGTAATTAGACAAGCACATAAGATATGGGGCAAATAACCATATTACCATGGTTAGGGGAGGTTAAACCCTAGCAATGCAATATGGTGTCATCTCATCTCTATAACCAGAATTGCATCCTCATTAATATCTTATGCCTCAATTCATGAACATATATAAGAAAACCTTGTGTTACATTTTATGATTAAAACCATATGTGAAGTGATCAACCATTTATCTTTGTAACCAAGATCAACCATAATGGAAATCATACCTACTTAGATATTTTCAAAGGGAATGATAATATTAACCTTAAAGGGGGTTATGATGGAAATTATAAAAACCCTAATCCATTGGTGCTCACATAAAATCATATGTAATTGACCAACCTCTTAAATATGTAGTCAAGTCCTCATAATAACTTCTAAAACATTTGGACTAAGAAAAATCAACTTTAATTATCCAATATGGTGTTATATTACAAATGAGAAAAGGAATTAAAAGGAATACCTAAATTCATGTCTAAATAAAAATTGCAACAAGGCTCACATATAGTTAAGGTTTAATCAAAAAACAATGCAATGATACAATGATCCTTGTATTAGACCTCATGAAAACCAAGTTGTGAAACAGCTGTAAAACAGACAAGAATTCAAATTTGAATTAAAACCAGAATTCAAAACAAGAAATAAAACAGAAAATAAATAAAAGAGATAGAGGAGAGGAGGCTTACCTGGACCTCACCAGAGCGCAGCAGCCCAACAACTGACCCAGCAGGAGTCCACCAACGCGGCCCAAGCACCAGCCCATGAGCAGCCTGGTTACCCTTTCGTTAAAAAAATAATGGGAGGAACTCGTCCTCATCCCCTCCGTGCACTGGAGGCCACGGCGACGCCGTGCTCTTCTTCCCCTTCGTGCTGTCGACCTCCCCTTGCTTCGAATTCGTGACGAGGCGTATTCCCGAACCCTATAAGTACTCTGGGCGGCGACCAATCTCTGTTTTCCCCTCTCTCTGCTCCAATTCGCCCTATGCCGAAACCCTGGCCGCACCACTTCACCATTACCGCCGGCGATGGAGACCTCCCTAGGCCAAGCCGTGACCACCACTGTGATCACCGTCCTCGACTTGGTCACCGTGTACAAGGAATTAAGCTGAGGCGTCTTCAATCGACCGTGCCAGGTCGTCTTCTCCGACGACGGCATCGAGCAATCCCGGCGATTGCGACCTCCCCTCGCCTCGCCGACAAGCCCTTCGTGTTCTGGGTGAGTCACTGAACCTCCTGCGCATCCTAGCCCTCTCGTTCATGCCCAGCATCGCCGTAGCACCGATCACCTGCGAGCACCGCCGCTCAGGCCTCTCCGTCGTGGTTGCTCCGGCGACCAATTCGGGGCGGCGCTGGTACTGTTGGAATCACCGCGACGTGCTGAGTCTCGTGGTGTGGATGGTTTGGCCGCGGGGTGAGCATAACTCCGGCGACCGTCGCCACAGACCGCCGGCCACCGTGCCAAATTGCCACATGGGCAATTTTGACCCAGTCAAGCATGTGTGGCAGGTGACGTGGACCTCTGGCCCACGAGTCAGTGTCTCTGTGGGTGTGAAGCCCGGGTAGGTTTAGTCATTTCAGGTTTTAATTTCAAATTCATTAATTACTGCAACTTTGCAAATTCATATAAAATTCAATATAGCTCAGAAAAAAATAAATGATACATCAAAATTCATAGAAAAATAAACTCTATCCAATAAAAATATAATATGAAATTTTTATTTTTAATAAAAATTTAATTGTTTAATAATGGTTGTTTAAGCCTTTACTTTTATTCTTAATTGAATTAAAAATTCAATAATTAGGAAAATATTATAAAATAAATAAAAACCAGTAAAGTAAATAAAGAAAACATTAAAACTAATTTTCTTTATTTGAAACTTAGTTAATCTATATTAATAGGAATTAAACTCTGATTAATAATTACCCTAAATATTAAAACCTTTAAAAATAGAAAAATACCAAATCCAATATTAATTTTATTTCAAAGTTATTAATAACTTCAACCTTAAAGTGAGGTTATTAATTCAAGAACTTAGGGTATTTAGAAAACCCTAATTTCATAAGTAATAGAACCAGGAACTCATCATTTCATGTGACTCCTAAAACCCTAAATTAATTAGGAACCCTAGTTCCACTATTTTATGTGTGAACCCTAAATGAATTCTAAAACCTAAACCCTAGATATAACATGATATTATGTACTTCCTTTTGATCCATGGAACTATAATTAGCAATTTAATACTTGCCATGTTCATATAAAATGTAGGAGTCCTATTTTCAATAATTTAGAATTCCGGTATGCATCCCCATCCAACTTAGATGATCAAATTAGGATCAACCAAGTCTAAACCCTAGTTTCTAATGCCAAAACCATCAACCTTACCTATCCATGCTTAGCATCACACCATTATGATGAACTCCAATTGCAACCATGCCAATTTTGTGCATCCTTTTCCATACACACTAAACCCTACTAGTGTGAGATAATTATTAAACATCCTATTTAGGAAACCACCATTCCTTACTTAGGGAATTAAGTAGCAAACATAAACAACCTCAACCTAATTATTATACTTCTTATTATTTAAGAAGTATGTTCTTCAAAAGTTATTCTTTTGAAGAAAATAAAGAATCATCATCAATCCTGCCTAATAGGGCCTATAGCCAACAACGAGCCATCACCAGCAAGGTATACCAACCTTGATAGCAACTATTTATAATAAATTGCTCAAGATGCCTAGGCTTAACTCAACCTTAGAAGCCCTAGGTGTTGATGAATCCAACTTTGTTGGGATCCATCTACTACTTACTCCAGAAACTAGATGAAACCATAGACAACCATAGAACCCCACCAATCTAATTATCATACTTGTTCTTTATCAAAGAACATGTTCTTCAAAAGTTATTCTTTTAAAGTATATGATAATCAATCATTAACCATGCCATATAGTACTAAAACTGACAACTGTTCTTTACATGCTAACCTTATGCCAATTATCATTCTTTGTGTGCTCAATTGATTACTGTGCTTTATTATCTACCTGTTCATGATACCAAGTAATCACACCTGAATAAGAACCCTGCTTGTGGATCACTCTAAAAGTGCAACACACCCTAAACCAATCATTCCAACTCACTGATCCTAAATCATCGGGGTTAGGTCACGTTTAGAACGATTGCATCTCATACTTATGCATTATTGCATCCTTGGCAATCTTTTAAACATCGTCCTTACGGACGATGATGTTATTTCAGAATTTGGAGTTATTGCGTATCGAAGACCTTGCCTGCATAATCTTGCAGTCAAGAAAGGCAAGTTCATCACTTGCTCATGTCATTTGAGTATTTTTACCAAATTACTTGCAAAGTACTATACTTATCACTCTTGCATAAAAATCAAAAAAAATACTATTTTCATAACTATGAATATGACTATGTGGTGGGCAATGGAACCATGGTATGTGTTGATATGGTGGAGGTTCCATTGCAAGGGTTTATATCCATCTAGGATTAAACAACAAATGTCGTCCAGTGATTCTTGTGCCGTAATACCCGTGTTAACCATAAGATCTGGAGTGACGGAGTAGTCAAAAGTGTTTCCACCTCTCGTTCATCAACGGATGCGCTTTACCGTAGTACACTTGTGATCCAAGGGGGCAAGCTGGTGAGGCTGGGGAGTCCTAAGTCCCCACGGCATAGTCCGTAGTACACTTGTCGCCCGAAGGAGCAAGCGGTGAGGCTGGGGAGTCCTAAGTCCCCACGGTATTGCGGTCTAGGATGGGTTGCAGCTACCGGCGTCGGAGTGTATGGTAGAGCCCAGCACTGATGTCGTGGTTGGGGTCCACCTTGAAATCTACAGGAATAATGGGACCGACGTGGACCCAGGGTCGGGGCATGCAACAACGGGTGGGTGTTCGAGGTAGCGGAGGAACATGATTGACTAGGACCTTATACCGGGCCTCACACCAAAGGAAGTGTGGACGGGGAATATGCTCGGTTGGCACCAAGGTTAAGATCTCTTATGGGTAAAGCAACACACCTCTGCGAGTGTAAAGAACCGTGACTCGGCACTCCCTGTTCCGGGATATGGAACGCTAACGCAGCTCGGAAAGGAGCTCCATGAAGTTCTAGTAAACCGATGAAGGTCGACGGACATAGTTCTTCTGAATAAAAGCAACCTTTTGAAGAAATGATTATGAAAACCTGCATTGGTATTAGACTTTCTGGTCTAATGCCATAGCTAGTGCATTAAACACCTCTTTCCTATAATGAACTTGTTGAGTACGCTCGTACTCATCCCACTCTTAAATCCCTGCTTAGATATGGAGGCATCAAGGGAGGAACTACAATACAACTCGAAGGCCGAGGAGTAAACAACTACTTCAAGGGACAGGACCCTGTCAGAAGAGTCAAATACTACATCCAACGAGGAGAAACCTAGATTAGCCATAGGAGGGAACTAGCTTCCTAAACATAGCTCCTATTTAGCTAGAATCTATTCATAGCCTCTATAGCTAGTTAAATACTCTACAAATAGAGTTCGTGTTAGATTTAGACTACGAGTCATTCTTCTGGAGTTTATTTGCAGTTTTACCTCATTGTAAAGTAGGAGGCTGTGATGATCTTATGTAACAGAGTCAATGCTGTAATTCTATAGACATACCTTGGACCCGCATATGTTTTTGTTGTACCACTCTGAGCGATATAATACTAGTGGAACGGTGTTTCATTGGTGTTATATCAGACTTGCATACTACACCATGCAGTGGTATGCCGGGTCTCCACAGCTGGTATCAGAGCAAATGCTTTGACCCTAGGATTAAAACCCTTTCAAGGAGACCTATAGGATTGGTAGTGTCTATAGGAAGTTGTCTTAGTTAAACCAAATCTTCTTATGACTTGAGATGGATATTCACTTGAGAATAATCCTGACACACTTAAGTCAACTTTGCTTACCTATCTTTTCTAAGTTAGTTAGTTAATCCTAAACATGTAGCACATCATTAAGTCCTTAAAACAATAGATGAGTAGATCATAGTTGGTATACAACACATGGTAGTCCAAAGAGAGGATACAACCATAAGGAAGATATCCTATTGGAAGATGTGTACCAACACTTGTTATGGTTAAGTAAGAACTGTCCAGATCTGTAATAGGAGTAATATTAAGTGATGAAGATAAGTAATATATCCTACCAGAAGGGTATACTAATACAAGTAATGGGTAAGTAAATTATCCAAACTTGTAAAACAGTTGATAGTAAATGATGCAAACAAGTGATATGAGGTAGTATAGACCATGATGAGTCAATCATGGGTGGTAAGAAGGAGTGATAGGAATAGTATATGTCCACTCCCATGGTAGGGATAGTAATCATATAAGATTCACCTGAGAATCATTATGTGATGGAATAGAACATCATAAACATTTAGGAGGAGAACAATAAGAAGCCAGTTGTTCAACAATAGTGCAAGAATTGTGTTTCAAAATCGTGGAAAGTGTGCCAAGCACATCATGTCCATAGTCTTATGGTAGTATAAACATTTGGAAGTATAATAGCTATATTTCCATAGTTATGTGTTTAGAGTAGCAATGTTAGAACCTAGACATATCATGTGAAGTAGTCCTCAACAAAATGGAAGTAAGTAGTATTTCCAGAGAAAATTAGGCT
>NC_061514.1:299770443-299810637 GCF_022539505.1 Lolium rigidum | reverse complement strand
GACACCTCCATCGCATCGGTGGTGGTGCAGGTGTATGATGGTCTGAAAAAGTTGTTTTCTACCTCAGCGAAGGATGCTGGATGCAGAAACAAGGTACCCTGAAATTGAGAAGTTGTGCCTCTGTCTATTTTTCACCTCGCACCAAGATCCGAAGCACATCTGTCGTCGGCAGAAATCATCGTCATATGCAAATCGGATATCATCAAGCACATGCCGTCGGCTCCATGCATCGAAAGGCCGACTCGGCAAATGGATGTTTGCGTTATCGGATTTGATATCCGGTATCAACCTGCGAAAGCAGTCAAGGGACAAGCGTTGGCCGATCTCATCGCTGAACGAATAAACACGGACGTAGCCGCACTA
This sequence comes from Lolium rigidum, assembly GCF_022539505.1. NCBI lineage: Eukaryota > Viridiplantae > Streptophyta > Magnoliopsida > Poales > Poaceae > Lolium > Lolium rigidum. The sequence goes on along the minus strand of NC_061514.1, from coordinate 299,810,274 downwards.
TCTGTGCGTGCATGGGCCATGTTCTTCGATGGATCGGTCTGTGAGGATGGTTGCGGCATCGGCGTGCTACTTGTTTCGCCTCGGGGGGCAACATTTTCCTTCTCCATCAGGATAGCTACCCCTTGCACCAACAATGTTGCTGAGTATGAAGCGATGTGCAAGGGAATGGAGTTACTATTGGACGCTGGGGCGGAAGCGGTTGAGATCTTTGGAGACTCCAAATTGGTGATTTCTCAACTCACGGAAGAGTACAAGTGTGAGAGCGAGTCGCTCTTTCCATTATGGACACAATGCCGCGAGCTGATGACACGGTTCAGATATATAAACTTCCATTGGATCCCAAGGTCGCAAAATACCGAGGCGAACGATCTCGCACAAACGGCGTCGAGATACAAGGACGTAGCCGATGGAGCCGATTTTCAGGTGCGGCTCATGGAACCGAGATGATTGGAGAGCCGATATCTTCAATTACTTGAAAGATTCGGCTCGGGGGCACCTAAACGGATAAGATATAGGGCCATGAAGTACGTACTGATTGGCGATGACATGTTCTACGGGACATTGGAAGGGATTACTTCTCAAATGTTTGGGACCAGCCGAGTCCAATCGGCTCTTGCATGAGGTGCATGAAGGTGCCTGTGGAACTCACCAATCGGCTCATAAGATGAAGTGGCTGATCAGGCGCTCGGGATTTTATTGGCCCACCATGCTTGAAGATTGTTTCCAGTATTACAAAGGGTGTCAAGCATGTCAGAATTTTGGGAGCATTCAGATGGTACCCGCATCAGCAATGAATCCTATCATCAAACCGTGGCCATTCCGAGGTTGGGGCATGGATATGATCGGCAAAATTCATCCTGCATCGAGCAAAGGCCATGAATGGGTTCTGGCCATTACAGATTATTTTACTAAATGGGTGGAGGACGTCCCTATGAAGTCAGTAGCATCGAAAGATGTTATCAGTTTCGTGTTGGAACATGTCATTCATAGATTCGGGATTCCCCAGACTATCACGACCGATGGAGGTTCGGTCTTCGTTTCGAAGGAGATGAAAAAGTTCTGCGATGACATGGGGATCAAGTTGATCCGATCGTCTCCATATTATGCTCAAGCGAACGGACAGGCTGAAGCGTCCAACAAAAGCCTGATCAAGCTGGTTAAGAGGAAAATCGACGAGCACCCTAAATGATGGCATGAGGTATTGTCAGAAGCTTTGTGGGCTTATCGCATGTCGTGTCATGGAGCAATAAAAACCTCACCATACCAGCTGGTCTATGGACAAGAAGCTGTGTTACCCTGGGAGATCAAGGTTGGGTCGAGACGGATAACATTTCAGAATGATTTAACTGCTGAAGAATATGCAGCCCTAATGAGCGACAGCATTGAGGATGCAACGGAACTCAGACTATGGTCACTTGAGAAAATCAAGGAGAATAAAGCTAAGGTGGCTCGCGCATATAATAAGAAGGTGAAGCCAAAGGAGTTCCAGGTTGGTGATCCGGTATGGAAGGCTGTATTGCCGTTGGGGACTAAGGACAAAGTGTATGGTAAATGGTCTCCAAATTGGCACGGCCCGTACAAAGTCGACCAAGTTTTAAAGGGGAATGCATACATGCTCGAGCAGTTGGATGGCGTGAAGTTCCCAGTAGCTGTCAATGGCCAGCATCTCAAGAGGTATTTCCCAAGTATGTGGGATGATGGACAGTAAAATATGGAGGCCGATGCACGAAATCGGCCAGTAAAAAAAAATTCTCTTCCCAAGTATGGGGATGATGAACAGTGGAATATGGGGGCCGATGTATAAAATCGGCCGGTAAAAAGAAGGATATGTACGACGCAACAGGATGCTAAGTACAGCCAATGCACAGTCATCGACTTAAGAATAAAAAGCCGATGCATTGCCATCGACTATAGAGAAACAAGCTTAATTGAGCAATTTAACAGATCGGTTTCAGGCCAGGGATCATGAAATCTGAGATGAATCTCCCAGTGGATTTGCTGAGGAGTTTAAATCTGCGCGTTTGAGGTTGGAGGGTGGTTTGGACATGGACTGGATCTGTTTGACCGTATGAATAAACAACGGTTTGACCTCAAATCGTATTTATAGTGTAGGACGATGCCTTGCCATCGGCTCTTTGTGCAGCGACCTCGTTTGACAATCGGCCAAATTGACAAGAAAGCAAAGTTAATAGGGGAATATTTTCTTCATTAATAATAGGATTTCTTACAGAGAAAGAGCCGATTGCTCAAGGGAGGAAGAACAAAAGGAGGACAGATTGCTACCACTAGTCCTATGCTAAATGGTCCCTACTCTAAGGACCGTCGCTGTCCTCATCATTACCGCTGTAGCCGCCGCCGGTGCTGCTGCTGGTGAGCTCCTCGTCGCTACTGCCGTAGCCCTCAATGGGGGCTTCTTCCTCCTCATCATCGTCGTCTTCGTCGTCATCTGACCAGGCCCAGCTGCGGAAGCGCTTCGCTGGCGGCTCGTCGGAGGAGGTGTCGCCTTCCTCTTCCTCCTCGTCAGAGGAGACGTCATCCTCCTCATCCTCCTCTTCTTCCTCTTCGTCGGAGGAGATGAAGCTACCCCAGGAGAGGAGATCATCCTCGCTCTCCGCCACCAGTTCCCCGTCGATGAGGAACCGGAGGTCGTCCTCCCCATCGGTCAGGGGCAAGTCGCCATCTGACCCTGTTGACGTCAGAAACCCACCGACGGGCAGCGACAGGTCAACACCGTAGAGCCGGGAACAACTAGGGCTGCGGCTGGCCCCAGTCCCTCAGAGCGACGGCCCGCAAAGCCTCCCCGGTCGCGCGCCGATGCAAATTGCAAGGGCGTGCCACCGAACTATACCTGGTCGGGAAGGTGTGGATGATGCCTCGCTTAGTTTCTGCAGGGGCACACACGTACACGTTAAATACGAGCCTCGATCGGCTCTCAGGTTATCCTGTGGATCGGCTCGAGGAGCCGATCCACCCATGATTCGTCCAAGGTGGCCGAATATATGGTGGTCCTGCTTGATCAAGATAAAGCTAATGAGATCCACGACGATTTGGGGTTTTCACCGCATAATCGGATCATCCTACTCACGATTGGGCCTCGCGCTCGCGCACGGTGATCGTAAGCCAACCCTAGACAAGGACTAAAAACCAACACGAGGTTGATCCTCGGAACATCCTGTCTAGGGCTCGCAAACTACACCCTACACGCCGCTGGATCCTCCAACCCTTCGTAAGGCTCTAACTATTGCGGATGTTAAACTAATCCTTGATGAATCAAGGAGCAACCGTAACGGATCAGATCTACTAAATAATGATCAAGCGGGGTGCCGCCCCTACACCTATGATGGGGCGTAAGGACGGCTAGATGCGCAAGGGTTGCACTACGACAACGATATGATACTAGGAACAATGCTAACCCTAACACATCTATGATAACTACGTTGCTCGCCATCAAAAATGCTTCAGCACGAGCAACGCATGAACAACGTAGGCAGGCTCGTGCTGCCTAGATCGCAAGATGCGATCTAGGCAGCATGGTGCTTACCGGAGAAACCCTCGAGATGAAGGGGTTGGCGATGCGCCGAGATTGGTTTGTGGTGAACGTTGGTTGTTGTTTATTCCATAAACCCTAGATACATATTTATAGTCCAGCGGACTTTCTAATGTGGGCGTGCACCAAACCGTGCACGAGATAAACTCTAACTTCTACATAACCTACTCTATAAAGATACACGGGCTAACTAGCCCAAACTCTGCAGCATAAAGGCCGATTCACCTATTTCTTCCAAATAGATTCTTCACGTCCATCTTGATCGCGGCCCACCTCTGACTTGGTCAAATTCGGGTGATAACACATGCCCCCCTGGTTTTGGAAATGACATTTCCAAAATCATTATGCTTCCTTCCGTCGGGTCATGTCGTGGCAGAACAGAAATCACCGCAGGACCCTTCATCAATGATGCCTTGCCTCTTCCACTTCTCCCCGCGTCCAAAATTTTTTCCTGCTGGACATCACCTCCTCGGAAACTGCTGTGGCATTAAATCTCCCTCATATCCCTTCTATTTAGCCGTTCTAAACAGCTTGCCCCTCCTTCATCCTCCTCGCATTAGCACCCACAAAAACCCTCCTGCGCCGCCATGTCTTCTTCCTCCTCCGAGTTTTCCTATGGGTCCTCCTCTTCCCGCGAGACACCGCCGGAAATCCGCGCCCCAGAAGAATGGGATCTGGAGGACCACGCCTCCTCCATCTGGTCCGAAGACGACCAGTCCCTGACCAGCGGGGATGAAAATCTTCAGTTCCTTGTTGACGAGGAACTGGAGTCGGACAACGAGGACGACCTCTGGGAGGGCTGTCCCACCTCTGAAGAGGAGGAAGAGGTGGATGACGACGACGACGACGACTCCCTCGAGGGCTACCCGCCAGCGAAGCGCCTCCGCATGTGGTGGGACGACGACAGCAGCGATGATGAAGACGGGGATGAAGCCCCCGTAGAGGGCTACGGGAGTAGCGACGAGGAGCCCATCGGCAGCAGTGTCGATGAGAGTTCCGAGGACGACGACGACGAGGGCAGTGATGGCCCGTAGATTAGGATCTACTAGCATAGGCCTAGCAGTAGTAGATGGGTCAATAGACCCTTCTCTTGTTCTTCTTTCTTTGAGCAATCGGTTCTCTCTTTGTAAGAAATCTTGTGTAGTAACGAGGAATTTCCCTTAACTCGACTTCACCGATTGTCAATTTGATCATAGCTCAACAAGCCGATGGTAGCACGTTGGTAACATGCGGACCTTGTCCAAATCCCAAACCTCCGACCGAATAGGTCCAATCCGCAGTTACAGAATGTAGTGTAGCAAAGGGGTTCTTCAGGACAAGTCGCCCCCCCCGAGCCTTAGTGCATGACGTTGCAGGTCAGATCGGCTCCTTCCCTTCGGTGGATTTGATGCAGTATCAACCAATGTAACGCCAATCGGCTCCTCAATAGAGCATCTACCAGGCCTATTGCCCCCCGAGTCTCAGCCAAGGCAAAAACAGAGACGAGGATGCGCAAATTCCCTGAATGGGCCCGGGCTTGATCATGGGCCTGGGCTTGATCAAACAGAGCCAGCCGATTTGAACGCAAATCGGCTTTCCAGAGCAGGGAGCCTTCAAGGTGAGCTGCCCCCCGGGTTTCTTCAGTCCGCTTCTAGCGCTTTGCTGGTCAGATTGACTCCTTTTCCTGCCCTTGGCATTGTTCTTGAAGAGGAGATCTGAGCCACTAAACCACTCCCTTGAGGCGTTCTTTCATTAGGGTCTCTCTTCGTAGCTCACTTCCTGCTCCACTGACCTTCTTGAGTCGATGGCCATGCATCGGCTTTATCCACCTCTTGAGATTCTTAAGGCGATGTCTGCTGCATCGGCTGTAATTTTTTTTTTTTTTTTTTTGAATTTTTTAGGCCGATTTGTGTGTCGGTCCCCATATTTGATAGTATTATCTCATATCCTCATGTTTTATCCATCTAGGTGCCCCCCGAGCCGATTCTGTCAAAAGAATTGATGGTATCGGCTCTTCAGGTAGTCCCTGTTGGGTCAAACGTTGAGCCCAGGCAGAATGGATGGTGAGGATAATTTTGGCCGATTGCTGGAATCGGCCTCCACGTTGCTTGCTCGGTGAAGGTTTTTTTGCAATGTCCCTTCATAAATTTTTTGGGGGGCCGATCGCAAGGACCAGCCTCGCCACATTTACTTAATGACGTGCTCCTGCTACTCGTCCAAGCCGGCGGATAAAACCAGCCCAATCTCTGACTTTATCACGTTGGTGCACTTGCTGTTGTCCACCTTGGGTGCACCGTGTAATCGTGGAGCTCTAGGCTTCGTCGGAAGAACGAGCACCATGTTTGTGCCAGCCGATGTTTCATCATCGGCTTTCCTTTGCTTGGGGCGCCACTCTTTTCTTTGTGGCCGACCCTCTTCATCCAGGGTTCGTTGAACTTTGGCGGCCAGATCAGGCCATGCCTTTCTCAACGTGTGCAGATATAACCTTTCGGCTTCTTCTAATGCACGTAGTCGCTGAACCCTTCGCTTTTGGGAGCGGCTGAGACCATCAGGGCACCACCTTGGCCGGTGGTATATGTCTTCTTCCTCTTCCTCGTCTTCTAAATCCTCGAGATCTTCCAACCGAGGGGTCTCAGCGTGTTTGCTTCGCGGCGGGAGAGGCCCTAAACGTTGGAACACAGACACGTTGGCTGCCTCCTTCTTTTTCTGGTTACATTCAGGCAATTGCCGATTGTAGGCAATCGGCTCATTCCTGAATCCCAGCAGTGTCTGAAGAAGGGGCAATCCCAGTGCCTGCCCTCGTCGTCTTGCTCCCTTGCCGTTTCCTTGGGACAAGGCTCGTGCTCCTCCTCATCGTGGTTGTGCCGACGATGTCTTCTGGCTTCTCTAGCCAGACGAGCTCCTTCATCATCATCGCTGGACTGTCGGCGTTGGTCATACTGACTCATATACTTGTTGAGGAGGTGATCAGAGAGAGGTCGTTGATATCTTATGTTCTTCACTTCTCCCTCTGTGACGTAGCGCTTGCCATCTTGGCGGAGCCGGTCGCTTGGAGCGGCTTCCTCTGTGTCTTTGCTATGAGAGCAGCTGCCCTCATCTTCATCCTTGCCGGCGCGGTGTCCAGACCCTATCATGTTGATGCTGAACGCAGACCCTGGCTGGCAACCTCCATGGCAAGCATACTCCACCATGTTAACGGCGGGGAAGGGATGCGTGTCGACCTTCATGGCGTACTGGTTGAAAATTAGTCGTCCATTTTCTATCGCCATCTGGATCTGCTGACGCCACACCCTGCAGTCGTTAGTGGTATGGGTGTACGTGTTATGCCACTTGCAGTATGGCTTTCCGTTCAGCTCTCGCACCGTAGGAACTTTGTGGCCTTCGGGTACCTTTATGTGCTTCTCCGTGAGTAATAGATTGAAAATCTGCTCGGTTTTAGTCACGTCGAAGTCGAACCCTCTTGGAGGCCCTGGTGGCTTTACCCATTTGCAGGTTACTGGGCCTGCCGCTCGAGTCCACTCAGCCACTGCGACCTCCTGTTCTCCCGTAGCACCTTCATCTTCGCCCGCGTCAACCATGGTGACCACGCGCTTGAATTTGTCCTGGTAGACATCTGGGTGGCGCTGCTCATATGCTGACAGCTTTTGCACCATGTGCGCTAATGAAGGATAGTCCGCTTGGGAGGCCACGTCCTTGATCGATGATGATAGACCCACCACCGCCAACTCGATCGCTTCTTTTTCGCTTACGTGAACCGAATAGCATCGGTTCCTCACGGTCTGAAGCGGCTGGATGTACTCGACACTGTTTCCCGCGCCCGTCGCACTTGTGCCAAATCGGCAATGCCGGCATCGGAAGCCTGCGAGTGATATTGCTCATGGAACCGCTCTTCCAGCTGCTTCCAAGTACGGGACCGAGTTCGGTGGCAGTGATGTGTACCAACCGAAAGCCGATCCTGTGAGGGACTGCGAGAAGAACCTCACACGCAGCTCGTCTGAGGCTGAGATCATGCCCAGCTGTGCCAAATACCGGCTCACATGCTCGATGGAGCTAGAACCATCTGATCCACTGAACTTTGTGAAGTCCGGGAGCCGATATTTGGGTGGTAGCGGGATCAATTCGTACTCGTTGGGGTACGGCTTGGTATAGCCGACCGTCTTCCTTTTCGGCATCATGCCGAACTGATCTTTCGAATCGTACAAATCTGATCCGCGGTGATGGCTGAAGGTGTCGAACCACGAAGATTCGCCGGGGTGGCGTACTTAACCAGCCATGCTTGTTTTTCCGGTTCCGAGCCAACTGCAGGAGCTGGGCTCTGGAGTTTCGTCGGGGTGGCGTATTTAGCTAGCCACGTCTGCTTCTCAGGGTCTGTTCCCGACGTTCCTCCTGATGTTCCAGGAGTCCCTGCTGTTGTGTTGGGGGGATGACCCCCGGTATGCCAAAGGTATGCCATACCGGATGGTCTAACCCTTCAAGATACCGGTTTAATGTTCATGCCGGCATAAGAAGATAGAGTTTGGTTAAGTGAAGCTAAGCCGGTATCCCCAAGAGGGGTATACCGGAACCGAGAAGGAAAGACACCGGTGCACCAGAAGGAAGAACATGCCGGCTGACGGGTCAAAGATTCCGTCAAGAGCTAAAAGACAAGGATGAGCTAAGCAAAGTAGCTTTAAACGAAGACTAGAAGACAAGGAGGAGGATGACGGCCAAAGAAGCCGGAGGACGTCATCCTTCATGTTTAAAGAAGACCCCGGCGTCATACTGTGATTAAAGTAGCTTTATAAAGTATCTTTGTAAAGTAGTTTGTCTAGTCAAAGATCCCATTAGGGTTTCTTGTTACGTAAGCCACCCTCTCCCCTATATAAGGAGAGGGGGCAGCATCTTTCATACGCGCGATCAACAGAAGAGAGAAACAACCTGTAACCTGTCTTGAGATCAATGAACATGGTGATCTAGAGCGAGTTCGTCCTTGTGTCTTTCTTCTTCTACCTCTGGCCTTGGCCAAGTTCTTGAGGAAAGCATCCGGAAGTTCGCCCATCTAGTCACAAACCCTCCCCCGAATCCTCTAGCGCCCATTCGGCCCCAAGATAAGCCATCCCATGGCATCTGCTCGTTCACCACGACGACAGTTGGCGCCCACCGTGGGGCATGAAGTGGCGCTTGCTGGAGTTCATATTCGGGCGGGCCTCCTCGACATCAACGGCGAGCGCACGGTGTCCGCGCTCGTGGAACGCATCTACAACATGGACTTCATCAACGATAACGCGGGCTGCTTCGCCAACGGCGGCAAGTTCCCGCAGAACGGCCGCACCATCGAGTTCGGCAGCATCCGCGTCTACCTCGGCACCGTCCCTGTGCGCCAGCACCTCTCGCCGGTGCTGGTAGCGCCGGATCCGCCAAGATGGCTATGCGCTGGACGCGCCACCGGCAGCGTGGAGGTCATGATGGCTGGTGCGGTCAACACCGGCAAGGGAGCTGTGGAAGAAGGAACTGAGCGTGCGGCATCGACTCGCCCGGCAAAACCACCGCTGGAGCGTGACGCCGGCGTCGCGGGAGCATCATCGGCACCACCGGCAACACCTCTTCAAGCGGCGATGAACACGCTGGCCACGCCCATCGCGCGGAACATCGACCCGGCAAAGGCTCGGGAGGAGGCCGGAGGCCACGCGCAAGGCCACCGTTACCGGCGGCGCCGACATCATCCGGGCGCAGCGCGAGCTGAACCTAACCCTACGTGAGTACAATGCTGCCCATGGCTTTGCTTCAGTTAGTGCTCATGCCGCTAGGATGCCGGAAAACCGGCTTAAAGCTCGCAATCTAGATCAGGATTTGCGCAAAGAAGTTCTTGCCGGCAAAAGTGCATCCGTATCCGTGAGCATCATAGAAAAGCCTAAGTACGGTAGTCCGGATAAAACTATAAAAGCCGCTAAAGCTGCAGTAGCATTATGTGAATCTCTTTCCGGTGACGAGTTGGCAAAGCAGCAAGAACGTGTGCAAGAGCTGTTAAAAGTGATTGAGCAGCAAAATGCTGAGCAATTGGCTAAGCTGAACGAGGCAGTGGCCTCAAAATCCGCGCGTTCAACAAAGAATGCCGGAAGCAAGTCCCAGGGGCAGGCATCGTCCCCTCACCCAGATAAAAGAAAAGAAAAGAATGCACGGCAGATGACCGTGTATGATCCGAGTTCTTGCCGGAAAACAAAAAGCCGGGCAACAAGATGCCGGTAGAAAAAGCCAAGGGGCAGATCGGGGCTATGCCAAGGGAGGCTATGCCGGAAACAATCATGCCGGTAGATATGAAACCGGGCAAAATTATCAAGCCGCAAGAGTGGCGTGCGTGGATGAAGAGATGCCACCACCGGGGTACCGGCGAGGCAAGGGCCGCGGAACTGGAAGAATATGATGAATCGGATTCCGAGGCGGGACGAACAAGAGTCCACCGGAACCCTTTGGGAGAACGCCTAGGGGAAAGATGTTTGCCAGACCGGGATGCGAGGCACAGGCTGGACAGAGTACGTCTATCTGCAATAGTTGAATGTGAAGGACCTCCTGGTCCAAGGTGCTTTGGCCCTCGGATCATGAGAGAAGAACCACCGGTGCGCAATTTCCAGTTGCCCCGAGACACAAGAACATACGATGGTACGACCAAGCCGGAAGACTGGCTGGCAGATTATGTCACAGCTGTTTATGTGGCTGGTGGTGGAGTAAACCGGCGCTGGGCGGTAAGAATCATACCGTCCTACCTCGTGGGTCCTGCGAGGATCTGGTTGAACAACTTGCCGGCAGGAAGCATTAACGGGTGGTTGGACTTTGAGGAAGCATTTGTGAACAACTTCAGCAGCACCTACAAGAGGCCAAACCGGCCCCAACAGCTTGCACTGTGCCAACAGCGTGCAGGAGAACCAGACCGAGATTATCTCACCCGGTGGAACTCAATGAGAAACACATGTGAAGGAGTGATTGAGGCGCAAGCCATTGCTTGGTTCAGTCAAGGATGCCGGAGAGGATCACCTTTGTGGCAAAGGCTCCAGAGAAGCATGCCCACAACCCTGGCAGAGATGATACGTGTGGCGGATAGCTATGCACTGGGAGACCCAATGCAGCCGGCAGTGCAAGCTGAGCCGGAGCAGTCGAATCCGCATCAGCAGCAGTACCGGGATAACCGGAACAACAAAAGGAGGGAAGATTTCCCAGATCGAAGATACGCATCGCAGCAAGTTGCTGCTGTGCAAGAAAATTCTGATGCCAGCGGCAGTCAGAGACAAAAAACCGGATCACAGCCGTGGGCGGGTCCTAAGAAGCAGTGGGTAGAAAAGAAACCCTGGGGCCAGAAAAAGAACTGGCAGGAACCCGTGAAATACACCATGGAAGCCGCCATGGACCAACCTTGCCGGTGGCACACGCCGAATCCGGATCACCCGTCGAACCACTTGACAAAGGATTGTTCTTGGACCAAGTTCTTGATGCAAAGAGGAGCGGTAAAAGATGCGCAGGCGCCAGGGGGCCCCATGCAGCAACAACAACAGTTACCACCTCCACCACCGCTCACTGGAGCAAACGCCTTACCGGTGCAGCCAAACAGGCAACAATACCAGCAGGTCAACCGGGTGGAGCAAAACAATGACCAGCCACCGCCACCGGCACCTTTAGGCCGGAATGTTTATGAAGACCCACACTTGTGCATGGTTGTTTTTGTCACTGAACCAATGGACAGGCAAAGCGTGCATCGCCGTTCCATGGAAGTGAACGCCGTGATGCCGGCGGTTCCAAAATACATGCTCGTGGTCGGATCAGGAAATCACCTGGTCGTTCAAGGATCACCCCAAGGTCATGCCGAATCCGGGTGGATACGCTCTCGTTGTGGACCCAATCATGAAGGGGCCGGAAACTCGAGTAAAATTCAGCAAGGTGCTGATAGACAATGGTAGCAGCATAAACATCATGTACAAGCACACCATGCGTACGCTCGGCATAACAGAAAACATGCTGCAGCCAACTCACACAACTTTCCATGGGATTGTTCCCGGTCTGTCTTGTGCCCCGATAGGAAAAGTCCGGGTGGATGTGTCGTTTGGAGGACGCGACAATTGTCGTGTTGAGAACCTTGAGTTTGAGGTGGTGGACTTAGATAGTCCCTACCATGCCTTATTGGGGAGACCAGCCTTGGCAGCGTTCATGGCATCAACCCATACGGCCTACCTCAAGATGAAGATGCCGGCACCTCGTGGACCACTAACTGTGGTGGGAAACTACAAAGTCTCAATGGAAACAGCTTCTGCCGGATCAAACCTAGCGGAGTCGCTGGTGATCGCGGAGGAGAAAAAGAGAATGCAAACTGCTGTTGCGCTGGCTCAGTCTTCGAAGTTGAGCCTAGCGGCAATGAGTGGAAGCTTGGACTCGCCGGCATTCAAGCCAACAAATGAGACAAAGAACATTGTGCTGGATCCGGCTTACCCAGAGCGCACCGTCCGTATCGGTGCTGGCCTCAGTCAAGCATAGGAAAGCGCGCTCGTCAGCTTCCTCCGTGAGAATCGGAATATCTTTGCCCGGTCCACTGATGATTTGGTAGGGGTTCCGAGGGAGCTGGCTGAGCACTCTCTAAACGTCCGGAAGGATGCTAAGCCGGTGCGGCAGCCTTTGCGCCGGTTCGCTGAAGATAGGAGAAAAATCATTGGAGAAGAAGTAACAAAGCTACTAGTTGCCGGTTTCATTGTGGAGGTCACGCACACAGAGTGGCTGGCCAATCCGGTGCTGGTCGAAAAGAAAAAAGATGAGAACTTGGAGGCAAAACTAGCAAAAATATGGCGCATGTGCATCGACTACACCAACCTCAACAAAGCTTGCCCAAGAGATCCTTTCCCTTTGCCCCGAATCGATCAAGTGATCGATTCTACTGCTGGGTGTGAGTTGTTGTCGTTCCTGGATGCCTATTCCGGCTTCCATCAAATCCCTCTGAAAAAAGAAGATCAAATAAAAACTGCGTTCATTACCCCGCACGGGGCTTATTGCTATGTTACTATGCCTTTTGGTTTGCGCAACGCTGGTGCAACGTACCAGCGCTGTATGCAAAAATGCTTGTTTGATCAAATTGGAAAAAATGTGCAAGTGTATGTGGATGATATCGTGATAAAAACTAAAGTAAAAGATACCTTACTCGATGATATCCGGCAAACGTTTGATAACCTAAGGCGGTTCCGGATGAAACTCAATCCGGCAAAGTGCACCTTTGGTGTTCCTGCCGGCAAGCTGCTTGGTTTCCTTGTGTCAAGCCGGGGCATTGAGGTTAACCCGGTAAAAATCAGGGCAATAGAGAGAATGACTATCCCTCGAGAACTGAAAGATGTGCAAAAGTTTACCGGAAGCTTGGCATCGTTAAGCCGGTTCATAAGCAGGCTAGGAGAAAAGGCCTTGCCGCTATATGCTTTGATGAGAAAATCGGATACTTTCGTCTGGACCACGCAGGCAGACGCAGCATTTAAAGAATTGAAAAACATGCTCGTAACGGCCCCAATTTTGGCATCACCCTTGGAAAGAGAACCTATGTTGCTTTATATAGCGGCAACAAATCGGGTGGTTAGTGTTGTGGTAGTGGTGGAAAGAGAAGAGGAAGGAAAAACCGTCCAGAGGCCGGTATACTACCTGAGCGAGGTGCTCTCCTCATCAAAACAAAACTACCCACACTTTCAAAAAATGACCTATGGCGTGTTTATGGCCGCCACGAAACTCAAGCATTACTTTGAGGAACACCCCATGAAGGTGGTGAGTGAGGCACCCATCTCCGATATCATGGGTAACAAGGATGCCAGCGGCCGGATTGCAAAATGGGCAATTCAGCTGTCACCACAATGATGCCTATTACCTAATCGATGCGCAGGAATGGAAGAAGGGAAAGGCGGACAAGTCCGGAGACGAAACCAAACGCCCATGGAACGTAGCCTTGTTGCGTCCTTTCTACTCTTGAAGTTGTGCTGTAAGAAGTTCCTTTTTGTACCTTACATGCTATGAATAAAAGATGTCGGAACCTCGAATGAATCTCGGGGACTTGTCTTGTTTAAATTGCATGGAACATGTCTATTTTTTCCGTTACCGGTTGCTTATTGAACGTTTTTCTTTCCGGTTTAGTAGTGTGCTAAACCCTACCGGAGTCTTCGACTCTGCTGCTGTCCACAACTTGGCTTCATGGCAAGCAAGATAAACCGGTAGGGGATAAGCACACGAACTGTGGAGAGGGAAACCGGGAAAGAACAATCCGAAAAAATTTAACTAACCCCGGTCATACCGGTTTTTTGCAAAATTTCGAATTATTTCTAAGTTCAAGAAAATGCTTGTTTGGTGAAAGAACCTTGTGCTCATATGCCAAAGAATGCCCAGAGAAGGCAGGCAGAGTCAAGGCAAAAGAACCAAGTGTGCATCGGATTGGATGCGGAAACAGTTTGGAAATCTTTGCAAGTACAGGATAAAAGCAGAACCAAACACGAAAATGCTAAGGCGAGTTTAAGATAATTAGCTACCGGTATAACTTACCGGCACAAAATGTTGTAGGACAACCATCAGCGGACTTAAGTTTTACATCATAAGCCCCGGCATACCGGGGCAGAATTTAACCAGAGCATTGTTTTAAGCCACACAGGGCCATGGAGCATAACAGATGAATTTTAAACAAGACGATCAGGCAGCAGGAGCTTCAGGAGGAGCGTCGCCAGCACCGGCATCTTTGAGAGGCTCCTCATCGGCTTCATCTTCCTCCTCGTCAAGATAATCTTGGACGCCATGAGGGGGAGGAATGAAGGTGCGCATTTCAGCGTACTCCGCGATGCGGTACGCGCGATCCCGCCGCTTGGCGGTGAGGATCGGGTCCCGGATCGGTTTCCGCGCCTTCGCGCACTCCGGTGAGGGCGTCCGGATCAAGCTCCGGGTACCGGGAACAGGCGACGCGGAGGACGGAGTCCGCTCCCGGCGCGTGCGGCGGAGCATTGCCACTCCCGGAACCTCCCGCAAGCACCCTTTAACCGGTCGCCGATCGTGGAGAAGGTATCCGGCACCACTTCACCAGGCCAAAGAGTCTTGAAAAGTTGGGAGGCTACTTCAGGGATGTCGGAAAGATTCCGATCCACTGAGCGCATATGGGAGATCCGCGCGCTTAGGGCAACCAAGTGATCGTAGGGATCCCAAGGTGCACCCAAGTTGGCGCCGGCCTGCTTTGCCCGGTGCTCCGCAACCTTCTTCAATGCATGGGCCTGAGAGTCCGGAAAGAGCCCTGCGAGACGCAAAACAGCTAAGTATATGATACCGGAACGGGCAAGCTTTTAAGCAGGAACCGGAAAAGAAAAAGAAAAAGAAGCTTACGGAGGGCAAGCGCGTCAGTCCGCGTGACCAGAAGGTCGTACTCCTTCTGCTCCGCTTTCAGCCGCGCAACCTCGCTCTCGGCTGCTTTCTGGGCCTTTTTGGCCTCCTCCGCGGCAGCTTTATGCGCTTTGGCGGCTTTGCCCTCGGCCGCTTTTATCGCCTTGGCGCCCTCCTCCAGCTCTGCTTGCAACACCGCATTGGTATTGCCGGCATCCTCCAGCACCTCATTTAGCTCGGCCTCCGCGGCAGCTTCGGCGGCCTTCAGCTCCTCCGCGTGCCGGACCGCGGCCTGCATAGCCTGGTCCTTAAGATTTGTGGAGATATCCTGTTGGGCGCTCAAGGCCTCCTGGTGATCCCGGACGAGCTGCTCCTTTTCAGCTAAGAACCGGAAGAGAAGATATTAGCAAAACACAAAGACACGTGAGAAGCGAGTCAGCCGGATAGAAGTTGTACCTTGGAGCTTGGCAACCTGCTCCTTGAGGGCCTCAATGGAGGCTTCCGGGATGGCTGTTGTGCCAAAAACTTGTCAGTCATAAAGAAAAGAAAAACCGGGCGATGAAAAGATGTCGGAGGTGTGAAAACTTACCTAGGCACTTGCTGTGTGCCTCAGCAAGGCTCCAGTGCTCCCATAGAAGCTCCTCAAAGAGGGCTTTCCGGGCGTCGGCCGTGCTCTGTTTAAGGAAGTGAGGTTAGTGAAGCACAAAGGTTTTTAACCCGAAACTCGGGGACTGGGAGTTTGCGGCATCTTTAAAGACAGAGTTTTGCGCTAAGAGCGGGCTCTCAACCCAAAACTCGGGGACTGGGAGTTTGCGGCATCTTTAAAGACAGAGTTTTGCGCTAAGAGCGGGCTCTCAACCCAAAACTCGGGGACTGGGAGTTTGCGGCATCTTTAAAGACAGAGTTTTGCGCTAAGAGCGGGCTCTCAACCCAAAACTCGGGGACTGGGAGTTTGCGGCATCTTTAAAGACAGAGTTTTGCGCTAAGAGCGGGCTCTCAACCCAAAACTCGGGGACTGGGAGTTTGCGGCATCTTTAAAGACAGAGTTTTGCGCTAAGAGATAGATGCCGGTTTCGGAAGTTCTTTAAAAAATAAAGTTTCGTGCTCAGAGTTGCACTCTAAGCCCAAAACTCGGGGACTGGGAGGATAGACAAGATCCGGAAAGAGGAAAACCGGCATCAAAAGAATTTACAAGAAAAGTTGATAAGGCTTACCACCACGTTGGCGGTGGCGTCGTACCACGCGCTATCGAACTCCTTCACGGCTCGCTTGAGGCGCGCGAAGTGTTCTTCGGTTGAGCGAGGCCCGGCAGGATCCGGCGCTGGGAGGCGGTCCTTCCCTATGCCGCGGGTAGCTGCGGAGATGTCCGCAGCGTTCCAGCGCTGGGCGTAAGGAAGGAGAGGCCCCAAGTCCTGGCCTCCGCGGTTGAGCTCAACGATCCGGCCCAAGAGGCCGGTCGGTTTGTCTTGAACCATCATGGCGGCAGGCCCGGTATGCAGCACTAAGGGCTGCGAGCCACTTGAGGCGCTGCCGTCCGTAGCCTTTCCGCGCGACGCCCCCGGCTTCAGACAGTCGGTGATCTTGAGGGACGCTGGCGGCAGCTTGGGCGCGGTCGCGAAAGCTCCTTGGGTCGATGGAGGCGTTGGCGTAGGACCGGTTGCCTCAGGAGCAGAGGTTTCCGGTGGCGGCGGCGGTGCTGAAGTCTCGGGCGCGGAAGCTTCCGGCCCGGTCCTGGAAGAGGTCTTCTTCTTTTTCTTCTTTTCGGGGACGGGAGGAACGAAGGTTCCGACCGCCCGGCAGAGTTCTTTCCGGCGCCCAGGTTGCTGGCGCCGGTGTCTTGGATCTCTGGAGGGAAGGCAAAGTCCTCCTCCGCGCGGGGATCTGGCGGTGTAGGGGCCGCGCGCCCCGAACTTGTTGCGCCCCCCAGAGGGGAGGCAGAGGTGTTGCCGGCACCAGATTGTGCCGGACTAGAGTGAGGAGGAGTCGAGGTCCTGGCCGAGCCGGCAGGGCCCTCAGGCCTGGCGCCAAGCTTAAGCGCGGGGCTGAAAGAGAAAAAAAAGAAAGAAAGATTGAGAAAAAGTAACCGAAAAAGAACTTGGTGGATATAGAACAACGAAGAGGAGAAGTTTTACCCGGTGGCCGTCGGCATCCGCTTGCGCCGCTTCATGGCGACGACCTTGCCCGCAACGGGCTCGGTCCCGAAGCGTTTGGCGGAGGGACCTTGGCTTGAACCGGCATCGAGGCCGGAGTCTCGTTCTTCTTGCCCCGGGCCTTGAGTTCCCGAGCCATGAGTTTGTCCACAAACTCTTTGCCGGCCTCGGCCTGCAGCGGCGTCACGCGCTCGTGGACCTGTGGGTCGAGGTTGGCTGAGGGCGCATCTACAGAAGAACAATAGCAAAAAAATATGAGAGGAATGAAAGAAAAGCTACCTCGAGTATGGTCAGTTCATCGGACGAACCGGAGGGTTCCGGCGGAGTCTTGCCAAGACGCGCGGCTGGAGTCCGGCCCATCTTCAAGTCCTTCCAAAAGATGACGGGGTCAGTGGTCGAACTTGTCGAGACCGCGCTTCCGGCAACGGCCGCGCCTGTCGGATTCGATGCCGGGGAAACGGTCCTTGGCCTGAAAAAATAAAAGAGAGAGAAGGAGGTTAATCGCGATAAAAGATACCGGTAAACCGACCCGAGTCGCGTAATTGCTTACTTCTTGGGTCGGAGGGTTAGTAGAGCTAAGAGGCCGGAGGCCCCAATTCCACTCTTCGGCATGGAGGTCCGGCGGATCTGCTCGGCCTTAAGGACAACGTCCTTCTTGCTGAGAGGAAGCCCGGTGATCTTGGTAGGATCACCAGGGCCATACATCTCGCACATCTTGTGGGAGCGGCGCTGGAGAGGAAGCACCCGGCGCGAGATGAAGGTGCGGACGATGTCGTCGGAGCGAGAGGTCGGTGTCCTTCATCCGTCTGTTTCATGAAGCGTATGATCCGGTTTGTCTCGTTGTGAGACTCTTTCGGATTATAGCTCCAGTTAGTTTTGGTGGGCGGCGCCGGATCGAAAGGAGGCAGATCTATGAGATCCGCGGCGCCGGTGTTCTTAACATAGAAAAAGGTCCCTTGCCATGACCGGCAAGACTCGAGACCGGAAAACTTGAAAAAGGGGCTCCCTTGACGGGAGCCGATGATGCAAGACCCGCATTGTACGGGAGGTTTAGGAGGAGGAATATCTACACCCTGAACGGAGTTAATCCGAAGGGCAAAGAATCGAGCAAACGTCTCGCGAGTGGGACGAATGCCAATGTAAGCCTCCATGAAGGTGACATAGCAGGAGAGGTAGAAAATGGCGTTGCCAGGAAGGTGGTGAGGTTGGAGTTTGTAGAAGTCGAGGAAATCCCGGAAAAAAGAAGAGACGGGAAGGCCGAAGCCGCGCTCAAAGTGAGCGAGAAAGACAACACGTTCGCCGGGTTCGAGCCTCGGCTCAATCTCGTCACCGGGAATCCGGCAGGAAACTCCTTCCGGAATCCTCCGGGACCGGTATAGCCAATCGATTTCATACTTACTCACGCTGGAGCCCATCCAGGCTCCGCGGGTAACCTCGGAAAGATCGGTGCCGGAAGCTTGGCTGGAGCTTCCGGCATCTTGCTCTTGGGAGCTCTCGGGTTCCGTCCGCGCAAGTTCTGCGCTGACCCCGTCAGATGCGGGATCTTCCGGGTTACCGGAGGAAGAGGAGGAAGCGTGTAGTTCGGAAGACATCTGGATTCAAGAGGTTTTTGGTATTTACTCGGAAGAAACAGATTCCCTAAAAACTACTCACGCGAGAAGATCTACGAAGAACAGAAAAGGCAAAGAAAAGGAAAGAATAAATAAGCTTTCACCTCAAGATCCGAACTGCGAGTAAAAGAGCGAGAAGATGGGAAAAAGGACTAACCCGGGGCGGCGCAGTCGCTCGGGGGAGTAACCGCCGGCGTCGGAACGGGCTCGCTGCAGGCGGGGAGGTCCGGCGACGGCGAGGTGAGGAGGAACTCGAAGAAGCCCCAATGGCGCGGCGGAGAAGGAAGCGTCGCGGAAGTTTTTCCCGCGGAGAAGTCCGGCGGCGTCCGGCGGCGCGTTCGAAAGAGTTTGCTCGGACGGCGGAACTCGAGCGAAGGAGCCGGCGGAGGCGTGCGAGCAAAGAACGGCAGGTGCGCGAGGAAGTGGAGAATGCGAAGAAGAAGAAGGAGAAGGGGCGGTTTTGCCCTTATAAAGAAAAAGAAGTGGGCCGAAAACCGCCGAACCGTAGCGGTTCGGCCGTGGGCCGAGACGGTTCGCCTCGCGTGCGGCCACGTGGCGCAAAGATACACGCGCGGAAGAAAAGGAGCCACACGGAGGCGCACGGGATCCGGAATAGTGATTGAGATCCGGTGCGGCCCAATTAATGTGCGCGCGGAAGCCGAACGGAAGTGACTACTGACACTGGCACGACAGTCACAGTGCGCATGTCTCTGTCAGGCGCGGGGCCCGATATATTCTCGACCTCGTCAAGGAGAGACTTAAAGACTAAGATACCGGAGAGTAAGATGCCGGAGAATGCCTTGCGAACAGAGAAAATGTGAGTCCGAGCAAGATGCCGGATTTGAGCCAAAGACTAAGAAAGTTAAACCGGTATCCAAGATACGAAAACCTGGCATGGTCTGTTGGATAGGATCCGCCAGACTATACCAGCTTCGGGGACTAATGTTGGGGGGATGACCCCCGGTATGCCAAAGGTATGCCATACCGGATGGTCTAACCCTTCAAGATACCGGTTTAATGTTCATGCCGGCATAAGAAGATAGAGTTTGGTTAAGTGAAGCTAAGCCGGTATCCCCAAGAGGGGTATACCGGAACCGAGAAGGAAAGACACCGGTGCACCGTAAGGAAGAACATGCCGGCTGACGGGTCAAAGATTCCGTCAAGAGCTAAAAGACAAGGATGAGCTAAGCAAAGTAGCTTTAAACGAAGACTAGAAGACAAGGAGGAGGATGACGGCCAAAGAAGCCGGAGGACGTCATCCTTCATGTTTAAAGAAGACCCCGACGTCATCTGTGATTAAAGTAGCTTTATAAAGTATCTTTGTAAAGTAGTTTGTCTAGTCAAAGATCCCATTAGGGTTTCTTGTTCTGTAAGCCACCCTCTCCCCTATATAAGGAGAGGGGGCAGCATCTTTCATACGCGCGATCAACAGAAGAGAGAAACAACCTGTAACCTGTCTTGAGATCAATGAACATGGTGATCTAGAGCGAGTTCGTCCTTGTGTCTTTCTTCTTCTACCTCTGGCCTTGGCCAAGTTCTTGAGGAAAGCATCCGGAAGTTCGCCCATCTAGTCACAAACCCTCCCCCGAATCCTCTAGCGCCCATTCGGCCCCAAGATAAGCCATCCCATGGCATCTGCTCGTTCACCACGACGACATGTTGCAACCTGGTTCGAGAGTGCCCAGGTACTGCAGTCTGGTACGTATGTACACGTGTATCCATGCGGGATCTCCTTGGGCGCCTCATGCAGAAATTGGTAGTCACCGGGGTCACCACCAATCTTGTAGACGACGTAGGCCGATGAGTTCGGCACTTCTGGCGCTGCCAAAGCGAACGGCAACGACGGACGGGACTGGAGAGCCAACTCTCCTTGGTGAGTCCCTAGAGCTGGTCCTGACGGAGAGTACTGATGGCTCATGATTTCCTGGATCACGCGAAGAGCGACACGCTCCAAAGTGTTCACCAAGCTCTCAGAGTGGCGGTGCAGTGAATGAGCCACCATGAAGTTGATCTCCTGACGCAGCGACCTGGTGCGTTCTTCTGACGGGGTGGATAGGTCCACTCCATCGAGCACGCCTTCAGGTGAGAACCCCTTCCATCTGATGCCATGGGAGCGGGTCCTGTGGAAAGAGCCGATGAGGTCGGCTTCGAGGAAGGCCTTGATCTCGTCATACTTCTTCTTGAGCTCGCCATTCAGATCCTCGTAAGTGACCGGAGTTTCTTCCGCCATCTCGGATGTAGATGGCGATGTGGTGGATGTCGAAGATGTAGATGCTTGTCCCACCGGGCGTGCCAGAATGTGTTGACGTCAGAAACCCACCGACGGGCAGCGACAGGTCAACACCGTAGAGCCGGGAACAACTAGGGCTGCGGCTGGCCCCGGTCCCTCGGAGCGACGGCCCGCAAAGCCTCCCGGTCGCGCGCCGATGCAAATTGCAAGGGCGTGCCACCTGACCTATACCCGGTCGGGAAGGTGTGGATGATGCCTCGCTTAGTTTCCTGCAGGGCACACACGTACACGTTAAATACGAGCCTCGATCGGCTCTCGAGGTTATCCTGTGGATCGGCTCGAGAGCCGATCCACCCATGATTCGTCCAAGGTGGCCGAATATATGGTGGTCCTGCTTGATCAAGATAAAGCTAATGAGATCCACGACGATTTGGGGTTTTCACCGCATAATCGGATCATCCTACTCACGATTGGGCCTCGCGCTCGCGCACGGTGATCGTAAGCCAACCCTAGACAAGGCCTAAAAACCAACACGAGGTTGATCCTCGGAACATCCTGTCTAGGGCTCGCAAACTACACCCTACACGCCGCTGGATCCTCCAACCCTTCGTAAGGCCTAACTATTGCGGATGTTAAACTAATCCTTGATGAATCAAGGAGCAACCGTAACGAGATCAGATCTACTAAATAATGATCAAGCGGGGTGCCGCCCCTACACCTATGATGGGGCGTAAGGACGGCTAGATGCGCAAGGGTTGCACTACGACAAGCATATGATACTAGGAACAATGCTAACCCTAACACATCTATGATAACTACGTTGCTCGCCATCAAAAACGCTTCAGCACGAGCAACGCATGAACAACGTAGGCAGGCTCGTGTCTGCCTAGATCGCAAGATGCGATCTAGGCAGCATGGTGCTTACCGGAGAAACCCTCGAGATGAAGGGGTTGGCGATGCGCCGAGATTGGTTTGTGGTGAACGTTGGTTGTTGTTTATTCCATAAACCCTAGATACATATTTATAGTCCAGCGGACTTTCTAATGTGGGCGTGCACCAAACCGTGCACGAGATAAACTCTAACTTCTACATAACCTACTCTATAAAGATACACGGGCTAACTAGCCCAAACTCTGCGCATAAAGGCCGATTCACCTATTTCTTCCAAATAGATTCTTCACGTCCATCTTGATCGCGGCCCACCTCTGACTTGGTCAAATTCGGGTGATAACAGACCCGACGAGGGCCTCGGGTGGGCCATCTGGCACATAGTCGAAGTCCCACTCCGGCTCATCCCATTGGCCGGGCCCTGGCATCGGCTCGTCTGAAGAGGAAGATTGGAAGGAGAGAGCCGATGCAGCGGAGGAGGAGGATGAGTCCATGGTGGAGGAGGGCTTTTCGATGACTAGCGTGGAGCAAGAGGATGAAGGGGCAAACTGCTCGATGCGGTTAAATAAAGGGGATATAGTGGAAATTTAATGCTTGAGCAGTTTTCAAGGATGCGGTGCCAAAACTGTCAATCGTGCAGAAGTTGGGAAGGCAGGGTATCATGATGAAGGATGATGCGATGGTTCTGCTCTGCCACGACATGACCCTTCGAAGGAAAACAGAGTGGTTTTGAAATTATCATTGCCAAAACCAGGGGGGCATGTGTTATCACCGGATTTTGGCCAAATCAGGAGGTGGACCGTAATTGAGATGGGCTTGAAGGATGTACACGTGGAGCGTCTCTGAAGCGGCCTTGCGCGAAGAGTTTGGGCTAGATTGCCCGTGTATCTGTATATTATTAGATCGTGTCGGTTAGAAGTATAAGATAGAGTTTGGCTCGTACACGGTCAGGTGTACTTCCGAATTAGAAAGTCCCTTGGACTATAAATATGTATCTAGGGTTTTCTGGAATAGAGGACAATCACGTTCACAACAAACACAAACCAGGCGCATCGCCACCCCTTATTTCGAGGGTTTCTTCCGGGTAAGCATCATGCTGCCTAGATCGCATCTTGCGATCTAGGCAGTACACGTTTATTCGATTACCTTGTGTTACTCGTGCTGAAGCGTAGTTGATGGCGAGTAGCACTATTTATCGTAGATGTTTTGGGGCTTGCATTGATGCTTTTTCTTATGTATATTTGCCTAGCAATGCCGTCCCTCGATATCTAGCTGTCCTTACACCTGAACAGGTGTAAGGGCAGCACCTTGCTTCTTCGTTACTTAGTAGATCCAATCCGTTATAGTTGCTCCTTGTTTCAAGGATTAGTTTAATATCTGCATGATTAGGCCTTATGCTGGGGTTGGATGATCCGGTAGTGCGTGAGGTGTTGTTTTACCGTTCCTATAAGGGATGTTCCGGGAATTGACTTAACGTTGGTTTTTAGGCCTCTTGTAGGAATAGTTTCCATCATCTTTTGTATCTGCTAGGCCCAACTACGCGTAGGATGTTCCGATTATGCGGTGAAAACCCTAAACTGTCGTGGATTGGTTTAGCTTTGTTGTGATCAAGCAGGAGCCCCATGTCATCGTTAATCCAACGTGAACCATGGGGCGATCGGCTCTTTGAGCCGATCCACAGGGTAACCTGAGAGCCGATCGGGCTCGTATTTAATGTTTACGTGTCTACCATGCAGGAGACTAGTCGAAGCAATCCAACACCTTCCTGATCAGGTATAGGTCAGGTGGCACGCCCTTGCAACCGCCAGGACGTGTGCTGGGACTTTGCGGGATGACGCGAGGCGCCAGGGCCCACTAAGCGGTCGTGGGAGTCTCCCGGCTCTTCGTGTTGCTTAACCACTTCTCGCCGGTGAGTTTTGGCAGGCAACAGATTCACTGTGTGACAGATAAGTAACACGAATCAAAGTTGTAAAGAACTTACATAATAGATGGGTGGGCGAATCTGCTGAGGACACAGGCTGCAACTTAACAATCCAAGTATGCTTCTGTCGATAGTTAGTCTCACCGTATCGGTTAGATCCTTGTTCGGTTCAGTCAACTCCATCTTCTCCGATATGAAAAAAGCTACTCTATGGAAAATCAAATGGATCAAGGGTGGAGAAAGGAAGGGGATTCAGGACAAGAGGATAAGAGGCTCTACATCGGTACATCCTGTTGTGAGTGTTTTTATACTAGGTGGGGGTTGGATCCTCTAACGTTAATAAGTAAAGTCAGGGAAAACATGGGAGGAAAGTAAGGGATCTGCAACTTAAGTACCCTCTTATGTATCACAATTAATCAATTAAGGTAATTATTGTAGATAGAATAAAGAATTAATCTAAAATTTATTACACTACAAATTTGTATGTATGTAACTACTCTAAATACATAACATAAATTTGTATTATGCAAATTAGTTTAAACCATTTGGGTCTTCATCATATGGTTTGCAAGAAGCAAAGTTAGAACTTTGCTTCTCGAATGTTAGAGGAGATCTGGTACCGGTGGTGGGGGTTGTTGCACACAACACCAATGTTTGCTAACATTGTTGCACAAAGCACATAATCAAAACACATAAATTTTTTCGGGTAATACGTTGGAGCTAGCCCAAATCAATGTTTTAGTTTAGGGGTGTGACTATTTCTCAATCGACTGAGAATTTCTCAGTCAGATGATGTCATCAAATCTTAGTTGCAACTCATGTTGCAACTAATGACTAGGACGATTCATGAAGCAAATCTAACGGCCCGGGTAATTTTTCTCAGTTGCAACTCCACTTGCAATTGCAAAAAAACCCAGTTGCAACTCCACTTGCAACTGAAAAACCCAGTTGCAACCAAACTTGCAACTCATATGCATGAATCACGATGCAATCAAATGGTGTAGGACTTGACTGAGCACGAACTTAGTTGAGAACTAGCAAATCCCTTAGTTTAGAGCCCTTAACTGTGTATCTCACTGGTGGCCATAGATTATTATATTATATACTACCTCTATCTATAAATAGACATCTGAGATTTGTTAAAATTTGGATGTATGTAGACACTATTAAGTGCACATATACAACCAAATTTTAACAAATCATAGACATCTATTTATAGACGGAAGGAGTACCATAATTATACTACACTTTAAAAAAATGGGCCATATGGTTATGAAATATGGACCATAATATTATTACACTATACCATTTTAAAAAATGGTCCATGTAAGGGTAGAAAGGATAGACATTATGCACATACAAAAAATCATGGTATGACTTTTTTCTATCATTATGCTATCAAAATTTAAAGTTGTTGTATAATTGAGGTATATAATCTTCGTTCGGAAAAAAATGATTCAACTATATCTAGATAAGGATGTATCGACACACTGTAATGCATCTAGATACATATGTATATAGATGAAACTTAGTCACTTATTTTTGAATTGAGGGAGTAATATTCTAATTTTTTGCTTAAGTGTGTGGTGTATACGGGAAATCTAGGGCCACGTGTCACTACAAGAAAAGTTGCCATGGCCGACGAAGTTGATGTCGCGCCGTGGTTGCTGATGCGCCATGGCCGATGATTTTTGGTCTCTCCGTGGTGCATGTCAAAACTTTTTTTTCTCATTTTTGAGGCCACCTAGCCCGACGAAAACGTCCAAAACGTCGCGTATGGTGGCCCGGGACGTGGTTCATCATGAATTCTCGGGTTCGCCGGCCGAGTCAACGCAAATCCGCACCGCCAAAGGATGTAGGGCCCAGATGGCAGCCTCTCTAGCATTGTCTTTTTTCTCGATCGCGCCATCTCGTTCAACGCTCTCCGATCGAGCCGTTTACGATGCAGGATCATGGGTCCCGCATGATCCTCTATGAACGAAAATTCTTTCTTTTCTTGGATTTTTTAACCCCCTGATTTCTGGCTACTTCCTTTTTCTTTTGATCCCATGCCGCCTTGGAAACGTTGAGACCGCTGCTGCTAAATGGGACCCGCATGTCATCCTCTATGTGCAATCAAGTTTCTTTTCTTGGAGTTATTTTTGGCACCTCATATTTGGTCACTTGCCTTTTTCTTTCGATCCTGTGCCGTCTCTCAAACGGTGATACCGCTGCTGCTAAATGGGACCCGCATGTCATCCTCTATGTACTATAAAACTTTATTTTCTTGGATTTTTTTGGCACATGATATTTGGTCACTTGCCTTTTTCTTTCGATCCCGTGCCGCCTCTGAAACGTTGATACCGCTGCTGCTAAATGGGACCCGCATGTCATCCTCTATGTACAATAAAATTTTCTTTTCTTGGATTTGTTTCATCCTCTGATTTTTGGCTATTTCCTTTTTCTTTTGATCCCCTGCCGCCTTTGAAACATTGAGGACTCTGCTGGCTCATAGGTCCCACATGTCAGCCTCTATGAACGATAAACCTTTCCTTTCTTGAAGTTTTTTTGACCCGCTAATTTCGGGCTACTTTCTTTTTCTTTTGATCTCAAGCCGCATTTGAAACGTTGAGACCGCTGCTGCAAAATGGGACCCGCATGTCATCCTCTATGTACAATCAAGTTTCTTTTCTTGGATTATTTTTGGCTCCTGATATTTAGTCACTTGCCTTTTTCTTTCAATCTCATGCCACGTTTGAAACGTTGAGGAACCTGCTGGCTCATGGGACCCGCATGTCATCCTCTATGTACTATAAAAGTTTGTTTTCTTTGATTTTTTTCACCCTCTGATTTTTGGCTATTTCCTTTTTCTTTTGATCCCCTGCCGCCTTGGAAACGTTGAGTAAGCTGCTGACTCATGGGACCCGCATGTCATCCTCTATGTACAATCAACTTTCTTTTCTTGGAGTTTTTTTGACCCCCTAATTTCTGGCTACTTTCTTTTTCTTTTGATCTCAAGCCGCATTTGAAACGTTGGGACCGCTGCTGCAAAATGGGACCCGCATGTCATCCTCTATGTACTATAAAAGTTTATTTTTGGCTATTTCCTTTTTCTTTTGATCCCCTGCCGCCTTAGAAACGTTGAGTAAGCTGCTGACTCATGGGATCCACATGTCATCCTCTATGTACAATCAACTTTCTTTTCTTGGAGTTTTTTTTGACCCCCTAATTTCTGGCTACTTTCTTTTTCTTTTGATCTCAAGCCGCATTTAAAACGTTGAGACCGCTGCTGCAAAATGGGACCCGCATGTCATCCTCTATGTACAATAAAATTTCTTTTCTTGGATTATTTTTGGTTCCTGATACTTGGTCACTTGCCTTTTTCTTTCGATCTCATGCCGCCTTTGAATCGTTGAGGAAGCTGCTGGCTCATCGGACCCGCATGTCATCCTCTATGTACTATAAAAGTTTATTTTCTTGGATTATTTTTGGCTCCTGATATTTGGTCACTTCTCTTTTTCTTTCGATCTCATGCCGCCTTTGAAACGTTGAGGAACCTGCTGGCTCATGGGACCCGCATGTCATCCTCTATGTACTATAAAAGTTTATTTTCTTGGATTTTTTTTCACCCTCTGATTTTTGGCTATTTCCTTTTTCTTTTGATCCCTGCCACCTTGGAAACGTTGAGTAAGCTGCTGACTCATGGAACCCGCATGTCATCCTCTATGTACAATCAACTTTCTTTTCTTGGAGTTTTTTTTGACCCCCTAATTTCTAGCTACTTTCTTTTTCTTTTGATCTCAAGCCGCATTTGAAACGTTGAGACCACTGCTGCAAAATGGGACCCGCATGTCATCCTCTATGTACAATAAAGTTTCTTTTCTTGGATTATTTTTGGCTCCTGATATTTGGTCACTTGCCTTTTTCTTTCGATCTCATGCCGCCTTTGAAACATTGAGGAACCTGCTGGCTCATGGGTCCCACATGTCATCCTCTCAGAACGGTAAATGTTTCTTTTCTTGGATTTTGTTTACCAACTGATTTTTGGTTTATTTTTTCTTTCGATCTCCTGCCGCCTTTAAAACATTAAGGACGCTGCTGGCTCACGGGTCCCGCATGTCAGCCTCTATGAACAATAAACGTTGAGGATGCTGCTGCCTCATGGGTCCCGCATGTCATCCTCTCAGAACGATAAATGTTTCTTTTCTTGGATTTTTTTACCAACTAATTTTTGGTTTACCTTTTCTTTCGATCCCCTGCCGCCTTTAAAATGTTGACGTCGCTGCTGGCTCATGGGTCCCCAATGTCAGCCTCCCCGTACAAGAAACATGTGATATCTTGATTATTTTGCAGACAATAAACAGTGTATTTCGCTCTAAGCTATTGCAAAGGGATAAATTAAATATTTATTTTTACATAAACAAACTTATATGTTGAATCTCCTTGTTTTTTGATTTTGCGAAGCATATGACTTTCCTGTTTTGGAATTGGCTGAAATTGTCGGTATCAAAAGGCGTCCAGCAGGATAGTTTGAAGGCCCAGATGGCCAGATGCAGCCCAATTGAAATATTTCTTTTCTTGGATTTTTTTGATCCCCTGATTTCTGGCTACTTCCTTTTTCTTTTGGTCCTGTGCCGCCTTGGAAACGTTGAGACCGCTGCTGCAAAATGGGACCTGCATGTCATCCTCTTTGTACAATAAAAGTTTCTTTTCTTGGATTATTTTTGGCTCCTGATATTTGTCACTTGTCTTTTTCTTTCGATCTCATGCCAACTTTGAAACGTTGAGACCGCTGCTGCAAAATGGGACCCGCATGTCATGCTCTTTGTACAATAAAAGTTTCTTTTCTTAAATTATCTTTGGCTCCTGATATTTGTCACTTGCCTTTTTCTTTCGATCTCATGCCGACTTTGAAACGTTGAGACCGCTGCTGCAAAATGGGACCCGCATGTTATCCTCTTTGTACAATAAAAGTTTCTTTTCTTGGATTATTTTTGGCTCCTGGTATTTGGTCACTTGCCTTTTTCTTTCGATCTCATGCCGCCTTCGAAACATTGAGGAAGCTGCTGGCTCATGGGACTCGCATGTCATCCTCTATGTACTATAAAAGTTGTTTTTCTTGGATTATTTTTGGCTCCTGATATTTGGTCACTTACCTTTTTCTTTCGATCTGATGCCGCATTTGAAACATTGAGGAACCTGCTGGCTCATGGGTCCCGCATGTCATCCTCTCAGAACGGTAAATGTTTCTTTTCTTGGATTTTGTTTACCAACTGATTTTTGACTTATTTTTTCTTTCGATCTCCTGCCGCCTTTAAAATATTGAGGACGCTGCTGACTCACGGGTCCCACATGTCAGCCTCTATGAACAATAAACCTTTCCTTTGTTGGATTTATTATTGACCCATAATTTCTGGATATTTGCCTTGTTCTTTCAATCTCATGCCGCCTCTGAAACGTTGAGACGCTGCTGGCTCATGGGTCCCACATGTCAGCCTCTATGAACAATAAAAGTTTCCTTTGTTGGATTTATTTTTGACCCTAATTACTGGCTATTTGCCTTTTTTGATCCCCTACCACCTTTGAAACTAAGAGGACGCTGCTGGCCCATGGGTCCCACATCTCAGCCTCTCTGAACGATAAACCTTTCCTTTTTTTTTTTGATCCTGTGCCGCATTGGAAACGGTGAGACCGCTCCTGCAAAATGGGACCCATATGTCATACTCTATGTACAATAAAAGTTTCTTTTCTTAGATTATTTTTGGCACCTGATATATGGTCACTTGCCGTTTTTCCGATCCCCTGCCGCCTTTGAAACGTTGAGGACGCTGCTGGCTCGTCGGTCCCACATGTCAGCCTCTATGAACAATAAACATTTCATTTCTTGGATTTATTTTTGACCGCTGATTCTGGCAACTTTGCTTTTTCTTTCGATCCCCTGCCGCCTTTGTTAAAGTTGAGGACGCTGCTGCAAAATGCGTCCCACATGTCAGCTTCTCTGTACGATAATTGTTTCCTTTCTTAGATTTTTTTCCACTGCTGGCTGATGGGTCCCCGATGTCAGCCTCTATGTACAAGAAATATGTGATTTCTCGATATTTTTTAACCCGAGATATGTCGGATACTTGCTTTTTTTTTCGATCCCTTTTGTTTGTTTTTACCTTCAAATGTTAAGGGACGCTACTGGCTAATGGGTCATGCTCTAGCATTCTCAACTGAAGGAAAAACTGAAATTTTGCCTATTCATTTGTTTTTCGTACTCCATGCATCTAATCCATACTAACTATTGATCCGGGTTTTAGTTCAACTTAATTAGTTCAAATTTGATCTACGAGGGAGTATGTAATATATTTTGGGTTCACAGCACTGCACTTGTTAACAACAATCTGATGAAAAGGTTTGTCATTTTTTTAAAACTACAAATACACTCTAAGATCTTGCAAACTGATAGAATAAATCTTGAAGCTTTATATAATTTATGAAAATTTTGAAATCGACTATATGAATATATCAAAATATAGAGCCCATGTAGATGCGCATACCGGCTATGCGCATTTAAAAAGAATCAGAATCATAATTGATACGAAATAAAAATAACTTTATATGTAGAATCTCGGTTTCTTGAGGGCCAATCATAGGATCTCCGTGTTTAAATTAGGAAGGGCCCCAATGGCATGAGTCGGATGGCCCATTAAATGTTTTTGGATTGTTATCAGCGAAGTAAGCAGGCCGACAACAATCACCATGTACATGGCTGGCGGCAGCCCAAAAGTACAAACAATTGGCCCATGCAGGGAACGTAGTACTTTTTTTTATTGGGAAGGTTGTCTGGGCTAACCCAAAAAAA
The DNA here is from genome assembly GCF_022539505.1 of Lolium rigidum. NCBI lineage: Eukaryota > Viridiplantae > Streptophyta > Magnoliopsida > Poales > Poaceae > Lolium > Lolium rigidum. The sequence continues at coordinate 299,779,783 of NC_061514.1, read as the reverse complement.
AGTGGTGCTACATGGGGTAGCACTTGAACCCATGATCGTTACTGAGGGTTGCCTATTTGCGCATAATATGTTTTGTCAGCGGGCACTTCACTAGTTTGTGCAAAACATATCCAGCGCAGGATTCGAAACAAACATCACGTTTTTTCTTTACAAAAACAACAGAACATCTCATGTTCATCACAATCAAGCCAACATAAGCACATAATAATCAATAGTACAACTAGAGAGCTGTATACATAAATAAGGTTTGTCAAGTTTCATGCACTAGCCAACGCAACCAAAAGTCCGAACTGATGGAAAGGGCTAGGCAATCCACTTATACATCTCAACACCACTCCTCACATGTGACCGGAAGAAGGGAAGAGGTCAACACAAGGAGACTCAGAGGTATAGCTCAAGAGGCATATACGTGGACTCCGAGGAGGGCAACGGAGGGCAGCAGCAATTTTTAGGATAAATTGCGAAATCCAGGACTCGAACTCGAGACCCTGGGCTCTGATACCATGTCAAGCTTCATGCACTAGCCAACACAACCAAAAGTCCGAACTAATGGAAAGGGCTAGGCAATCCACTTATATAGTTCAACATCCCCCCTCACATGTGACCACAATCCAGTAATGGTACCATCATGTTCACCACAATGCATCATTAAAGAGAGCAGTATACTATTATAGACCAGCTCTCTCTACAGAACATTTGTAAGACAACTTAATACAGCTGTGATTCATATTGTTGCCCCAGCGATGGGTGATAACCTGAACACCATATAACCTTCTCACAGCAATTGTAACCAAATATGAGCACCTGCAATGATTTGGCGTCATGCTTCTTGAAGGTCAGGAGGTATCCTACCTTCAAGTCATGTGCTTTGACAAACTCTGGCCATCCTGCGTCCATTAAAACATTGCCATCTTGTTGCTTCAGGTCCACAATCTAGGTGCATGCAGTGGACATCTTCAGGTTGATGGACTCTGGACACCCACCGTAAAACCAGGGTAGAACACGACTGGGGATGGTAATCACCTCTAACTCCGATGTACACAGTACCTTGCAGAAGCTGTCAGCGGTATTCTCCTCATCGATGCGCCTAAACACCTTGCACACTGGGGCTGGCTCTACAGATGTCTCCTTCCATGATAAGCTCTCTCCAAGCTTGAGCTTCTTGTTTGAACACTGCAAAAATAGGCCTCAATTAGATAATGCCTCTAGCTTCTGACCGTAATTCCAAGCAAATGCATAATCAAAGGCACCTAGCAAAGTCAGCGGATCATTGTTCTTATCAAACACACAGTCTGAACAATAAGCTTCTAATCTAGCTAGGCTGATATGTACAACCTTGTATCATCAAATTATTCAGGCATAGTGTATCATTGTATCGCAGAAGCCAAATCGATATAAATAGTAGCTATGAGAATAGAAATCAAGCTAGCATGAGCCATGCATGCTTGCTGGCTAGGTCTATCATCGAGTAATGCATCCGCAGCTCATCATCCGCCGATGCTGATCGACCAAGCAAACAAACAAAAAAATCAGCGTCGGCCTAAAGAGTCCATAAGCCAGACATGCATGCTCGGTGTCCTCATATGTGATCATCGGCCGTGGATTGACCAATATCATATTTGAACGATTATTACTGCACACATTAGATCCAGTCCCAACCTAGCTAGCATGCGTGCATGTGTAACCGGAGTCTTTACCAGAGGATTAATATATACACTAGATGAGAGAAATACTCTATATCAAACAATGCTAAGCAACCAGCAATACAGCTTAGATATAATAAAGATGTGACCGGCAACGCTAGTGATTCGGGGGAAACATACCGCCATTGCAGCCATGGACCGAGAGAATCAGGGATGCCGCGCCGCCTTAGTGGAGTTTTTAGATGCGACGTCGCCGCATCCGTAGAGGACGAAGTCCAAGCCGCGTAGTCTGAGCGGTGGTGGACGCCGGTGGTGTAGGGAGAGGACTCAGGGGAGATGGACGGCGAGGGATCTGGGGAGATCTGAACATGAGGGGGCTGTGAGAAACTGAGAATGATACATCAGCAAGGGAATAAATGCGCGTGTCTTCCCGGTTAAAAAAAAATGCGCGTGTCTTGGAGGAACGAAGCCAGGTACGCAGGAATACACACAGAAAACTTCACCCGGCGGGTCACTGGGCTTTATCAGTATCTGGTGGGGTCCGGACCTACATACCAGTGAGACATGTCGTGGGTTATGATCCATTCAGTGTGCACACAGAAATTGCATTCAGAGCTCAGGGCCTTGCTGAGCGCGGAGTTGATGAAGGAGAATTTATGCGCAACGTTGAGTGGAACCCCAAGAGGAAGGTATGATGAGCACAGCAGGAAGTTTTCCCTCAGTAAGAAACCAAGGTTTATCGACCAGTAGGAGAAAAACGTTCTCTCCCGAGGTGTTGCGAACCAACTCGTGGCGAGGCGCACTGCTGCGGCGTCGGCGACAACGTGGAGACCTGCACACAAACAACCAAGTATTTTGTCCCCAACTTTCAGCGAGGTTGTCAAGCTCACTGGTTTTGCTCAAAACAAAGGATTAAACGAACCGTGTGGAAAAAGAATTGTTTGCAGAGAACAGAACAGGAAAATGCTGTAGAAGATTGCAATTAAAAGAAGAAGGACCGGGGTCCACAGTTCACTAGAGGCGCCTCCCCAATAAAATAAATATGCTGTGGGTAAACAAATTACAGATGGGCAATTGACAAACAGAGATTCTACGCTAATGGTTGGTGCAGAATACATGCTATGAAAGTATGCGGGCATTACAACAATATACATAGACCGTAATCCAACTGCATCTATGACTAATAATCCACCTTCAGGATTGCATCCGCGACACCCTCGAGTATTAAGTTGCAAGCAACGGACTATCGCTTTAAGCAATGTGTGTAAAGTAAACGATGAAACTACCCTTGAATAGAACACCGCTGTTTTCTCCCTAGTAGCAACAACACATCTACAACCGTAGAGAACAAGGTCACTTCCCATGGTTAAATAGAGGCATGAACCCACTATCGAGCATAAATACTCCCTCTTGGAGTCGCTAGCATCTACTTGGCCAGAGCATCTACTAGAAACGGAGAGCATGCAAGATCATAATAACATAATACATAATCTCAACCAAAGCAATCTCTCTATAAATCGGATCCACATCAAACCAACATGTAGCAATTACAAATAGATGATCTTGACCATGTTAGGCAGCTCACAAGATCTATACATGAAGCACAACAAGGAGAGGACAGCCATCTAGCTACTGCTATGGACCCATGGTCCCGTGGAGGACTACTCATGCATCACCTCGGACGAAGACATGGCGATGTAGAGGCCTCTGTCGGTGATTTCCCTCTCCGGCAGGGTGCCGGGATGGATTGCAGAACCCTCCCGAATTAGGGTTTCGGTTGACGGCGGTGTCGGAACTTTTCGTGGATGGAGGCTCTCGTCCCTGGGGTTTTCCCGATACGAGGAATAAATAGGCGGAAGGGCGGAGCAAACGAGGCGACGAGGCGCCAGTACATGGGCCAGGCGCGGCCAAGGGTGGGGCCGCGCCTGCCTTATGTACTGCCACGTGGCAGCTCTCCTGCGCGTGTCCTTCTGGCTCCGTCTTCGTCCCGGAAAAATAAGACTCTGGGCTTTTGTTTCGTCCAATTCCGAGAAACTTTCATGTACAACTTTTCTGAAACACAAAAATAGCAGCAAACAGGAACTGGCACTGCGGCACTGCGTTAATAGGTTAGTCCCAGAAAATGCTAAAAAGTGTGGAAAAGTACACATAAAACATATAAGAATTGTAACAAAACAAGCATGGAGCATCAAAAAATATAGATACGTTTGGGACGTATCAACATCCCCAAGCTTAACTCCTGCTCGTCCTCGAGTAGGTAAGTGATAACAAACAAATAATTTTTGAGGTGACATGCTGTCACACTACTTTGATCAATCTAAGTGTAAAAGCAAACATAGCTAGAATCATAGAATCCTAACATAAGCATGATAGATATAATCAAACAATGAAACTTAATAACCATGCTAAAACATGAATAGTAATCAAACAAAAGAAAATGTATAACGTGCATGGAAAGCAAAGTGATTGTCAAGAGCATAGCATAGATACATAATAAAGTGGTACTCAGCTTGTCCCATAAGTGGAAGCAAAACATAAATGCTTGGACACCTTTAAAAGATTATAAGGATGACTAGAAACAAAAAGTTTGAACAAGCAATACCATAATTATGAATCAATCAATGAAATCTTGGGACCATGCACATAAAACTAAGAATGACAACTATGCTCTCATAAGTGGTGCATAAACTAGAAAGTGGAGACTCAACATAAAAGTAAAAGAAGGTCTCTCTTTGAGAGGCAAGTAAGATCACTCATGTGCTAGAGCTTTTTATTGAAACAACAAGAGTATAAAATGCACTTTTGAGAGGTGGTTGTTCATGTCAACGAGTAAGTACAAAGCATATGGGTTGTGCAAAAGTGCTACTCCTAAGTCGCAGCTTCATGCATAATTGCTACTAGTGCTCACACCTCGTCCTACTCACCTCAGATCACCATTAGCTCCCGTCACATACAAGTTGTTTTAACCGAGTATCACAAAGGGGTACCCCCGTGACTCCTGTACAAAGGTCCTAGGAGATGCATTGCTTTTGATTTCTCATTTTTAAAGCATCTTCAACTTGGGACATCCATACCGGGACGACACGAGCAACAGATAAATGGACTCCTCTTATGTTTTTATTGCTAGAAGCTTTCTCATAAGAGATTGAGGATTTGTCCAACTGAAACTTCCACCATGATACATGGCTTCGGTTAGCGGCCCAATGTTCTTCTCTAACAAAAATGTATACTCAAACTATTTTGCATGGATAATCTCCTTCATTTCAGACAAGATGAACATGCATAGCAACCCACATGATATTCAGCGGCAAAGCACGCTGAGGTGTCCCCAGTATTTCAATGGTTATCACACAACAAGCAACTTAAAAGAGCTACGGTTACACAAGGAACACACGCTAGGCACAATAGTCATTTTTGACTACTTTCCCATGAGCAACAAAAATATAATACTTTGAAATTTAAAGGTAGCACATGAGCAAACTACTATGGAATGGCAATGAAATACCACATATAGGTAGATATGGTGGACACTTTGGCATATTTGGTTTTTGGTGGTTGGATGCATGAATAAAATACTCATACAAATGGAGGCTAGAAAAAGACCGGGTGCGACCAACTAAGAGAGCATAATGGCCATAATCATGCACAACGACAAAATATATTAATCAAAGCATAAAGTGATACACAAGTTGCAAACTAAATGATCATAGAGGCAAGAATTGACTGGAATGTAGTCATAACATGTTGCAAAACATGTGCCAATTTGACCCAAATAAAAACATTCGCAGGAGAATATATACCACAATATTATGCTTTTCTATTGTATGCTAAAAACAATGCATGAAACCTTCAATGGCACACTAAACACTCTCTGTATTTGAGACTAATCATAATGAAAACATAATTAACAAGCTCATCATGAGAATAACATCTAGCAAGATATGCAAAAATAACTATGCCACAGTCTAAAAATGCTTCCATTTGCATCACATACACATAAAAGTTTTTTCATGCTTCCAACGCCAACCAAATGAAACCAAACAACTCTCATATATGAAAAACAAGTAAATTTCCAGAGAGCTATTGATACACAAAAAAATATAAAAGTGGACCGTGTCTCTCTCCAACGCAAAATGCATAACAGTGGAGCGTGTCTCACTCCAAAATAAACATGCAAAACAGCGGAGCGTGTCTCACTCCAAAGTAAATATGCAAAGCGGTGGAGCGTGTCTCACTCCAAAGTAAACATGAATGATGGGATCCAACTTTATTAAAAGTAAACACACAGCAAAAAGTAAAGACGCTCCAAGGATAACACATATCACATGAAGGAATAAAAATATAGCGTGTTGAAAAATGACCCGGTGCTTTTTGTTGATGAAGAGGGGATGCCTTGGGCATCCCCAAGCTTTGACGCTTGTACTTCTTGGATATTTCTTGGGGGTCCAGGGGACATCCCCAAGCTTGAGGTCTTGTCCATGCTTCATCTTATTGCATCATTCTTCTCTCCCTACACTTGAAAACTTCCTTCACACAAAACTCAGCACAATTGATTAGCAACATTAGTGCAAATAAAAATATATCAAATCAGCAAGGCTTCAGTAATGGCACATATCAAACACTCATTTTAACATATGCTACTGTAGCTACTTCTTCCCAAAGCTCTTTTTCACAAAAGAACTCAAAAAGACGAAGCATAAGACGTAAATGCAAAACATGGCAGAAATCTGTCAAAACAGACCAGCAGGCAAAGATCGAAATTAAAGAAATAGTTCTGTTGCTCAAATCGAAAAATTCTAAACTAACGAAAGTTAGCTAACATACTGGGGCATAAGCACAAAAATTTGCAGCTCAAAATAACGTTCTGGCGATTTTTAAGAATTTGTTTCGTGACCAGCATAGAATCTGTTTCAGAATTGCAAATACCCCAAACACTGCTTTCTTTCTATTAGAGGCTACCCTTGGCACAAAAACAAAATAAAAACGATAAGGAGAGGTTATTACAGTAGCAATAACTTCCAAGACTCAACAAAGCAAAAATAAAATAAAACATGGGTTGTCTCCCATAAGCGCTTTTCTTTAACGCCTTTGAGCTAGGCGCAGAAAGGGTGCAAATCAAGTATTGTCAAGAGGTGGCTCATCAACACCATAAGTTGTCCTATAAATAGAGTCATAAGGTGACTTATTTATTTTTCTAGGGAAGTGTTCCATACCTCTTTTGAGTGGAAATTGATAACGAATTATTCCATCTCTCATATCAATGATAGCACCTGCAGTTCTAAGAAACGGTCTTCCCAAAATAATAGGGCATGAAGCATTGCATTCAATATCCAAAACAACAAAATCAATGGGGACATAATTATTATTCACTTGTATAAGAACATTATCAACTCTCCCAAAGGTTTCTTTGCAGCAACATCAACAAGAAGAACATCCAAATAACATTTTTCTAACGGTGGCAAGTCAAGCATATCATAAACTCTTTTAGGCATAACAGAAATACTTGCACCAAGATCACATAAAGCATTACAATCAAATTCTTCTACTCTCATCTTAATAATAGGTTCCCAACCATCTTCTAACTTTTTAGGAATTGAAGCCTCATGTTTCAACTTCTCTTCCCTCATTTTCATAATAGCACTAGCAATATGCTTTGTAAGAGCAACATTTTGTTCACTAGCATTGGAAGTTTCAGCGAGCTTTTGCAAGAACTTTATAACTTCAGTAGTGGTACAACTTTCAAAATCAAAATCATTGCTATCAAAAGTAAAAGGACAATTATCTCCCACACCTCTAAAAATTTCAGCACGCTTGTCGGGAATAGTTTTAATGGGTTTATACACTTTTCTATGTGGAGTGGGGACTTTTCCTACATTTTCAATTTTTCTAGTAGTAGTAGGAGGTTTGCTAGCATTCAAAGGTTCAGTATTACTATTGGTGGTGATTGTGTAAACCTTGGCTAAATTATTTTCTCTAGCCATCTCATCTTCTCTTTCCCACCTAGCATGCAATTCAGCTAACAACCTCATATTGTCATCAATTCTAACTTGAATAGCATTTGCTTGAGCAAAATTTTTCTCTTCTAAAGTCATAGGTTTGGCTACCATCCTATTTATTAAAGAAGTTTGAGCCTCAGACAAAGTTGAAATGCGAGTTTCAGCACTTGAAAGTTTGACTTGTAAACCAGAAATCTCCCTATTTAAATTTTCAAGCTGCTGGCTAATATTTTTAAGCATAGAAGATTGCTCTCCCATGGATTGAGTAAATAACTTGTTTTGTTCAAATTGCATTTGCATAAAGCCCTTAGTCAAATTTTCTACCTCTGTAATTCTCTCTTCACTAGGCATTTTTGAGCTAAAACCATTTCCATACTGCCTATAATTATTGCTACCAAAATTATTCCTATAGGCATTATTATTAAAATTGTTGCTCTTAATAAAATTCACATCTACATTTTCTTCTTGAGCAACCAAAGAGGCCAAAGGAACATTGTTTGGATCCATAGGAGCATTATTATTTGCAAGCATAGACATAATAGCATCAATCTTATCACTCAAAGTAGAAGTTTCCTCAACAGAATTTACCTTTTTACCTTGTGGAGCTCTCTCGGTATGCCACTCCGAATAATTTACCATCATATTGTCCAGAAGTTTTGTAGCCGCCCCAAGGGTCATAGACATAAAAGTCCCTCCAGTAGCTGAATCCAATAAGTTCCTTGAAGAAAAATTTAGTCCTGCATAGAAGGTTTGAATAATCATCCAAGTAGTCAGTCCATGAGTGGGACAATTTTTAACCAAAGATTTCATTCTTTCCCAAGCTTGGGCAACATGCTCAGTATCAAATTGTCTAAATTTCATAATATCACTTCTCAAAGATATAATTTTAGCAGGAGGATAATATTTTCCAATAAAAGCATCTTTGCATTTAACCCAAGAATCAATACTATTTCTAGGCAAAGATAGCAACCACTCCTTAGCTCTACCTCTTAATGAGAAAGGAAACAATTTCAACTTAATAATATCACCATCTACATCCTTATATTTTTGCATCTCACATAGCTCAACAAAATTGTTAAGGTGAGAAGAAGCATCATCAGTACTAACACCAGAAAATTGCTCTTTCATAACAAGGTTCAACAAGGCAGGCTTAATCTCATAAAAAGCTGCTTCGGGAGCGAGGTGGAGCAATGGGTGTGCAAATGAAATCATTGTTGTTGGTGCTAGTAAAATCACACAACTTAGTATTCTCAGGAGTAGCCATTTAATAAAAATAATGCAAGCAACATAAATAAAAGCTATACTAATTTTTTTGGATTTTTGATATAAAATGCAAACAAGATAAAAATAAAATATGCAAGCAAAACAATAACAAAGTAAAAGAATTGAGAGTGAGAGACTCCCCTCGCAGAAGAGATGCTTTTCTCCCCGGCAACGGCGCCAGAAAAAGTCTTTGCTGAGCGCGGAGTTGATGAAGGTGAATTTATGCGCAACGTTGAGTGGAACCCCAAGAGGAAGGTATGATGAGCACAGCAGGAAGTTTTCCCTCAGTAAGAAACCAAGGTTTATCGACCAGTAGGAGAAAAACGTTCTCTCCCGAGGTGTTGCGAACCAACTCGTGGCGAGGCGCACTGCTGGCGTCAGCGATAACGTGGAGACCTGCACACAAACAACCAAGTACTTAGTCCCCAACTTTCAGCG
>NC_061514.1:299565576-299770343 GCF_022539505.1 Lolium rigidum | reverse complement strand
GAATTTAACAAGACATTGTTCTAAGCCACGCAGGGCCAAACAGCACGGCAGGATAAATCATAAGACAGGTAATCAGGCAGCAGGAGCTTCTGGAGGAGCGTCGCCAGTACCAGCATCATCTAGGGGCTCCTCCTCGGCTTCATCCTCCTCCTCATCAAGATAATCTTTGACGTCAGGAGGGGGAGGGATGAAGGTGCGCATTTCGGCGTACTCCGCGATACGGTACGCGCGATCCTGCCGCTTAGCGGTGAGAATCGGGTCCGGATTGGTTTCCGCGCCTTCGCGCACTCCGGTGAGGGCATCCAGGTCGAGCTCCGGGTACCGGGAACAAGCGACGCGGAGGGCGAGTCACGCTTCCGGCGCGGGCAGCGGAGCACCGCCACTCGCGGATCCTCTCGCCGGCGCCCTTGAGACGGTCGCTGATGAGGGAGAAAGTATCCGGCACCTCCTCGCCAGGCCAAAGGGTCCTGAAGAGCTGGGTAGCTACATCAGGAATATCAGATAAATTGCGATCTATGGCGCGCATGTGAGACACCCGCGCGTTAAGCGCAACCAGATGGTCATTGGGTGTCCATGGCACGGCAAGATTCGCCTGGCCTTGGGTAGTGCGGCGTGCGTTAACCTTCTTGACAGCATACGTCTGGGAATCCGGAAAGAGGCCTGTGTAAAGAAAGAAAAAGGCTAAGGAAAAGAATCCGGAAGAAAAAGAATCCGGAAGAAAAAGAGACCGGAAGAAAAGATGGTGAAAAGAAAATAGGGTCAGAGGGAAAAAGGCTCGTATGCAGTAGTCAAGTATATAAAAGAAAAGGACTCACGGTAGGCAAGTGCATCAGTTTGCAGGATTAGCTGGTTGCACTCCTTGTGCTCCTCCTCCAACCGCGCAGCTTTCTCCTCGGCACCCTTCCGGGCCTTGGCCAGCTCCTCCAGCTCGGCTCGCAACACCACGGTGGCATTGGTGGCGTCCTCCAGAGCCTCATTCATCTTGGCCGCGGCATCAGCTTCAGCGGCTTGGAGGGCCTTGGCATGGTCAAGCCCCAGCTGAATGAGCTGAGACTTGAGCTCCTGGTAGCCGGCCTTGTGGGCCTTCAGCTCCTCCTGATGCTGCCGGATGAGCTGGTCCTTCTCCCCTGCAGTCCGGAAAAGAAGGTATAAACAAGATTGTATTGGTAAAGTTGAAAATGAAACCAAGTTAACAGAAGACAGGAAAAAATTATACGTTGGGCGGTGGCGAGCTGATCCTTGAGAGCATCAATGGAAGCTTCAGGGATCACTGTTAAGCAGAAATTGGGGATGTTAGGAGGAAAAAAGGTTCTGGTAAGAAAGATGCCGGTAGAACAAGAACTTACCTTGGCACTTATCGTGTGCCTCAGCGAGCTCCCGATGCTCCCATAGGAGCTCCTCAAAGAGAGCCTTCCGAGCGTCAGCCGTGAGCTGCTCAAGAAAAAAGAGGTTAGTTAGAGTTTTGCGCTAAGAACAAAGTTCTTAACCCGAAACTCGGGGACTGGCAGTGCCGGTTTCGCGCGTTTCTAAGAAAAAGTTTTGCGCTAAGAACAAAGTTCTTAACCCAAAACTCGGGGACTGGCAGTGCCGGTTTCGCGCGTTTCTAAGAAAAAGTTTTGCGCTAAGAACAAAGTTCTTAACCCGAAACTCGGGGACTGGCAGTGCCGGTTTCGCGCGTTTCTAAGAAAAAGTTTTGCGCTAAGAACAAAGTTCTTAACCCGAAACTCGGGGACTGGCAGTGCCGGTTTCGCGCTAAGTTTTCAAATTCAAGTTTTGTGCTAAAAGCTGCGCTCTCACCACAAAACTCGGGGACTGGGAAGATAGACAAGAGAGAAACCGGCATGAAACTAAGGAAAAATAGAACAAATCCGGAAGCAAGGAAACCGGTAACGGTTGAGAAAAGTTAGAGAAACGTACCATCAAGTTGTTCGTGGCGTCGTACCACGCGCTGTCGAGCTCCTTCACGGCGCTGCGGAGCCGCATGAAGTGCTCCTCGGAAGACCGGTCCCCAACCGGATCAGGTGCCGGCAGCCTGTCCTTGCCCAAGCCGCGGGTCGCCGGAGTCATGTCCGCGGCGTTCCACTTCTGGGCGTAGGGCAGAAGGTGCCCCAGATCCTGGCCTCGGCGCTGGAATTCAGTAATACGGCCAAGAAGACCAGTGGCCTTGGTGGCGGTATCCCTGGCGGCCTTGGAGACGTGCAGCACCAAAGGCTGCTGGCCGGCGGAAGGGGCGCTGGGGGCCGTCGCCTTCCCCTTGATGAGCCTGGAAGTTTTGGGCGGCGGCGCGGTAGGAGCGGCCTCGGAAGGCTTGGCGCGGGGAGCGCTTGGCGGCGGCATGAGGATGGTTCGTGGAGAAGGGGGAGCGCTAGGCGCATGACCCGGGTTGGAACCTTCCGGCGCGGAAGATTCCGGTGCGGAAGTTGTTGTTTTCTCAGGGACGGGAGGAGCCGGAGGCTCCGCCCGCCCGGCAGCTTCTTCTTCTCCGGCACCGATATTGCTGGTGCCGGTATCCTGGTTCTCTGGAGGGAAGGAAAGATCCTCCTCCGTGCGGTGATCTGATGATGAAGGGGCCGCACGCCCCGAATTTGTTGTGCCCCCGAAAGGGAGGCGGAGGTGTTGCGGCACCAGATGGTGCCGGGCTTGAGTGAGGAGGAGGGGTTGAAGTCCTTGCGGAACCTTCAGAGCCCGATGGCCTTGGGCCAAGCTTGAGCGCAGGGCTGAGAAAAAGAAAGAAAAATGGTTGGAAGAAAGCAACCGGAAAAAGAACTTGGCGAAAAAGAGATAAGCCAGGAAATGAAAAACTTACCCGGGAGCAGTTGGCATCTGCTTGCGCCCGTAGCGGCGCACGCCCACTTGCTTCTCCCCCAAGGACTCAGTCCGGAAGCGCTTGGAGGGAGGGGCCTGGCTGGAACCGGCATCAGATGCCGGCTTCTTGTTCTTTTGGCCCTGGGCCATGAGTTTGTTCACAAACTCAGAGCCCGCCTCGGCGCGCAGGGGCGGCGCGTGCTCGTGGATCTAGGAAGTAAATGTGGCTAAGAAGCAATTCGCAGGAAGGCAACAATGGAAAAGTAAAAGAAACCGGAAAAGAAAATACCTCAAGCATGGTCAGGTCATCAGAGGACCCGGTTGGCTTGGGCGGAGACCGGCCAAGACGCGCAGCCGGAGTCTTCCCCATCTTCAGATCCTTCCAAAAGACGTAAGGATCTGGGTCGAAGGAGTCAAGGGCGCGCTTCTGGCAAGCTCCTCGCCGCTCTGCTTCAATGAGGGGGAAGCGGTCCTTGGCCTGAAACATGAGAAAAGAGGGTTAGCAAGAGCAGTAAGTTACCGGCAAAGGCAACCCTAATTGCATAATCCCTTACTTCTTGGGTCGGAGGGTTAGTAGTGCTGAAGGGAAGGAGGCCCCATTCCCAGTTAAATGGCATAGCAGTTTGGCAAATCTTCTTAGCCTTGAGGACAACGTCCTTCTTGCTAAGGGGATGGCCTGTGATCTTGGTAGGATCACCAGGGCCATACATCTCGCTCATCCTATGCGCACGGCGCTTCAAAGGAAGCACCCGGCGAGAAATGAAGGTGCGGACGATATCGTCAGAGCAGATGCCGGTGTCCTTCATCTTCTGTTTCATGAAGCGTATGATCCGGTTGGTCTCATTGTGAGACTCCTTCGGATTGTAGCCCCAGTTGGTCTTGGTGGGTGGCGCCGGATCAAAAGGAGGCAGATCAATGAGATCTGCGGCGCCATTGTTCTTCACATAAAAGAACGTCCCTTGCCATAACCGGCAAGATTCGAGGCCGGAAAACTTAAAAAAGGGGCTCCCTTGACGGGAGCCGACTATGCAAGACCCGCACTGCACGGGAGGTTTGGGCTTGGGGATATCGAGGCCCTGGACGGAATTAATCCGAAGAGCAAAGAAGCGGGCAAACGTCTCACGAGTGGGACGAATGCCGATATAGGCCTCCATGAAGGTGGCATAGCAAGAAAGGTAGAAGATGGCGTTGCCAGGGAGATAGTGAGGTTGGAGTTTATAGAAATCTAGGAACTCCCGGAAAAAAGGGGAGGCAGGAAGGCCGAAGCCACGCTCAAAATGAGCAAGAAAAACAACATATTCGTCGGGCTCCGGGTCCGGCTCGATTTCGTCACCAGGAATCCGGCAAGTGACTCCTTCCGGAATCCTGCTGGACCGGTACAACCAATCGATCTCATATTCAGTGACATTGGAGCCCATCCAGGCTCCGCGGGTGATTGGGGACGGCTCCTCGCCAGATGATTGGCTGGAGCTGCTGGATGCTTCGCCAGAGCTACCCGCCTCAAGATGGCTACCGGATGCTTGGCTAAAGCTACCGGATTCTAGATGGCCACCGGATTCTTGATGGCCACCGGATTCTTGATGGCTACCGGATCCCTGCTGGTTGCCGGAATCGGTCTCCATCGGATCTGAAGCGGTGGATTCACCGCGAGATTGATTACCGTGTCTAACAGAGAGGGAAGAAGAGGATGCGGAGGAAGATTCCTCGTCAGACATCGGATGAGAAGGCGAAAAAACAGAAATCCCACACTTGGACCCCGCGTGAAGATCTACGAGTAAGAAGATAACCAAAGAAAAAGAGGAAATAAGAACACCGTAGACCCAAGATCTGAAAAGCAAGCAAATAGCGAGCAAAGCATGATTGGTACCAACCTTGAGCGGCGCAGTCGTTGAGGAAGCTGTTCGCCGGTGGTGGAGCGGACCTGCGGTCGCCGACGAGCGCCGTCGACGGCGAGGCGGAGAAGCTCGCGAAGAAGCAAGAATGCAGCGGGCGCGGTGGAGCTGCTGCTAGAGATTCCCGCACAGCGAAGTCCGGCAGAGGCGCGGCGTAAGTTCGCCGGGCGGCAAAGCTCGAGCAAGCAACGGCGAGCGGAGAGCGGCGAAGGCGCAGAGGCGAGGAGCACTGTGCGCGAAGATAGGGGAATGTGGAGAAGAGGAAGAAGAGGGAGCAGTTGTGCTTATAAAGGAGAGAGAGGATGGGCTGAAAACCGCTGGGCCGCGGCGGTTCGCCTCGCGGCCCGCGACGGTTCGCGCCACGGGCCGCCACGTGGCAAGGAGATACACGCGAAAAAAGAGGAGGCCACACGGAGGCACACACGGATCTGAAGCGGTGAGTGGGATCCGCAGCGGTGCATTAAATGCGCGCGCGGGAGTCGAAGCGAAATGACTACTGACACTGGCACAACAGTCACAGTGCGCATGTCACTGACAGGCGCGGGACCCAAAATATTCTCGACTTCGCCGAGGAAGGAATAAATGCGAATGATACCGGAGAAAACAGGTGCCGGAACGTGCCTTGCGAAGAGAGGAAGATGAAGAAGAGTAAAGGTGCCGGAACAAAGCTTAAGCCTAAGAGATTAAACCGGTATCCTAAAGACTCGGAAACCTGGCATAGTCTGTGGGATAGAATCCTCCAGACTGTACCAGCTTCGGGGACTAATGTTGGGGGGATAACCCCCGGTATGCCAAAGGCATGCCAAACCGGATGGTTTGAGCCGTCAAGATACCGGTTTAATGTTCTTACCGGAAGCAAGGTAGGAACTTAAGATAAGTGAGGCTAGGCCGGTATCCCCAAAGGGGTATGCCGGAGCCGGTAAAGAAGATACCGGAAGGGAGGGCCTGTCGGCAGGACTGGTCAAAGATTCTCTTCAGAGCAAGAAGACAAGGATGAGCTAAGCAAAGTGGCTTTATACGAAGGCATGACGATAAAGAGAAGGATGACGCCCAAAGCAACCGGAGGACATCAGCCCTCCTGACTAAAGAAGATACCGGCGTCATCTGTGATTAAAGTAGCTTTGTAAAGTAACTTTGTAAAGTAGTTTGTCCAGTCAAAGATGCCATTAGGGTTTCTTGCCCTGTAAGCCACCCTCTCCCCTATATAAGGAGAGGGGGCAGCCCTCTATACGGGCGCGATCTGGCGACCTAGCGATCCAGAGAAGAGAGAAAACCTGTAAACCTGTTGAGATCAATGAACATGGTGATCTAGAGCGAGTTCATCCTTGTGTCTTTCTTCTTCTACCTCTGGCCTTGGCCAAGTTCTTGAGGAAAGCATCCGGAAGTTCGTCCATCTAGTCACAAACCCTCCCCCGAATCCTCTAGCGTCCATTCGGCCCCAAGATAAGCCATCCTATGGCATCTGTCCGTTCACCACGACAACAGGCTTACCTTTTCATTTTCATGCTTTAAACTTGTTTAAATCTTGGTCAAACCTATGATTTGACCAAGATTCAAATGGGCATAAAAATTAAAAAAAATCAAAAAAATGAAAAACCAAAGCACATGGCCTTCTTATGTCATATAGTAAGCATTCAAGTTGATAAACGAGACCTAGACATATTCAAACCAGAAAAAGCATGTATCTACCCCCTAACCCTAAACTCTGTCTTATGAAGTCAAGCATGAAGAGAAGTGGTTTTGGGTTTCAAACATGGAAATTTCAAAAACCTCCCAAAAGCTTCATTTTAGAGTTACTAAGAAGGATCTAGGCTTACCTTTTAATTTTCATGTTTTTAACTTGTTTAAATCTTGGTCAAACCTATGATTTGACCAAGATTCAGATGGGCATAAAAATTCAGAAGCATGAAAAACCAAAGAACATAGGCTTCTTATATCATATAGTAAGGATTCAAGTTGATAAACAGGGCCTATACATATTCAAACCATAAAAATCATGTATCTACCCCCTAACCCTAAACTCTGTCTTATGAAGTCAAGCATGAAGAGAAGTGGTTTTGGGTTTTAAACATGGAAATTTCAAAAACCTCCCAAAAGCTTCATTTTAGAGTGACTAAGAAGGATCCAGGCTTACCTTTTCATTTTCATGTTTTTAACTTGTTTAAATCTTGGTCAAACCTAGCTTGGATTTAACCAAGATTCAATTGGGCATAAAAATTCAGAAGAAAATCAAAAAATGAAAAACCAAAGCACATAGGTGATGTCTACGCCCCCTCCTTTTCCTGTAGACAGTGTTGGGCCTCCAAGAGCAGAGGTTTGTAGAACAGCAGCAAGTTTCCCTTAAGTGGATCACCCAAGGTTTATCGAACTCAGGGAGGAAGAGGTCAAAGATATCCCTCTCATGCAACCCTGCAACCACAAAGCAAGAAGTCTCTTGTGTCCCCAACACACCTAATAGGTGCACTAGTTCGGCGAAGAGATAGTGAAATACGAGTGGTATAAATAAGTATGAGCGGTAGTAACCCGATAAAACAATGAAACAAGCAGCAATAGCAGTATTTAGGAACAAGGCCTAGGGATCATACTTTCACTAGTGGACACTCTCAACATTGATCACATAACAGAATAGATAAATGCATACTCTACACTCTTGTTGGATGATGAACACCATTGCGTAGGATTACACGAACCCTCAATGCCGGAGTTAACAAGCTCCACAATTCAATGTTCATATTTAAATAACCTTAGAGTGCATGAAAGATCAACACGACTAAACCAAGTACTAACGTAGCATGCACACTGTCACCTTCATGCTAAGAAAGGAGGCATAGATCACATCAATACCATCATAGCAATAGTTAACTTTGCAATCTACAAGAGATCACAATCATAGCCTTCGCCAAGTACTAACACGGATGCACACACTGTCACCATTACACCGTTCAGGAGGAATAAAACTACTTTAATAACATCACTAGAGTAGCACATAGATAAATTGTGATACAAAACACATTGCAATCATAAAGAGATATAAATAAGCACTTCACTATGCCATTCATAACAGTGAATAAGTATTCTGTGAAATATAGCCTAAGAGACCCACACGGTGTACACACTGTCACCTTTACACACGTGGGACAAGGAGTCTCCGGAGATCACATAAGTAAAATCCACTTGACTAGCATAATGACATCTAGATTACAAGCATCATCATATGAATCTCAATCATGTAAGGCAGCTCATGAGATTATTGTATTGAAGCACATAGGAGAGAGATGAACCACATAGCTACCGGTACAGCCCCGAGCCTCGATGGAGAACTACTCCCTCCTCATGGGAGACAGCAGCGTTGATGAAGATGGCGGTGGTGTCGATGGAGGAGCCTTCGGGGCACTTCCCGTCCCGGCGGCGTGCCGAAACGAGACTCCTGTCCCCCAGATCTTGGCTTCGCGATGGCGGCGGCTCTGGAAGGTTTCTCGTACCGTGGTTTTTCCGTCTCGAGGTTTTAGGTCTGGGACCTTTATATAGGCGAAGAGGCGGCGTCAGAAGGTCGAAGGGGCGACGACAACATAAGGTGGCGCGGCCAGGGCCTGGGCCGCGCCGGCCTATCATCTGGGGCCTGTGTGGCCCTCCTCTGGCGACTCTCGGGTGTTCTGGATGCTTCCGGGCAAAATAGGAACCTGGGCGTTGATTTCGTCCAATTCCGAGAATATTTCGTTACTAGGATTTCTGAAACCAAAAACAGCAGAAACGAGAACTGGCACTTCGGCATCTTGTTAATAGGTTAGTTCCAGAAAATGCACGAATATGACATAAAGTGTGCATAAAACATGTAGATATCATCAATAATGTGTCATGGAACATAAGAAATTATCGATACGTCGGAGACGTATCAATAGGCTTCTTATGTCATATAGTAAGCATTAAAGTTGTTGATAAACAAGGCCTAGACACATTCAAACCAGAAAAATCATGTATCTACCCCCTAACCCTAAACTCTGTCTTATGAAGTCAAGCATGAAGAGAAGTGGTTTTGGGTTTCAAACATGGAAATTTCAAAAACCTCCCAAAAGCTTCATTTTAGAGTTACAATAAGAAGGATCCAGGCTTACATTTTCATTTTCATGTTTTTAACTTGTTAAAAACTTGGTCAAACCTAGGTTTTGACCAAGATTCAAATGGGCATAAGAATTCAAAAAATATCAAAGAAATGAAAAACCAAAGCACATAGCCTTCGTATGTCATATAGTACGCATTAAAGTTGATAAACAAGGTCTAGACATATTCAAACCAGAAAAATCATGTATCTACCTCCTAACCCTGAACTCTGTCTTATGAAGTCAAGCACA
Organism: Lolium rigidum; assembly: GCF_022539505.1. Lineage (NCBI taxonomy): Eukaryota > Viridiplantae > Streptophyta > Magnoliopsida > Poales > Poaceae > Lolium > Lolium rigidum. The sequence goes on along the minus strand of NC_061514.1, from coordinate 299,761,297 downwards.
TGAAGAGAAGTGGTTTTGGGTTTCAAACATGGAAATTTCAAAAACTTACCAAAATCTTAATCTTAGAGTGACTAAGAAGGATCCAGGCTTACATTTTCATTTTCATGTTTTAAATTAACTTGATTAAATCTTGGTCAAATTAACCTAGGATTTGACCAAGATTCAAATGGGCATAAAAAATCAGAAAAAAATCAAAAAATGAAAAACCAAAGCACATAGCCTTTTTATGTCATATAGTAAGCATTCAAGTTGATAAACAAGGTCTAGACATATTCAAACCAGACAAATCATGTATCTACCCCTAACCCTAAACTTTGTCTTATGATGTCAAGCATGAAAAGAAGTGGTTTTGGGTTTCAAACATGGAAATTTCAAGAACCCCCCAAAAGCTTCATTTTAGAGTGACTAAGAAGGATCCAAGCCATGGGCTTACCTTTTCATTTTCATGTTTTAAACTTGTTTAAATCTTGGTCAAACCTATGATTTGACCAAGATTCAAATGTGCATAAAAATTAAAAAAAAATCAAAAAATGAAAAACCAAAGCACATGGCATTCTTATGTCATATAGTAAGCATTCAAGTTGATAAACAAGGCCTAGACATATTCAAACTAGAAAAAGCATGTATCTACCCCCTAACCCTAAACTCTGTCTTATGAAGTCAAGCATGAAGAGAAGTGGTTTTGGGTTTCAAACATGGAAATTTCAAAAACCTCCCAAAAGCTTCATTTTAGAGTGACTAAGAAGGATCCAGGCTTACCTTTTCATTTTCATGTTTTTAACTTTTTTAAATCTTGGTCAAACCTATGATTTGACCAAGATTCAAATGGGCATAAAAATTCAGAAGAAAATCATGAAAAACCAAAGCACATAGGCTTCTTATATCATATAGTAAGGATTCAAGTTGATAAACAAGGCCTATACATATTCAAACCATAAAAATCATGTATCTACCCCTAACCCTAAACTCTGTCTTATGAAGTCAAGCATGAAGAGAAGTGGTTTTGGGTTTCAAACATGGAAATTTCAAAAACCTCCCAAAAGCTTCATTTTAGAGTGACTAAGAAGGATCCAGGCTTACCTTTTCATTTTCATGTTTTTAACTTGTTTAAATCTTGGTAAAACCTAGCTAGGATTTAACCAAGATTCAAATGTGCATAAAAGTTTAGAAGAAAATCAAAAAATGAAAAACCAAAGCACATAGGCTTCTTATGTCATATAGTAAGCATTCAAGTTTTGATAAACAAGGTCTAGACACATTCAAACCAGAAAAATCATGTATCTACCCCCTAACCCTAAACTCTGTCTTATGAAGTCAAGCATGAAGAGAAGTGGTTTTGGGTTTCAAACATGGAAATTTCAAAAACCTCCCAAAAGCTTCATTTTAGAGTTACAATAAGAAGGATCCAGGCTTACATTTTCATTTTCATGTTTTTAACTTGTTAAAAACTTGGTCAAACCTAGGATTTGACCAAGATTCAAATGGGCATAAGAATTCAAAAAATATCAAAGAAATGAAAAACCAAAGCACATAGCCTTCTTATGTCATATAGTAAGCATTGAAGTTGATAAACAAGGTCTAGACATATTCAAACCAGAAAAATCATGTATCTACCCCCTAACCCTGAACTCTGTCTTATGAAGTCAAGCACATGAAGAGAAGTGGTTTTGGGTTTCAAACATGGAAATTTCAAAAACATACCAAAATCTTAATCTTAGAGTGACTAAGAAGGATCGAGGCTTACCTTTTCATTTTCATGTTTTAAATTAACTTGTTTAAATCTTGGTCAAATTAACCTAGGATTTGACCAAGATTCAAATGGGCATAAAAATTCAGAAAAAAAAATCAAAAAATGAAAAACCAAAGCACATAGCCTTTTAATGTCATATAGTAAGCATTCAAGTTGGTAAACAAGGTCTAGACATATTCAAACCAAAAAAATCATGTATCTACCCCTAACCCTAAACTCTGTCTTATGAAGTCAACCATGAAGAGAAGTGGTTTTGGGTTTCAAACATGGAAATTTCAAAAACCTCCCAAAAGCTTCATTTTAGAGTGACTAAGAAGGATCCAGGCTTACCTTTTCATTTTCATGTTTTTAACTTGTTAAAAACTTGGTCAAACCTAGGATTTGACCAAGATTCAAATGGGCATAAAAATTCAAAAAAATCAAAGAAATGAAAAACCAAAGCACATAGCCTTCTTATGTCATATAGTAAGCATTAAAGTTGATAAACAAGGTCTAGACATATTCAAACAAGAAAAAGCATGTATCTACCCCCTAACCCTAAACTATGTCTTATGAAGTCAAGCATGAAGAGAAGTGGTTTTGGGTTTCAAACATTGAAATTTCAAAAACCTCCCAAAAGCTTCATTTTAGAGTGACTAAGAAGGATCCAGGCTTACCTTTTCATTTTCATGTTTTTAACTTGATTAAATCTTGGTCAAATTAACTTAGGATTTGACCAAGATTCAAATGGGCATAAAAATTTAGAAAAAAATCAAAAAATGAAAAACCAAAGCATATAGCCTTTTATGTCATATCGTAAGCATTGAAGTTGATAAACAAGGTCTAGACATATTCAAACCAGACAAATCATGTATCTACCCCTAACCCTAAACTTTGTCTTATGATTGCAAGCATGAAAAGAAGTGGTTTTGGGTTTCAAACATGGAAATTTCAAGAACCCCCCAAAAGCTTCATTTTAGAGTGACTAAGAAGGATCCAAGCCATGGGCTTACCTTTTCATTTTCATGTTTTAAACTTGTTTAAATCTAGGTCAAACCTATGATTTGACCAAGATTCAAATGGGCATAAAAATTAAAAAAATCAAAAAATGAAAAACCAAAGCACATGGCCTTCTTATGTCATATAGTAAGCATTCAAGTTGATAAACAAGGCCTAGACATATTCAAATCAGAAAAAGCATGTATCTACCCCTAACCCTAAACTCTGTCTTATGAAGTCAAGCATGAAGAGAAGTGGTTTTGGGTTTCAAACATGGAAATTTCAAAAACCTCCCAAAAGCTTCATTTTAGAGTGACTAAGAAGGATCCAGGCTTACCTTTTCATTTTCATGTTTTTAACTTGTTTAAATCTTGGTCAAACCTAGGATTTGACCAAGATTCAAATGGGCATAAAAATTCAAAAAAAATCAAAGAAATGAAAAACCAAAGCACATAGCCTTCTTATGTCATATAGTAAGCATTAAAGTTCATAAACAAGGTCTAGACATATTCAAACAAGAAAAAGCATGTATCTACCCCCTAACCCTAAACTATGTCTTATGAAGTCAAGCATGAAGAGAAGTGGTTTTGGATTTCAAACATGGAAATTTCAAAAACCTCCCAAAAACTTCATGTTAGAGTGAGTAAGAAGGATCCAGGCTTACCTTTTCATTTTCATGTTTTTAACTTGTTAAAAACTTGGTCAAACCTAGGATTTGACCAAGATTCAAATGGGCATAAAAATTCAAAAAAAATCAACGAAATGAAAAACCAAAGCACATAGCCTTCTTATGTCATATAGTAAGCATTAAAGTTGATAAACAAGGTCTAGACATATTCAAACAAGAAAAACCATGTATCTACCCCCTAACCCTAAACTATGTCTTATGAAGTCAAGCATGAAGAGAAGTGGTTTTGGGTTTCAAACATGGAAATTTCAAAAACCTCCCAAAAGCTTCATTTTAGAGTGACTAAGAAGGATCCAGGCTTACCTTTTCATGTTCACGTTTTTAACTTATTTAAACCTTGGTCAAACCTAGGATTTGACCAAGAATCAATGGGCATAAAAATTCATAAGAAAATCAAAAAAAATCAAAAACCAAAGAACATAGAGGCTTCTTATGTCATATAGTAAGCATTCAAGTTGATAAACAAGGCCTAGACATATTCAAACCAGAAAAAGCATGTATATCTACCCCTAACCCTAAACTCTGTCTTATGAAGTCAAGCATGAAGAGAAGTGGTTTTGGGTTTAAACATGGAAATTTAAAAAACCTCCCAAAAGCTTCATTTTAGAGTGACTAAGAAGGATCCAGGCTTACCTTTTCATTTTCATGTTTTAAACTTGTTTAAATCTTGGTCAAATTAACCTAGGATTTGACCAAGATTCAAATGGGCATAAAAATTCAGAAAAAAATGAAAAAAATAAAAAACCAAAGCACATAGCCTTTTTATGTCTTATAGTAAGCATTCAAGTTGATAAACAAGGTCTAGACATATTCAAACCAGTATCTACCCCTAACCCTAAACTCTGTCTTATGAAGTCAAGCATGAAGAGAAGTGGTTTTGGGTTTCAAACATGGAAATTTCAAAAACCTCCCAAAAGCTTCATTTTAGAGTGACTAAGTAGGATCCAGGCTTACCTTTTCATTTTCATGTTTTAAACTTGTTTAAATCTTGCTCAAACTTACCCAAGGATCCATAGAAAACTTTGTACTAATACAGTATCATAAGCACCCGAGTTATTACACCAACAGGTCTGTCACTTACGTGTGGTTCCCATGCGTGAGGTCCCACACTTCAGTGAGCACAAGTTTATTTTGTGTCCTGTTGTAAACTGTGCTCTGATGCATATTGGAAGTTTGGGTCCTTCAGGATCCATCGGTTGTCCCTCTCTCTCTCGAAAAAAAACATCACTCTCATTCTCGGCCTCGCTCGCTCGACTCGCTCGCTCGACTCGCTCGCTCGCTCGCACCTCCTGCGCACTGACAAACCCTGCACAACAGTTAGCATCACCCGAAAAAGGACAGACTCCATAAATAAGAGGGGCCCCGTGACTGCTCTCCCTTCGTCTCCTTCAGTGTGATCCCTCTTCCTCTGAGTTTCACTGGACGGGCAAACACACATGTGCTGCATAGTAATAATAAAATCTAGTTAAATAATCGACCTACGAATCTATGATTAAATAGGTCAAACTAGGGTTTTGCCTAGTACTACAGATCAAGCTTCATTTTAGAGTGACTAAGAAGGATCCAGGCTTACTTTTTCATTTTCATGTTTTAAACTTGTTCAGATCTTGGTTAAACCTATGATTTGACCAAGATTCAAATGGGCATAAAAATTCAAAAAAAATCAATGAAATGAAAAACCACAGCACATAGCCTTCTTATGTCATATAGTAAGCATTAAAGTTGATAAACAAGGTCTAGACATATTCAAACCAGAAAAAGCATGTATCTACCCCCTAACCCTAAACTCTGTGTTATGAAGTCAAGCATGAAGAGAAGTGGTTTTGGGTTTCAAACATGAAAATTTCAAAAACCTCCCAAAAGCTTCATTTTAGAGTGACTAAGAAGGATCCAGGCGTACAGTTTCATTTTCATGTTTTTAAGTTGTTAAAAACTTGGTCAAACCTAGGATTTGACCAAGATTCAAATGGGCATAAAAATTCAGAAAAAATCAAAGAAATGAAAAACCAAAGAACATAGAGGCTTCTTATGTCATATAGTAAGCATTCTAGTTGATAAACAAGGTCTAGACATATTCAAACGAGAAAAAACATGTATCTACCTCTAACCCTAAACTCTGTCTTATGAAGTCAAGCATGAAGAGAAGTGGTTTTGGGTTTCAAACATGGAAATTTAAAAAACCTCCCAAAAACTTCATTTTAGAGTGACTAAGAAGGATCCAGGCTTACCTTTTCATTTTCATGTTTTAAACTTGTTTAAATCTTGGTCAAATTAACCTAGGATTTGACCAAGATTCAAAGGGGCATAAAAATTCAGAAAAAAATCAAATATTTGAAAAACCAAAGCACATAGCCTTTTTATGTCATATAGTAAGCATTGAAGTTGATAAACAAGGTCTAGACATATTCAAACCAGACAAATCATGTATCTACCCCTAACCCTAAACTCTGTCTTATGAAGTCAAGCATGAAGAGAAGTGGTTTTGGGTTTCAAACATGGAAATTTCAAAAACCTCCCAAAAGCTTCATTTTAGAGTGACTAAGTAGGATCCAGGCTTACCTTTTCATTTTCATATTTTAAACTTGTTTAAATCTTGGTCAAACTTACCCTAGGATCCATAGAAAACTTTGTACTAATACAGTATAATAAGCACCCAAGTTATTACACCAACAGGTCTGTCACTTACGTGTGGTTCCCATGCGTGAGGTCCCACACTTCAGTGAGCACAAGTTTATTTTGTGTCCTGTTGTAAACTGTGCTCTGATGCGTATTGGAAGTTTGGGTTCTTCAGGATCCATCGGTTGTCCCTCTCTCGAAAAAAAAAACATCTCTCTCATTCTCGGCCTCGCTCGCTCGACTCGCTCGCACCTCCTGCGTACTGACAAACCCTGCACAACAGTCAGCATCACCCGAAAAAGGACAGACACCATAAATAAGAGGGGCCCCGTGACTGATCTCCCTTCGTCTCCTTCCGTGTGATCCCTCTTCCTCCGAGTTTCACTGGACGGGCAAACACACATGTGCTACATAGTAATAATAAAATCCAGTTAAATAATCAACCTACGAATCTATGATTAAATAGGTTAAACTAGGGTTTTGCCCAGTACTACGCATCAAGCTTCATTTTAGAGTGACTAAGAAGGATCCAGGCTTACTTTTTCATTTTCATGTTTTAAACTTGTTCGGATCTTGGTTAAACCTAGGATTTGACCAAGATTCAAATGGGCATAAAAATTCAAAAAAAATCAATGAAATGAAAAACCACAGCACATAGCCTTCTTATGTCATATAGTAAGCATTAAAGTTGATAAACAAGGTCTAGACATATTCAAACAAGAAAAAGCATGTATCTACCCCTAACCCTAAACTATGTCTTGTGAAGTCAAACATGAAGGGAAGTGGTTTTGGGTTTCAAATATGGAAATTTCAAAAACCTCCCAAAAGCTTCATTTTAGAGTGACTAAGAAGGATCCAGGCTTACCTTTTCATTTTCATGTTTTTAACTTGTAAAAAACTTGGTCAAACCTAGGATTCGACCAAGATTCAAATGGGCATAAAAATTCAGAGAAAATCAAAGAAATAAAAAACCAAAGAACATAGAGGCTTCTTATGTCATATAGTAAGCATTCAAGTTGATAAACAAGGTCTAGACATATTCAAAAAAGAAAAAGCATGTATCTACCTCTAACCCTAAACTCTGTCTTATGAAGTCAAGCATGAAGAGAAGTGGTTTTGGGTTTCAAACATGGAAATTTAAAAAACCTCCCAAACACTTCATTTTAGAGTGACTAAGAAGGATCCAGGCTTACCTTTTCATTTTCATGTTTTAAACTTGTTTAAATCTTGGTCAAACCTACGATTTGACCTAGATTCAAATGGGCATAAAAATTCAGAAAAAAATCAAAAAATGAAAAACCAAAGCACATAGCCTTTTTATGTCATATAGTAAGCATTCAAGTTGATAAACAAGGTCTAGACATATTCAAACCAGACAAATCATGTATCTACCCCTAACCCTAAACTCTGTCTTATGAAGTCAAGCATGAAGAGAAGTGGTTTTGGGTTTCAAACATGGAAATTTCAAAAACCTCCCAAAAGCTTCATTTTAGAGTGACTAAGTAGGATCCAGTGCTTACCTTTTCATTTTCATGTTTTAAACTTGTTTAAATCTTGCTCAAACTTACCCTAGGATCCATAGAAAACTTTGTACTAATATAGTATAATAAGCACCCGAGTTATTACACCAACAGGTCTGTCACTTACGTGTGGTTCCCATGCGTGAGGTCCCACACTTCAGTGAGCACAAGTTTATTTTGTGTCCTGTTGTAAACTGTGCTCTAATGCGTATTGGAAGTTTGGGTTCTTCAGGATCCATCGGTTGTCCCTCTCTCTCGAAAAAAAAACATCTCTCTCATTCTCGGCCTCGCTCGCTCGACTCGCTCGCACCTCCTGCGCACTGACAAACCCTGCACAACAGTCAGCATCACCCGAAAAAGGACAGACACCATAAATAAGAGGGGCCCCGTGACTGATCTCCCTTCGTCTCCTTCCGTGTGATCCCTCTTCCTCCGAGTTTCACTGGACGGGCAAACACACATGTGCTGCATAGTAATAATAAAATCCAGTTAAATAATCAACCTACGAATCTATGATTAAATAGGTTAAACTAGGGTTTTGCCCAGTACTACAGATCAAGCTTCATTTTAGAGTGACTAAGAAGGATCCAGGCTTACTTTTTCATTTTCATGTTTTAAACTTGTTCAGATCTTGGTTAAACCTAGGATTTGACCAAGATTCAAATGGGCATAAAAATTCAAAAAAATCAATGAAATGAAAAACCACAGCACATAGCCTTCTTATGTCATATAGTAAGCATTAAAGTTGATAAACAAGGTCTAGACATATTCAAACAAGAAAAAGCATGTATCTACCCCTAACCCTAAACTATGTCTTATGAAGTCAAGCATGAAGAGAAGTGGTTTTGGGTTTCAAATATGGAAATTTCAAAAACCTCCCAAAAGCTTCATTTTAGAGTGACTAAGAAGGATCCAGGCTTACCTTTTCATTTTCATGTTTTTAACTTGTAAAAAACTTGGTCAAACCTAGGATTTGACCAAGATTCAAATGGGCATAAAAATTCAGAGAAAATCAAAGAAATAAAAAACCAAAGAACATAGAGGCTTCTTATGTCATATAGTAAGCATTCAAGTTGATAAACAAGGTCTAGACATATTCAAACCAGAAAAAGCATGTATCTACCTCTAACCCTAAACTCTGTCTTATGAAGTCAAGCATGAAGAGAAGTGGTTTTGGGTTTCAAACATGGAAATTTAAAAAACCTCCCAAACACTTCATTTTAGAGTGACTAAGAAGGATCCAGGCTTACCTTTTCATTTTCATGTTTTAAACTTGTTTAAATCTTGGTCAAACCTACGATTTGACCTAGATTCAAATGGGCATAAAAATTCAGAAAAAAATCAAAAAATGAAAAACCAAAGCACATAGCCTTTTTATGTCATATAGTAAGCATTCAAGTTGATAAACAAGGTCTAGACATATTCAAACCAGACAAATCATGTATCTACCCCTAACCCTAAACTCTGTCTTATGAAGTCAAGCATGAAGAGAAGTGGTTTTGGGTTTCAAACATGGAAATTTCAAAAACCTCCCAAAAGCTTCATTTTAGAGTGACTAAGTAGGATCCAGGCTTACCTTTTCATTTTCATGTTTTAAACTTGTTTAAATCTTGCTCAAACTTACCCTAGGATCCATAGAAAACTTTGTACTAATATAGTATAATAAGCACCCGAGTTATTACACCAACAGGTCTGTCACTTACGTGTGGTTCCCATGCGTGAGGTCCCACACTTCAGTGAGCACAAGTTTATTTTGTGTCCTGTTGTAAACTGTGCTCTGATGCGTATTGGAAGTTTGGGTTCTTCAGGATCCATCGGTTGTCCCTCTCTCTCGAAAAATAAACATCTCTCTCATTCTCGGCCTCGCTCGCTCGACTCGCTCGCACCTCCTGCGCACTGACAAACCCTGCACAACAGTCAGCATCACCCGAAAAAGGACAGACACCATAAATAAGAGGGGCCCCGTGACTGATCTCCCTTCGTCTCCTTCCGTGTGATCCCTCTTCCTCCGAGTTTCACTGGACGGGCAAACACACATGTGCTGCATAGTAATAATAAAATCCAGTTAAATAATCAACCTACGAATCTATGATTAAATAGGTTAAACTAGGGTTTTGCCCAAGACTACAGATCAAGCTTCATTTTAGAGTGACTAAGAAGGATCCAGGCTTACTTTTTCATTTTCATGTTTTAAACTTGTTCAGATCTTGGTTAAACCTAGGATTTGACCAAGATTCAAATGGGCATAAAAATTCAAAAAAAATCAATGAAATGAAAAATCACAGCACATTGGCTTCTTATGTCATATAGTAAGCATTAAAGTTGATAAACAAGGTCTAGACATATTCAATCAAGAAAAAGCATGTATCTACCCCTAACCCTAAACTATGTCTTATGAAGTCAAGCATGAAGAGAAGTGGTTTTGGGTTTCAAATATGGAAATTTCAAAAACCTCCCAAAAGCTTCATTTTAGAGTGACTAAGAAGGATCCAGGCTTACCTTTTCATTTTCATGTTTTTAACTTGTTAAAAACTTGGTCAAACCTAGGATTTGACCAAGATTCAAATGGGCATAAAAATTCAGAGAAAATCAAAGAAATAAAAAACCAAAGAACATAGAGGCTTCTTATGTCATATAGTAAGCATTCAAGTTGATAAACAAGGTCTAGACATATTCAAACCAGAAAAAGCATGTATCTACCTCTAACCCTAAACTCTGTCTTATGAAGTCAAGCATGAAGAGAAGTGGTTTTGGGTTTCAAACATGGAAATTTAAAAAACCTCCCAAACACTTCATTTTAGAGTGACTAAGAAGGATCCAGGCTTACCTTTTCATTTTCATGTTTTAAACTTGTTTAAATCTTGGTCAAACCTACGATTTGACCTAGATTCAAATGGGCATAAAAATTCAGAAAAAAATCAAAAAATGAAAAACCAAAGCACATAGCCTTTTTATGTCATATAGTAAGCATTCAAGTTGATAAACAAGGTCTAGACATATTCAAACCGGACAAATCATGTATCTACCCCTAACCCTAAACTCTGTCTTATGAAGTCAAGCATGAAGAGAAGTGGTTTTGGGTTTCAAACATGGAAATTTCAAAAACCTCCCAAAAGCTTCATTTTAGAGTGACTAAGTAGGATCCAGTGCTTACCTTTTCATTTTCATGTTTTAAACTTGTTTAAATCTTGCTCAAACTTTCCCTAGGATCCATAGAAAACTTTGTACTAATATAGTATAATAAGCACCCGAGTTATTACACCAACAGGTCTGTCACTTACGTGTGGTTCCCATGCGTGAGGTCCCACACTTCAGTGAGCACAAGTTTATTTTGTGTCCTGTTGTAAACTGTGCTCTGATGCGTATTGGAAGTTTGGGTTCTTCAGGATCCATCGGTTGTCCCTCTCTCTCAAAAAAAACATCTCTCTCATTCTCGGCCTCGCTTGCTCGACTCGCTCGCTCGCTCGCACCTCCTACGCACTGACAAACCCTGCACAACAGTCAGCATCACCCGAAAAAGGACAGACACCATAAATAAGAGGGGCCCCGTGACTGCTCTCCCTTCGTCTCCTTCCTTGTGATCCCTCTTCCTCCGAGTTTCACTGGACGGGCAAACACACATGTGCTGCATAGAAATAATAAAATCCAGTTAAATAATCGACCTACGAATCTATGATTAAATAGGTTAAACAAGGGTTTTGCCCAGTACTACAGATCAAGCTTCATTTTAGAGTGACTAAGAAGGATCCAGGATTACTTTTTCATTTTCGTGTTTTAAACTTGTTCAGATCTTGGTTAAACCTAGGATTTGACCAAGATTCAAATGGGCATAAAAATTCAAAAAAAATCAAAGAAATGAAAAACCAAAGCACATAGCCTTCTTATGTCATATAGTAAGCATTAAAGATGATAAACAAGGTCTAGACATATTCAAACAAGAAAATCATGTATCTACCCCCTAACCCTAAACTATGTCTTATGAAGTCAAGCATGAAGAGAAGTGGTTTTGGGTTTCAAACATGGAAATTTCAAAAACCTCCCAAAAGCTTCATTTTAGAATGACTAAGAAGGATCCAGGCTTACCTTTTCATTTTCACGTTTTTAACTTGTTTAAACCTTGGTCAAACCTAGGATTTGACCAAGATTCAATGGGCATAAAAATTCATAAGAAAATCAAAAAAATCAAAAACAAAAGCACATAGAGGCTTCTTATGTCATATAGTAAGCATTTAAGTTGATAAACAAGGCCTAGACATATTCAAACCAGAAAAAGCATGTATATCTACCCCTAACCCTAAACTCTGTCTTATGAAGTCAAGCATGAAGAGAACTGGTTTTGGGTTTCAAACATGGAAATTTAAAAAACCTCCCAAAAGCTTCATTTTAGAGTGACTAAGAAGGATCCAGGCTTACCTTTTCATTTTCATGTTTTTAACTTGTTTAAACCTTGGTCAAACCTAGGATTTGACCAAGATTCAAATGGGCATAAAAATTCAGAAGAAAATCAAAAAATGAAAAACCAAAGCACATATAGAGGCTTCTTATGTCATATAGTAAGCATTCAAGTTGATAAACAAGGCCTAGACATATTCAAACCAGAAAAAGCATGTATATCTACCCTTAACCCTAAACTCTGTCTTATGAAGTCAAGCATGAAGAGAAGTGGTTTTGGGTTTCAAACATGGAAATTTCAAGAACCTCCCAAAAGCTTCATTTTAGAGTTACTAAGAAGGATCCAGGCTTACCTTTTCATTATCATGTTTTTAACTTGTTTAAACCTTGGTCAAACCTAGGATTTGACCAAGATTCAAATGGGCATACAAATTCAGAAAAAAATCAAGAAATGAAAAACCAAAGCACATAGCCTTTTTATGTCATATAGTAAGCATTCAAGTTGATAAAAAAGGTCTAGACATATTCAAACCAGACAAATCATGTATCTACCCCTAAACCTAAACTCTGTCTTATGATGTCATGCATGAAAAGAAGTGGTTTTGGGTTTCAACCATGGAAATTTCAAAAACCTCCCAAAAGCTTCATTTTAGAGTGACTAAGAAGGATCCAGGCTTACCTTTTCACTTTCATGTTTTAAATTAACTTGTTTAAATCTTGGTCAACCCTAGGATTTGACCAAGATTCAAATGGGCATAAACATTCAAAAAAAAATCAAAAAATGAAAAACCAAAGCACATAGCCTTCTTATTTCATATAGTAAGCATTCAAGTTGATAATAAACAAGGTCTAGAAATATTCAAACTAGAAAAATCATGTATCTACCCCCTAACCCTAAACTCTATCTTATGAAGTCAAGCATGAAGAGAAGTGGTTTTGGGTTTCAAACATGGAAATTTCAAAAACCTCCCAAAAGCATCATTTTAGAGTGACTAAGAAGGATCCAGGCTTACCTTTTCATTTTCATGTTTTTAACTTGTTTAATTCTTGGTCAAACCTATGATTTGACCAAGATTCAAATGGGCATAAAAATTCATTTGTTGGCATGATTATCCATGCAAAGGGGTTGAATATTTTAGTACTATAACTGGTTTATGTATATAGTAAGTAATATGTATCTAAAAATGTAGAGGCGCCATTTTGACCCGTATCTTATGTACCCCATTCACAAAATAAACCTATTTTGTCATCTAGAAAATGAAATATGATTTTTTATACCGAAAAGTTGAAAAGTCTAGTCAGCAACATTGTTGGGAATGGCAAGATGCACCACCATGCCCAATTTGGGCAGATTATAACAAACTATGCCACAAATATGGCCATAACTATGTCATTTGTTGGCTTGAAAACCATGAATCTTCATACACGATAGTCCGTTTTGTGAAGACATTTTGTTTTTTACTACCCTATCACAGGTTTATTATTTTCCCTGTCAACTAACACATATAAGAACACTCCATGCGGAAGGCTTTCATTTTTTGAGGCTTTCTTCATTTTCATTTATTTATTTCAAAACCAGGTCAAAATGGTCGACATGATTATCCATGCAAAGGGGTCGAGTATTTCAGTACTATCACTTGTTTCTGTATATAGTAAGTAATATGTATCTAAAAATTATTTTTTGGGGCTTCTAGGACCAAGTTATAAAACACCTACAGTTCAAATTTGAATTACTTTCAATAAATCAGTATAAAGTCATTTAAATGTGCGAAACTAGCTAGAAATCACTAAAAACCATAAAAGTTGGGAATTGGCACTAAAATATGGCCTAATTTATCTTCAAAATGTAGAGGTGCCATTTTGACCCGTATCTTATGTACCCCATTCACAAAATAAACATATTTTGTCATCTAGAAAATGAAAAATGATTTTTTATACCGAAAAGTTGAAAAATCTAGTAATCAACATTGTTGGGAATGGCAAGATGCACCACCATGCCCAATTTGGGCACATTATAACAAACTATGCCAAAAATATGGCCATAACTATATCATTTGGCTTGAAAACCACGAATCTTCATACACGATAGTCCGTTTTGTGAAGACATTTTGTTTTTTACTACCCTATCATTGGTTTCTTATTTTCCATGTCAACTAACACATATAAGCACACTCCATGCAAAAGGGTTTCATTTTTTGAGGTTTTCTTCATTTTCATTTATTTATTTCAAAACCAGGTCAAAATGGTCGATATGATTATCCATGCAAAGGGTTGAATATTTCAGTACTATCACTGGTTTCTATATATAGTAAGTAATATGTATCTAAAAATGATTTTTGGGGACTTGTAGGACCAAGTTATAACACACCTTCAATTCAAATTTGAATTACTTTCAATAAATCAGCATAAAGTCATTTAAATGTGCGAAACTAGCTAGAAAGCACTAAAAAGCGTAAAAGTTGGGAATTGGCATTAAAATATGGCCTAATTTATTTTAAAAATGTAGAGGCGCCATTTTGACCCGTATATTATGTACCCCATGCACAAAATAAACATATTTTGTCATCTAGAAAATGAAAAATGATTTTTATACCGAAAAGTTGAAAAGTCTAGTCAGCAACATTGTTAGAAATGGCAAGATCCACCACCATGCCCAATTAGGGAACATTATAAAAAACTATGATGTCCAGGGAGGATCAAACTTGGTAATATGAACTATGAGATTGAACAAAACGGTATATTTGGTTTACCCTTTGAACTTCCTAACTTACCATAATATTGACTTCTTATTTTTATTTAAAAATAGATATTTTAATATCCCATTGTTGTGCAATAATATATGTTTTTATCTCAAATCAATTAGCATTTGATTTTGAAAAACTACCATAATAATTCATGAGAAAGCGTTGAACAAGTTTCAGAATGTAATTTTATACTTGATATGACCAATAATAGACTTAAATTGGATTTCAAAGTTTAGATTTTATAAGCGAATAAAGTTCCATGTTGCAGACTATGTATTAGCTTGACGGGCACCCCTAGAATAAAGTAGGTCGGTCACTTACGTGTGGTTCCCATGCGTGTAGGTCTCACACATCAGTGAGCACAAGTCACGTGCGGTAGGTAGGCAAACTCCCAGCAATCTTCTTTGTCAAGTAAAGACGCATCGTCAAGACTCTCTCTCTCTCTCCCCCTTTTGTCCCTGAAAAAAAGAATATTAGACGGGCGCGTAGCCTGCACTGCATGTCTGCAGCACTGGAATCCCTGTGTGCTGGTCAACATCACTCACCAAAAAAGTGAAGCATTTCTTCTCACCATAAATAACAGCGGCCCCGTGAGGCACTGCTCTCCCTTTCTCTTTCTCCTTCCGTGTGATCCCTCTTCCACCTTTTATCCTTTGCACGAAACTCCACTTATTGTTGTAATTGTTGCACAAAAAACTCACTTAACTTGTTCTTTTGCACATATCACCAACTCATGTATTTGTTGCACAAAGGTCTAAATCTGTGGCTAAGCTACTTAACTCTAAATCTGATGACCGGGACCTAGAAGGTAGTGGTAATATCCAGTCATTGTGTAGAGTGGTTTTTAGAACTCTAAAAGAATATGTAAATATTTTAGCAATTGAAATAATATAAATTAACTAATATGGGACAGTCATGAAATATATTTTCTATTATCCGGCCAATAGCAAGTGTCATGAAATATATTCATTGTAAACTTAGTGATAATCACTCGAGTTTGATATGAATGGCCTAGCTAGCTATGGGCATCTCCCACTATATATGTTGTCCACAAGACCAACCAACAAGCAAAAGGTATTCCACGAGGAAAGTTTCTTATGGGTGACTTTCATCTCTGCCGCAAAACACGCGCCGAAATTGTTGGCGTGTCCCATTTTCAAGCTATGCCAAAACCTGCGGTTTGCCCGTCGGCCTATAAATATCGGTCCACAGAGGATATTTCCCTGTAGAGCACACAATTCGAACACCACATCTTTCTCATGCTTCTACCAGACACACTCCCTGGACGACGGCCGTGCCCCACCGCCCCTACTCACCATCACTGCCTCCTCACTGGCCACCGTAGTGACCGACCACGTTTTACCGGCTCCCTTGCTGTCTAGCAAGCCGGATTAGCTTCCTCGACGCCGACGTTGACTGCACCATATCTGCTCCGGATATGCTTCCCCGACTCTGTAGTCCACCTCACCGGAGATCGAGATGGGCAAAAAACGTGGCCCCAAAGTCGACCACCCCCAACCAAAGAGTAAATCCGCCCTGGCCTCAGACGAAGGTTGATGAATACTTTACATGTCCGCTTTTGTTATATGCATTTGATTTCTGACACTAGTTTTCGTTGCTTTCTTGCAATGCATTTTTGCTGATATTAGATCAGTGTAGATAGTTGTTTGCCACGTAGCTATATGAGATCTTAACCTTACATCTGCTGATCGAGAGGAAGATCGAGGTTATGTCCGCTTTCGTTATGCATTTCTTTTCCGAAAATCACTTCTGTGTGATATGTTTTGGGGGTTTGAAGTATGCATTTTAAAAAGGTTATGATAGCAGTCAAGTTAGCAGAGCAATTTGTTGATAGTATTAAACTGCCTGTATTTTTTTTTTATCTCGGAACTCTGCTGATCGTAACCTTACATCTCGTCGATGCGAGAGCGCAGGTTATGTCCGCTTTCGTTACGCATTTCTTTTCCAAATATCACTGTGCGATACTTTTTTTGGGGTTTGAAGTATACTACCTCCACCTCAAAGCTGAAGGCTTATTTATAAAAGTCAAACCAAGTAAAGTTTGACCAAACTTTCAGAACCATCTATCAAGAAATATAATATTTTTGTAGATACCGTACGAAAATATATTCGTTATCTATTTAATGATATTAAATTTGTATTTTGCATGTTAATGATTTTTGGTAAAAACTTCGGGATGGTGGTAGTATGTTTTACAAAGGTTATGATAGCAGTCAAGCTAGCAGAGCAATTTATTGATAGTATTAAACTGCCTGTATTTTTTTATTTGCAACTCTGTGTGCGCCATGTGGAATTGCATGCTCTAGCCAGTTCATCCAATGAGGTTTTATCACTTAACACCATAAGTTGGGGATATTTTTTATCACAGAACCACAACCCTAGAAATTTGTGTCACAAAACACCAACATTTGGGGTAATTGTTTCGCAGAATACATAATCTCTGTTTGATAGCCCATTAGTGACTTCAGGCCACCGTCAGTTTAAGAGTGACAGCAGGAGGAAGACAATTAGACTTTATTTTGTAGTATTTGCTGTTAAACGCTATATACAAAGCTGTTTGTCAACACTAGTGGTTAAATCTTATGTCCAGACAATTAAAAAAAATCTTATGTCCAGGGTAGTTGTATTGGTACACATTATCAAAACCTTATGCTGGTACAGAATATATTACCCAAATCTCATGTTCTTGTGTGGTTATAATTTCAATGGATATTTGTCATATGGTAATTCATTTGTGTGTAGCATATGTAACAAGTGTGGATCATGTTCTCATTTTCACAGAGTGTCTACAAAATTTCACACCAAAATTCATATGTTTGTAGCAAACATGCTCACGTACTGTAAATTGGTGTCACGCTATAGGGTCATGCTCTTGTCAAGCCAACTAATGACAAATAATGTGTTATGTGAAATAATTTCCCCAAATGTTGGTGTTTTGTGATAAAAAAAATCCCCAACTTGTGGTGCTAAGTGGTAAAACCACTCATTCAATAGACCGAGCCTTAGGCATGTATCATTAGATTTTTTTTAGGAAGGCTGCAAATATTTATTTTGAATACTGCGTTGGCTAGGATTTGAACTCAGGACCTTGTAGGTCTGATACCATTTTGAATTGCATGCTCTAGCAAGTTCATCCAATAGACCAATCTGTTGGAACTTGGAAGACCCTAGGCGATTATATTAAACACGCCATTCCATATGGGTAACCATTGGCATGTAATGACACATATATGTGTTTGAGTCTATATGTGGATTGCTTAGCCCTTTCCATCAGTTCGGACTTTTGGTTGCGTTGGCTACTGCATGAAGCTTGACATGGTATCAGAACCCAAGGTCTCGAGTTCGAGTTTTGGCTTTCATACTTATCCTAAAAATTGTTGCTGCTGCCCTCTGTTGCCCAACATAAATTATTATTGAGCCATAATTTGTTTGCCCTTTCCACCAGTTCGGACTTTCGGTTGCGTTGGCTAGTGCATGAAGCTTGACAATATGAACATCAATTATTTTTGGGTCATAGTTTGTTTGTCATTACACATTTTGAGCAGTCTCACTGCTACTATTAATTTGTTCTTATATGCACAGTTCCATGATAAATCTCATCTGCATTTCTCACCAATGCATGTTAGGTCTTCCACTCGAGAATGAGTATGAAGAGCAACGGAGGCAAAATATCCTGTATAATATCCGAGTTGCAGCCTCGTTGGGCCTAACACTACCTCCTTCTACAAGGTCTAGTGCAAAAACGCCACCCACCTCCCTCACAAAGGATACGGAACATTCCTCTGATTCAGAATTTGATCCAGCTGATTGTGATGGCGAGCTGACTCAGGAAGATGCCCTGGTCGACTATCCTCCGCAACACAACAAGGTGTTTTCTCTGTCCTCCTGTCGAATTATTTGTCCCAACTTCCATTTGTTGTATCCCAATCCTACCAAATATGTTACCCATGCCATGTTCAATCTCATTGCTACAATTTTTCCTGCTTAGTTAGCGCATCATATATGTTTTGGCATATGTTGCCTTACTGTTTTTCCATTCCATCTGCATATCATCATCATATAATATTGTACACTGAAATATCATTTATGTGTGACAGGCATCTGCAGATTTGTAACATCCCAATTTTTAAATCAATGAGAAAGGTGGTTTCCAAATTTCAAATTTTAGAACTAACAAAAACTTTTATTTAATTATGGTGCTATGCATAGTGTTCATGCATCCTCATGTGACATTGCCATGAGGATTGTTGGTGTGCTAATCAAAGTAGCTAAAACCCTAGAGTATGATCAATTGAGATCACCAAAATTAAGCAAATAAGAAAAAGGGAAGGAAATGAGAAAAATGCAAAAACCTGACAAATGGGCCTATGGCCATTTTTGAAAACCTCTAACCTAGGCCATATAACTTTGTGCCAATGGTTTGGAAACTCAACTAAACTCAAAAGAACCCATTTTGCATCAAAGAAACCAAATTCAAATCAAAGGAAAATTCAAAATTTAATCACATGTGATAATGGTCACTTTTGATTTTCACATCAGGGTACCCACTTTGAGCCCCTGGATTAAGAGATTTTTAAAGCAAACAACCCCAACTCTTTGCACCTCATCCAAGACCTCATCAAGGAGAACAACTTTGGTCAAGACCACCCCTGCAAACTCTTTCTCAATTTCTTGTTTTCATCAAGCAAAGTAGGGACATCAAATCAGATTTAAGATTGTGCCCTTTTTGGAAATTTCACAAACCACCTTCATTTTGCACACCACCACCACCATTGTGTGCTAAATTTTATTTGAATCAACTCCACCAAATTTTTTTGCAAAATTCAAAAATTAATTTCTTGCGGCCATTTGGTCGAGCACCTTGCGGGCATGGAATAGAAATGTGCCCATACTGAATTTGGAGAGTGGACCAAGTCCACCCTGACCTCCAGTGCATCCCTCTGCACCCCCACTAGCCTCTCCATGCCTCTGCATCACTGCACCTTGGTCACCACGACCATGGCATGACCATGCCGTGGCATGGCATCACCTCACCATGCCACTCTCCTCTCTGGTCAAATCCACCGGGCACCACCATGTCATCCACCTCCCCCTCACTCCCTTGAACACGCTAGACATCTTGGTCGACCGAGGAGAGCGAGCCAGTGGCCGGAACGCAACGTGCCCCGTGACACCCAGACGTGCCAGGACGCGCACCGACACGCCCTGGACGCGCCAGAGCGCGACGTCGCCCCGGCAATTGAACTGCCGTGTCAATTGAACTCCATGATCGCAGAAGAGCAACCTAGTTTGTATCAAGAATTTGAGCAGTTTAGACAGGAGCTAGTTAGTGAAGGATTCCTAGCAAGCATAGAGCTCCAGCCTGATGGGATTCGTAGCATAGAAAACAAAAAATTTCCTACCGCAAGAACGAAAACACAAGCCAAGATCTAATCTAGTAGACGGTAGCAACGAGGAGATGAAGAGACTAACCCTCGAAGATCGCAAAGCTTAACGAGATTAGATCTCGGGGTGGATGTAGTCGATCACTTGCCGCTTGCAAAAGCGCGTAGAAGATCTTGACGGTGCCACAATCGGGCAGCACCTCCGTACTCGGTCACACGTACGGTGTTGATGAAGACGACGCCCTCCTCCCCGTTCCAGCGGGCAGCGGAAGTAGTAGATCCTCCTCGGAATCCCGGCAGCACGACGGCGTGGTGGCGGTGGTGGTGGAGATCGCCGGCAGGGCTTCGCCTATGCGCTGCGGGAGAGATATGTGGAGGAGGGGCGCTAGGGTTTGGGGAGAGAGGGGGTGTAGGGCGCCGGCCACTTGGAGGCTGCGGCCTGGATGGCTTGGTGTGGCCGGCCCCTCCCCTTGGCTCCTCATTATATAGGTGGAAATCCTCAAGAGTTGTAGTCCAAGTCTTCGAATAAGACCCCAACAACAAAACCTCCCATAGGTGGGAAACCTACTCAAGGGGGGAGTCCTACTCAAGGTGGGACTCCCACCTTTCCTTGAGGTGGGGTGGCCGGCCACCTTAGGTGGAGCCCACCGGGACTCCTCCCCTTAGGGTTGGCCGTCCTAGCTAGTGGAGTCCCTCCGGGACTCCGCCTTCCATAGTGATTTCTTCCGGACTTTTCTAGAACCTTCTAGAACCTTCCATAAATGCACCGGATCATTTTCAAACTTGTAAAATGACTTCCTATATATGAATCTTATTCTCCGGACCATTCCGAACTCCTCGTGATGTCCTGGATCCCATCCGAGACTCCGAACAAAACTTCGAACTCCATTCCAAATTCCATATCTACTCAAACGACATCAAACCTTAAGTGTGTCACCCTACGGTTCGCGAACTATGCAGACATGGTTGAGACTTCTCTCCGACCAATAACCAATAGCGGGATCTGGAGATCCATAATGGCTCCCACATATTCAACGATGACTTAGTGATCGATTGAACCATTTACATACGATACCGATTCCCTTTGTCACGCGATATTTTACTTGTCCGAGGTTTGATCATCGGTATCTCTATACCTCATTCAACCTCATCTCCTGACAAGTACTCTTTACTCGTAACGTGGTATGTGGTCTCTTATGAACCATTCATATGCTTGCAAGCTAATTAGACGGCATTCCACCGAGAGGGCCCAGAGTATATCTATCCGTCATCGGGATGGACAAATCCCACTGTTGATCCATATGCCTCAACTCATACTTTCCGAATACCTAATCCCACCTTTATAACCACCCATTTACGCAGATGGCGTTTGATGTAATCAAAGTACCCTTCCGGCATAAGTGATTTACATGATCTCATGGTCGAAGGACTAGGTAACTATGTATCGAAAGCTTATAGCAAATGAACTTAATGACGTGATCTTATGCTACGCTTAATTGGGTGTGTCCATTACATCATTCAACTAATGACATAACCTTGTTATTAATAACATCCAATGTTCATGATCATGAAACTATGATCATCTTTTAATCAACAAGCTAGTTATATAAGAGGCTTACTAGGGACTCCTTGTTGTTTACATAACACACATGTATCAATGTTTCGGTTAATACAATTATAGCATGGTATGCAAACATTTATCATAAACATAAAGATATATAATAACCACTTTATTATTGCCTCTTGGGCATATCTCCAACAGTCTCCCACTTGCACTAGAGTCAATAATCTAGATTACATAGTAAGGTACCTAACACCCATGCATTCTGGTGTTGCTCATGCTTTGCCCTAGGGAGAGCTTTAGTCAACGGATCTGCCACATTCAGATCAGTGTGTACTTTGCAAATCTTTACTTCTCCATCTTCGATGTACTCGCGAATCGAATGAAAACGCAGCTTGATATGCTTCAGCTTCTTGTGTGACCTTGGTTCTTGTGCATTGGCGATGGCACCCATGTTGTCACAATAAATGACTAGTGGGTCCAATGCACTAGGAACCACACCAAGCTCAACAATGAACCTCTTCATCCATACCGCTTCGAAGAAGCCTCCGAAGCCGCTATGTATTCCGATTCTGTTGAAGACTTCGCCATCGTGCACTTGCTTGGAGTTGCACCAGCTTATTGCAGCACCATTCAATATAAACACGTACCCAGACCGAGACTTAGAGTCATCAGGATCAGTGTTCCAACTTGCATCGGTGTAACTGGTTACAACGAGCTCTTGGTCACCGCCATAACAAAGAAACATATCCTTAGTCCTTTTCAAGTACTTCAGGATATTCTTGACCGCTGTCCAGTGTTCCATTCCTGGATCACTTTGATATCTGCTAGTCAAACTAACAGCATGTGCTATATCCGGTCTAGTACACAGCAGGTGTTATCACCAGAATTTGACCAAGTCAGAGGTGGGCCGCGATCAAGATAGACGTGAAGAATCTATTTGGAAGAAATAGGTGAATCGGCCTTTATACGCAGAGTTTGGGCTAGTTAGCCCGTGTATCTTTATATAGTAGGTTATGTAGAAGTTAGAGTTTATCTCGTGCACGGTTTGGTGCACGCCCACATTAGAAAGTCCGCTGGACTATAAATATGTATCTAGGGTTTATGAAATAAACAACAACCAACGTTCAACACAAACAAATCTCGGCGCATCGCCAACTCCTTCGTCTCGAGGGTTCCTCCGGTAGCACCATGCTGCCTAGATCGCATCTTGCGATCTAGGCAGCACGAGCCTGCCCCGTTGTTCATGCGTTGCTCGTGCTCGAAGCCTTTTTGATGGCGAGCAACGTAGTTATCTTAGATGTGTTAGGGTTAGCATTGTTCTTAGTATCATATGCTGTCGTAGTGCAACCCTTGCGCATCTAGCCGCCCTTACACCTGTCTTAGGTGTAGGGGCGGCACCCCGCTTGGTCATTATTTAGTAGATCTGATCCGTTACGGTTGCTCCTTGATTCTTCAAGGATTAGTTTAACATCCACAATAGTTAGGCCTTACAAAGGGTTGGAGGATCCAGCGGCGTGTAGGGTGTAGTTTGCTAGCCCTAGACAGGACGTTCCGAGGATCAACCTCGTGTTGGTTTTTAGGCCCTGTCTAGGATCGGCTTACGATCACCGTGCGCGAGCGCGAGGCCCAATCGTGAGTAGGATGATCCGATTATGCGGTGAAAACCCCAAATCGTCGTAGATCTCATATGCTTTATCTTGATCAAGCAGGACCACCATATATTCGGCCACCTTGGACGAATCATGGGTGGATCGGCTCCTCGAGCCGATTCACAGGATAACCTGAGAGCCGATCGAGGCTCGTATTTAACGTGTACGTGTGTGCCCTGCAGGAAACTAAGCGAGGCATCATCCACACCTTCCTGACCAGGTATAGGTCAGGTGGCACGCCCTTGCGATAGCATCGGCGCGCGACCAGGAGGCTTTGCGGGCCGTCGCTCTGAGGGACTGGGGCCAGCCGCAGCCCTAGTTGTTCCCGGCTCTACGGTGTTGACCAGTCACTGCCCGCCGGTGGGTTTCTGACGTCAACACATTCTGGCACGCCCGGTGGGACACATCTTCGACATCCACCACATCGCCATCTACATCTGAGATGGCGGAAAGCACTCTGGTCAAGTACGAGGACCTGGCTGACAAGCTCAAGAAGAAGCATGACGAGATCGAGATAGTCCTCGACACCGAACTCATCGGCTCCTTTGAGAAGACCCGTTCGCACGGCATCAAGCTCAACGGAGGCATGCGTCCGTGGCCTGGTGTCAACATGGTGGGTCTTGGCCACCACATAAGGAAGCCAGAGTTCTCCTTTGGTGTCAACATGGCAGGGCTCGCAAGCCGCCATGACCAAGATAAAGCGAGAAAGCAGCCACTCCCGTGGCAAGGATAAAGAGGAGGCCGTCCCACGCGACCGGCCCCAAGGCGATGATAGACGGTACCTAACCGAAGAGGAGGTGAAAAGCATATGGTATCAACACCCACGCTCCGTACATCTCCTCAACAAGTATGAGCAGCAATATGACCGACGTCGGCGCTACGACGAAGACGATGAAAGATGCCATCGGTCCAATGCAGAGGACAGGAGGTACCATCAGCGTGACAGAGGCAACGACGGGTACGAACGTCGCGCGAGAGGGAGGTCAAGGGAGCAAGACAACATGGATAGGCATTGGGACTGTCCTTTCTTCAAGCACTGCTCGGGACTCGGGAATGAGCCGATTACCGACAATCGAGAACTGCCCAGAGTGCAAACAACTCATGAAGAAAGCGAACGAGGTTTCAATGTTCGAGCGTCTAGGACCTCTCCCACCTCGGAGCAAACGAGCTGAGTCATCTCAAGAAGAAGACTTTGAGGAGTCAGATGGAGAAGACGATAGGTATCACCGGCCAAGGTGGTGCCCTGATGGACTCAGCCATTCTCAAAAGCGTAGGGTGCAGCGGCTGCGAAGCTTAGAAGAAACCGAGGCACAGTACCTGTATACGTTGAGGAAGGCACGGCCCGACCTGGCCGTGAAAATTCAACAAACATTGAAGACAAAGGTGCGCCCGCCAAAGAAAGTATGGCGCCCTAAACAGGCGAAAGGCGATGCACAGGCACCAGCTGATGCCGATGCAGAAGCATCGGCTGTTATAAACACAGTGACCAGGATCTCGTCGGAGATTTATGGCCCAAGACGTAGTGAACCTTCCTCCGGCGAGTCACGTCGCCGTGATAAGAGACCAAGAAGTTGTAAACCCTCGTTGGGCGATGCAACGAAAAGAAAGGCCGATTTTAGCGATCGGCCAGTATTGTCCCCAACGTACGCTTTGCCTGTGTTCAACATTGACTTAGCAGGCGACGGGAAGCTGGGTTACGGGTTTACATCAGCTGACGAGCTAGAAGAGATTGAGGAAGTCAAGGGGGAGGTCAGGAAAATGTTGGATGCCGGGTGCATCAGGCCACACAGGTACATTGAATGGATTCCCAATGTTGTACTTATGAAGAGAAAGGATGGCCGATGGCATCGCTATAAACGACCGGGACCCTAGCAACGCTACTCCGAAGGGTGAATAGTCAGATTGACAACTGCAAGGAAAGCCGATTCCCAGCAATCGGCTAAAATTGTTCTCACCACGTGTGTTCACTTCTGTACTAATTAACATGGTGGGTGGTACGACAAGCTTAAATTGGCCGAGAAACCGATAACCACTTGAAAGGTTCGGCTCGGGGGGCACATACGTAGAGGAAGTCCAAGGCCACGGAGTATGTACCCAGGAAGAGCCGATTCATGAGATCAATCGGCCAAAACTATCCTCGACATACGTTTTTGTCTGAGTTCAGCATAGATTTAACGAAGTGCTCGAAGAGCCGATACCATCAATTCAGTGACAGAATCGGCTCGGGGGGCACATAGAAGGCCGGAACACAAGGGTACAGAGTTTGAAACAAGTCAAGATATTTCCTCTGATAACACATGGGGGCCGGTACATGAGTAAATCGGCCGGCCGAAGAAAATTTGGAGGCCGAAGAAAATTTGGAAATTTTTTAAACACAGCCGATGCGCAGACATCGACTCAAGAAGCCCAATGGAGCAGATATCAAGTTGTGTGGAGAGGCTCTACTGGATGAGGCCCTCAATGGAACTGTTTTGGCGACGCAGATCCTCTCTGCAAGGACCCCTAGCTCCCATTGGCAAGACTTCAAGTTCAGCGGCGCCGGCAGGGACGTTACTTTTGGCGTCCAGAGCTACCTTTGTCTCATTGAAAGCCGCTGATATTTGTCTGCAAGTCCGAGGGATCACAACCCTGACCAACAACAAGAGCAGCGTGGACGTGCAGATCAGGCTCTGATGAGCCCAACGAAGGGAGCATATCCCTTCTAGGACCATGAGGACAGCCGATGGTGAAGCAATTGGCCAATTCAAAACTTGGGGCAGTTCGCCCTGAAGGATTCTTCACTATAGAAAGCCGATTTTTTCGAAATCGGTTGGCGCTGCGTCACAGTTGTCTGAGGAATGGTGCTGATGTCGCAAAATTATCAGTGCCCACATGCAAGTCGATTGAGCGACAAGCCCAGAGCTCTATTATAGACACCTTCCTGAAGCCAGATGGCCAGCCGGCTAAATTCATAATCAGGTTTAAGGATCCCCTTTGGAGGGGTTTCATGATGCAGAGCCGATACACAGTCATCAGCTTTAGTACAAGTGCGCGAAATTGCCAGGTTGCCGGTTCGACAATGCTATCAGAGGAATGTTGGCAGGCGAGTCGGCCTTTTGCTCATTGGGCTGTGGGTAATCATCCACAGTATCGGCTGTCGACGGAAGAAAGGTGAGCTGCAGGCTTGATCGAGCCCGGATCTGTTTGTCTGAATCACGGGTCTTCATTACTGTTTTCACCTCGGCCGAAGCTCTGGGGCAGCTCGCCCTTAAGATTTCTTGGCCTATGGAGCCGATTTCGTCGAAATCGGTTTGCTCTACATCACAGTTCGTGTGGAAGAGGAGGATGCGGCAGAAGAATGTCAGAAATTTAAAGTTAACAAGAAGACTGGACATTATTTCAGGAGTTTTGCCGCTAAGTCTAGCATTCCATTCAGCTAGATCTCGTGCTTCCAAGGTCCGGGGTTTGCACGATTGTGGCTTGGCCCCGTCCGGTCGGGGTGTGGAGGTCCGGATGGACCTATCCCGAAATTCATCAGGAGAGACCGATGCGTTGCCATCGGCTCATTAAGCATTGACCGAATCGACAGTCGGCAAAATCATTACGGAGGAAAATCGGCTAAAAGCAAAATCAAATTGGGGAAGTTCTGTTGACGTCAGAAACCCACCGGCGGGCAGTGACTGGTCAACACCGTAGAGCCGGGAACAACTAGGGCTGCGGCTGGCCCCAGTCCCTCAGAGCGACGGCCCGCAAAGCCTCCTGGTCGCGCGCCGATGCAAATTGCAAGGGCGTGCCACCCGACCTATACCCGGTCGGAAGGTGTGGATGATGCCTCGCTTAGTTTCCTGCAGGGCACACACGTACACGTTAAATACGAGCCTCGATCGGCTCTCGGGTTATCCCGTGAATCGGCTCATGGAGCCGATCCACCCATGATTCGTCCAAGGTGGCCGAATATATGGTGGTCCTGCTTGATCAAGATAAAGCATATGAGATCCACGACGATTTGGGGTTTTCACCGCATAATCGGATCATCCTACTCACGATTGGGCCTCGCGCTCGCGCACGGTGATCGTAAGCCAATCCTAGACAAGGCCTAAAAACCAACACGAGGTTGATCCTCGGAACATCCTGTCTAGGGCCAGCAAACTACACCCTACGCGCCGCCGGATCCTCCAACCCTTTGTAAGGCCTAACTATTGCAGATATCAAACTAATCCTTGATGAATCAAGGAGCAACCGTAACGGATCAGATCTACTAAATAACGATCAAGCGGGGTGCCGCCCCTGCACCCATGATGAGGTACAAGGACGGCTAGATGCGCAAGGGTTGCACTACGACAACGATATGATACTAAGAACAATGCTAACCCTAACACATCTATGATAACCACGTTGCTCGCCATCAAAAAGGCTTCAGCACGAGCAACGCATGAACAATGTGGGCAGGCTCGTGCTGCCTAGATCGCAAGATGCGATCTAGGCAGCATGGTGCTTACCGGAGAAACCCTCGAGACGAAGGGGTTGGCGATGCGCCGAGATTGGTTTGTGTTGAACGTTGGTTGTTGTTTATTCCATAAACCCTAGATACATATTTATAGTCCCAGCGGACTTTCTAACGTGGGCGTGCACCAAACCGTGCACGAGATAAATTCTAACTTCTACATAACCTACTATAAAGATACACGGGCTAACTAGCCCAAACTTGGCAAACAAGGCCGATTCACATATCTCTTCTATATGTATATCTTCAAATCCGTCTTGATCGCGGCCCACCTCTGACTCGGTCAAATTCTGGTGATAACACATGCCCCCCTGGTTTTGGAAATGACATTTCCAAAATCATTATGCTCTTCTTTCGTCGGGTCATGTCGTGGCGGAGCGTAACCGTCGCAAGATCGTTTATTACCACCTCCTCTGCATGACTTGACAATTTCGCCAGTCTTTGAGCAATCGGCTCTTTCCTTTCACATGATCGGCTTCTAGTTAACTTAGCCGATAGTCAAAGTCAAACAAACCCCAAAAGAACCGATGGCGTCGCACCGGTCCCTACCATATAACAAACAAGGGCGAACCCTGGTTACCCCTCCAAACGGTCACCTGCAACCTCCGTCTGAGAAAGCAAACTCAGATCCCCAAAATCCGCCACCTACGCGATCTCGCGAGCTTCAGATCTCAACCGCACCGCCCCAACTCCGCAGCGCATCAAATGGCGGAACCGTCCAACGTCGACGCCATGGTCTCCGGCTTGAAGGTAATACTCCACCGCTTCTCCGCCATTAGGGCCAATATCAGGATTGAACAGAAGAACACCTGACTTAATGTTCTACTCCGTCATTAATTTTAGGTCCCCGACATCCTACTGCCGCATCCTTCTCTCTCAAATTCCATGTGTCTTGGCCCCCGCTCTTCCGAGAGTCCTGCTCATTTAATCTCTTGTGAAGCTAACAGAATCCCCTTCGTGAACCAGAACTTAGATCTGACCTCCCGGGCCGACCGCCCGCGAGCCCGGCCTAATCCCCCGAAGGTTGGGTGCCATGGTACAATAGAGTATCCAAAACCCATTACGCCACCTGGGAATCTATAGGGATAGCCGATGCCTTATCATTATCATTGTCTCCTCTTGAGAAGAATGAAAATATTCTGAAAACCATCGGCTACTTCTGGTCTGACGCGCTGAACTGCTTCATGTTCGGCCATGGCCCGATGACACCAACCCTGCTGGACGTAGCCATGATTACAGGCCTGGACATTGCGTCTCCAAGCCCTTCTGCTTTCAAACTGCCGAAAGTCCCTTTCACCCTTTCTTCTAAAAAGGAGTGTACCAGCTGGGGCGCCTACCTCAATCGTTACATGAAAACCAAAGGCCCTGTGACAGAGCGAGAACACACAGCTCTTCCCGAACTTTTGGTTGGAACACTTCATATTCTCGTGGCCCATCACTTGCCCCTACCAAGAATTATCTTTCCCTAGCCTATGAACCGGCCAAAGGCACCCATCTCGGCATCGGCAAACTGTTCCTTGGAGAGGTATATCGATCCCTTCAACCGATGTCCGTCAAGCTGTTCTCTCGTAAGACGCTTAAAACCGGCGGTCCCTGGTGGTTTATTCAGCTATGGGCGCAGTTATACTTTCGGGATCAGATCCCAGACTTCCCACCTTTGACCTCCTGCACCTTCCCAGATATTAACGGGAAGGACATTCGATGCACCAGTTATGGTCAAGCCCTGTATGGTCTCCCGTGCAACGAGAGCTGATCCCTAAGGAAGCAAGCAGGGTGGTTCAAGATCTTCTTCCAAGGTTTGGACAACCCCCTGTTCTTTCCTTATACTGAAACGGAGGATTT
This sequence comes from Lolium rigidum, assembly GCF_022539505.1. Classification (NCBI taxonomy): domain Eukaryota; kingdom Viridiplantae; phylum Streptophyta; class Magnoliopsida; order Poales; family Poaceae; genus Lolium; species Lolium rigidum. Next base: position 299,731,666 of record NC_061514.1, on the reverse strand, counting down.
TGAAAATCCAGTCTCCTTCCGATTGGGTAGCTTTGCCGATGACGATAGCACCCGGCATCTATATTCCATCATGATTCGTCCTTGCTTTCTTCCTGTTGGCATGAGTACCTCAAACCGGATCATCAAGCCTGGTTATGAGTGTTACCAACCGGTAGTGGTAGCCCGTCAGTTCGGTCTCGGGCAAGTGCCTCCGCATTTATTCTTACACCACCTGACCGCAAGAAGAGCCGAGCTACCTGACATCCTTACTGGCCAAAGGTGTTACACCTTCTTTGATGCTTTGGCCCTTCCAATCCCTCACAACCTCCGTTTCTCCTTCACTACTGACGGCTTCGAGACCTGGTGGTCCATGTGGAAGACCCATGTTTTTAGGAGGGCGTTAGGACCGCTATTGAAACAACTCGACGCCGCGCATGACATCTCCGCTGACCAGGTACCATTCCTCAAAATATTTCCCGTAACCACTTATAGTGATTTGCCTGTGAACTGACTTCACCTCTTGGCAGCAACAAGACGGCCCAGCTCCCATGCAAGATGATGGTTCTCCCTTCGTATTCCTTCCTCCGGCCCCAGTAGTCCTCTTCTGTCAGAGTTCGCCACCCCTGAAGAAAGTCATAATGCAAGGCCAACCGATTTCACCGAAATCGGCTCCCAAGAGCAAAGCATTTTTGGGGCCGGTTGCCCCCCGAGCCTCGACCCAGGCGAGGACGGCGGTGAGGAAGGTGGCTGTCAGGAAAACCCTGACGCGCAAAGCTCCTGCCCAAGCGAGTTCGCAGGTAAGTTGTACCATATTTTGATCGACCGCACTTGCCCTCCCAACCTTTGTAAGGTGGTCGCACCTCTTCTTTCAGACTTCCACCGAAGAGAACTCCAGTGAGGGAGAACAGTCCAGTCCCAGGGACTCCTACCCACGCGGTACGGAAAGATCCACCACACAGAGCCAGACGGACTCGCCAACCTCGGCTTCTAGAAAAAGGTCGACTCCCGAGCCTGCCGCTCCTCAGCCTCCAGTCCAAACGAGGTCGCGCATAAAGCGCCGATGTGTCCAAAGGGCTCGCACGGGCCCACAAGCCTCCTCGCCTAGCCAAGAAGTTTCGAAGGTAACCCTCTTGACAGCTCGTGTTCCCCGTTGTCTTGTCACTAACTGGATTGCTTTACCATTCCCCTTGCAGATCAATGAGACTTCTAGCGGGGCCGTTGAAGAGGTGCCGATGCCATCTACTGCCCCTGGCCCATCCGACTCGCCACGCGTGACGGACCAAGTGTCTGACCAGCGTACTGCAAAGCCGATTGCTACCACCTCGGCTTCCCTTCCTTTCTTGGGAGAGGTACACTCTCTTCCTCTCTTTTCTCTCTCGGGCCTACTTTTTTCATCTGCCGCATGCCCATACCGTTCTTGTTCGTTTGTCAGGGGTGTGATCCTTCAAGCTTGCTGACATTCGACCCCGATTCCATCGAGCCAGCCGCTCCCAAAATAGGCGAAGAGCCAAACCTTGGTGCAGTTGACGGTCCACTCCAGCGTCTCAAAGTCCTGCTCTCCTCCCCAGTTGATACTCTGGTTGAGGACCCTGAGACGATCAGGGGCATCCTCGTGGACATCCAGCCCCGTCTCCCAGTGGTGCTGGTAGCTAAACTCTGGCCGACAGTGACTTTGTCAGTTTTCAAGTCAAGGGTGCAGTCGGCCCGTCAAAGGATTACTCTCCGCCGCGCCCAACTCCCGTTGAGAGCCGATATTGCAGAAAAATGCCAACGGCTCAACGAGAAGAAGGCTGCCTTAGATGTGAAGACCGCCACCTCCACTCATAGTGTCAGACTTGAGACCTTACGCAAGGAGCTGGAGGACCTCGAAAAGAGGGCCAGGGAGACCAAACAACTCATCCAAGATGAGGAATCCCTCATTGCTCGCTCCCAAGAGGAAGCACAAGGTCTCACTGCTGATCTGAAGACCGACCTAGCTGAAATTCGTGCCCTAAGCAGCCAGCTGGTGATGGGGAGAGACGAGGATGATGAGGTCGAGATCGCTGAGGTGGATCGAATCCGTGCCGATGCTCTTCACGCTCTTAATGCATTTCTTCAGTAGGGCCTCTTTGCTTCTGTGTGTGAACTGATACTTGTAAACTCGCTTTCTGTTCTTGTCAAAGTCGACTGCCACGCATCGGCTCCGGTTGAATCCGATTTTTTTTTTTATTCGGCTACCAAAAATTCTCCGCACATGCTCAACGGCGTCGCGCGCACTCCATGATTAGGTGCCCCCCCGAGCCGATTCTGCCAGGTGACTGCTGAAATCGGCTCTATGTTTAGCCAAGGTATTGTGGTGTGAACGTCGGCTTTATTAGGAACAACATGGATTCCCTCCAGCGCATCAGACGACGCACCCCATTGCTCATTAGATCGACGTTGAGCCCGGACCGGAAACCTGGTGAGGGCGATTTTAGCCGACTCCTAGAATCGGCTCCTACGTTCGTAGGCCCACGAGAGTCTGGTGATGCTATTTCACAGGCCGTTGGGGCCGATCCCACAGACCGGTATAACTGTGTTTGCCCATACATAATGCCGGAGCCTGTGGCATCGGCCTTCTTGGCATTATTGTTTAGTACGCCACCTTTTCGAGCTCGTCGGGTAGATCTTGTCTTTGTCTTTGTCACGGCGGCATGTGAGCCCCGCTGTGTTGACGCCGAAGGAGAACTCTAGCTTCCCTCCGCAGTGGCTAAGATCCACCATGTTGACACCAGGCCGCGGGCGCGTGTCTCCGTTGAGCTTGATGCCGCGCGAACGGGTCTCCTCACAGGAGCCGACGAGTTCGGTTTCGAGGACTGCCTTGATCTCGTTATGCTTCTTCTTGAGCTCGCCATTGAGCTCCTCGTAAGTGACCGGAGTGCTTTCCGCCATCTCAGACGTAGATGGCGATGTGGTGGATGTCGAAGATCGTCCCACCGGGCGTGCCAGAATGTGTTGACGTCAGAAACCCACCGGCGGGCAGTGACTGGTCAACACCGTAGAGCCGGGAACAACTAGGGCTGCGGCTGGCCCCAGTCCCTCAGAGCGACGGCCCGCAAAGCCTCCTGGTCGCGCGCCGATGCAAATTGCAAGGGCGTGCCACCTGACCTATACCGGTCGGGAAGGTGTGGATGATGCCTCGCTTAGTTTCCTGCAGGGCACACACGTACACGTTAAATACGAGCCTCGATCGGCTCTCAGGTTATCTTGTGAATCGGCTCATGGAGCCGATCCACCCATGATTCGTCCAAGGTGGCCGAATATATGGTGGTCCTGCTTGATCAAGATAAAGCATATGAGATCCACGACGATTTGGGGTTTTCACCGCATAATCGGATCATCCTACTCACGATTGGGCCTCGCGCTCGCGCACGGTGATCGTAAGCCAATCCTAGACAAGGCCTAAAAACCAACACGAGGTTGATCCTCGGAACATCCTGTCTAGGGCCAGCAAACTACACCCTACGCGCCGCTGGATCCTCCAACCCTTTGTAAGGCCTAACTATTGCAGATATCAAACTAATCCTTGATGAATCAAGGAGCAACCGTAACGGATCAGATCTACTAAATAACGATCAAGCGGGGTGCCGCCCCGCACCCATGATGAGGTACAAGGACGGCTAGATGCGCAAGGGTTGCACTACGACAGCATATGATACTAAGAACAATGCTAACCCTAACACATCTATGATAACCACGTTGCTCGCCATCAAAAAGGCTTCAGCACGAGCAACGCATGAACAATGTGGGCAGGCTCGTGCTGCCTAGATCGCAAGATGCGATCTAGGCAGCATGGTGCTTACCGGAGAAACCCTCGAGACGAAGGGGTTGGCGATGCGCCGAGATTGGTTTGTGTTGAACGTTGGTTGTTGTTTATTCCATAAACCCTAGATACATATTTATAGTCCAGCGGACTTTCTAACGTGGGCGTGCACCAAACCGTGCACGAGATAAATTCTAACTTCTACATAACCTATTATAAAGATACACGGGCTAACTAGCCCAAACTTGGCAAACAAGGCCGATTCACATATCTCTTCTATATGTATATCTTCAAATCCGTCTTGATCGCGGCCCACCTCTGACTCGGTCAAATTCTGGTGATAACAAGTTCTTCATTGATGGACGAGATTTCTTACACAAAGAGCTGATTCCTCTCAAAAGGGAGTCCTAGGGGATACATTGCCCCGCCTACTGCTACTGGCCCTATGCTACGGTCCTATCTAGGGGCCGTCGCTGCCCTCGTCGTCGTCGCCGTCGCCGCTGCTGTCGGCGCTGCTCCCCGCCGGCTCGTCGTCGCTGCTCCAGCGGCCGCCAGCAGGGCCCTCGTTGTCCTCATCCTCATCATCAGCGTCGTCGTCGTCGCTGTCGACATCGCTGAGGTTCCCAGGCCAGAGGCATTGGCGTTTGGCCGGCGGCTCGTCGGAGGAGATGTCATCCTCCTCTTCCTCCTCCTCCACCGCCTCCTCAGAGGAGGTGGCCCCGTCCCAAGGAAAGCGATCGTCCTCGCTTTCCTCCACCGCTTCCCTTTTGACAAGGAAGCGGAGGTCGCTCTCCCCGTCAGTCAGGGACTTGTCGTCCTCTGACCAGATGGAGAAGTCATGGCTGGGCTCGTCCCCGGCCTCGATGGCGCGGCGGGTGTTGGCCGCATGAACCTTCGCTGGGTTCCACTCCGGCGTCGGCTCGCGGAAAGAGGAGGACTCGATGGAAAGACCTGATGGGGTGGAGGAGGAGGAAGACATGGTGGCTCAGGAGGGCTTTTCGGAGTGCTAATGTGAAGAGGATGAAGAAGAGTACTGTTCGATGCGGTTAAATAAAAGGAGATGGAGATTTAATTTCGAACGGTTCTCGAGGACGTGGTGCCGAAACTGTCAAATCGTGCAGAGGAGTTGGGAAGGCAAGTTGTCATGATGAAGGACTCTGCGACGGTTCTCGCTCCGCCACGACATGACCCGACGAAGGAAAAGCGTAATGATTTTGGAAATGTCATTTCCAAAACCAGGGGGGCATGTGTTATCACCAGAATTTGACCAAGTCAGAGGTGGGCCGCGATCAAGATAGACGTGAAGAATCTATTTGGAAGAAATAGGTGAATCGGCCTTTATACGCAGAGTTTGGGCTAGTTAGCCCGTGTATCTTTATATAGTAGGTTATGTAGAAGTTAGAGTTTATCTCGTGCACGGTTTGGTGCACGCCCACATTAGAAAGTCCGCTGGACTATAAATATGTATCTAGGGTTTATGAAATAAACAACAACCAACGTTCAACACAAACAAATCTCGGCGCATCGCCAACTCCTTCGTCTCGAGGGTTCCTCCGAGTAAGCACCATGCTGCCTAGATCGCATCTTGCGATCTAGGCAGCACGAGCCTGCCCCCGTTGTTCATGCGTTGCTCGTGCTGAAGCCTTTTTGATGGCGAGCAACGTAGTTATCTTAGATGTGTTAGGGTTAGCATTGTTCTTAGTATCATATGCTGTCGTAGTGCAACCCTTGCGCATCTAGCCGCCCTTACACCTGTCTTAGGTGTAGGGGCGGCACCCCGCTTGGTCATTATTTAGTAGATCTGATCCGTTACGGTTGCTCCTTGATTCTTCAAGGATTAGTTTAACATCCGCAATAGTTAGGCCTTACAAAGGGTTGGAGGATCCAGCGGCGTGTAGGGTGTAGTTTGCTAGCCCTAGACAGGACGTTCCGAGGATCAACCTCGTGTTGGTTTTTAGGCCCTGTCTAGGATCGGCTTACGATCACCATGCGCGAGCGCGAGGCCCAATCGTGAGTAGGATGATCCGATTATGCGGTGAAAACCCCAAATCGTCGTAGATCTCATATGCTTTATCTTGATCAAGCAGGACCACCATATATTCGGCCACCTTGGACGAATCATGGGTGGATCGGCTCCTCGAGCCGATTCACGGGATAATCCGAGAGCCGATCGAGGCTCGTATTTAACGTGTACGTGTGTGCCCCGCAGAAACTAAGCGAGGCATCATCCACACCTTCCTCGACCAGGTATAGGTCAGGTGGCACGCCCTTGCGATAGCATCGGCGCGCGACCAGGAGGCTTTGCGGGCCGTCGCTCCGAGGGACCGGGCCAGCCGCAGCCCTAGTTGTTCCCGGCTCTACGGTGTTGACCGATCACCGCCCGCCGGTGGGTTTCGACGTCAACACATTCTGGCACGCCCGGTGGGACACATCTTCGACATCCACCACATCGCCATCTACATCTGAGATGGCGGAAAGCACTCTGGTCAAGTACGAGGACCTGGCTGACAAGCTCAAGAAGAAGCATGACGAGATCGAGACAGTCCTCAACACCGAACTCATCGGCTCCTTTGAGAAGACCCGTTCGCACGGCATCAAGCTCAACGGAGGCATGCGTCCGTGGCCTGGTGTCAACATGGTGGGTCTTGGCCACCACATAAGGAAGCCAGAGTTCTCCTTTGGTGTCAACATGGCAGGGCTCGCAAGCCGCCATGACCAAGATAAAGCAGAAAGCAGCCACTCCCGTGGCAAGGATAAAGAGGAGGCCGTCCCACGCGACCGGCCCCAAGGCGATGATAGACGGTACCTAACCGAAGAGGAGGTGAAAAGCATATGGTATCAACACCCACGCTCCGTACATCTCCTCAACAAGTATGAGCAGCAATATGACCGACATCGGCGCTACGACGAAGACGATGAAAGATGCCATCGGTCCAATGCAGAGGACAGGAGGTACCGTCAGCGTGACAGAGGCAACGACGGGTACGAACGTCGCGCGAGAGGGAGGTCAAGGGAGCAAGACAACATGGATAGGCATTGGGACTGTCCTTTCTTCAAGCACTGCTGGGACTCAGGAATGAGCCGATTACCGACAATCGAGAACTGCCCAGAGTGCAAACAACTCATGAAGAAAGCGAACGAGGTTTCAATGTTCGAGCGTCTAGGACCTCTCCCACCTCGGAGCAAACGAGCTGAGTCATCTCAAGAAGAAGACTTTGAGGAGTCAGATGGAGAAGACGATAGGTATCACCGGCCAAGGTGGTGCCCTGATGGACTCAGCCATTCTCAAAAGCGTAGGGTGCAGCGGCTGCGAAGCTTAGAAGAAGCCGAGGCACAGTACCTGTATACGTTGAGGAAGGCACGGCCCGACCTGGCCGTGAAAATTCAACAAACATTGAAGACAAAGGTGCGCCCGCCAAAGAAAGTATGGCGCCCTAAACAGGCGAAAGGCGATGCACAGGCATCGACTGATGCCGATGCGAAGCATCGGTCGTTATAAACACAGTGACCAGGATCTCGTCAGAGATTTATGGCCCAAGACGTAGTGAACCTTCCTCCAGCGAGTCACGTCGCCGTGATAAGAGACCAAGAAGTTGTAAACCCTCGTTGGGCAGTGCAACGAAAAGAAAGGCCGATTTTAGCGATCGGCCAGTATTGTCCCCAACGTACGCTTTGCCTGTGTTCAACATTGACTTAGCAGGCAACGGGAAGCTGGGTTACGGGTTTACATCAGCTGACGAGCTAGAAGAGATTGAGGAAGTCAAGGGGGAGGTCAGGAAAATGTTGGACGCCGGGTGCATCAGGCCACACAGGTACATTGAATGGATTCCCAATGTTGTACTTATGAAGAGAAAGGATGGCCGATGGCATCGCTATAAACGACCGAGACCCTAGCAACGCTACTCCGAAGGGTGAATAGTCAGATTGACAACTGCAAGGAAAGCCGATTCCCAGCAATCGGCTAAAATTGTTCTCACCACGTGTGTTCACTTCTGTACTAATTAACATGGTGGGTGGTACGACAAGCTTAAATTGGCCGAGAAACCGATAACCACTTGAAAGGTTCGGCTCGGGGGGCACATACGTAGAGGAAGTCCAAGGCCACGGAGTATGTACCCAGGAAGAGCCGATTCATGAGATCAATCGGCCAAAACTATCCTCGACATACGTTTTTGTCTGAGTTCAGCATAGATTTAACAGGTGCCTGAAGAGCCGATACCATCAATTCAGTGACAGAATCGGCTCGGGGGGCACATAGAAGGCCGGAACACGAGGGTACAGAGTTTGAAACAAGTCAAGATATTTCCTCTGATAACACATGGGGGCCGGTACATGAGTAAATCGGCCGGCCGAAGAAAATTTGGAGGCCGAAGAAAATTTGGAAATTTTTTAAACACAGCCGATGCGCAGACATCGACTCAAGAAGCCCAATGGAGCAGATATCAAGTTGCGTGGAGAGGCTCTACTGGATGAGGCCCTCAATGGAACTGTTTTGGCGACACAGATCCTCTCTGCAAGGACCCCTAGCTCCCATTGGCAAGACTTCAAGTTCAGCGGCGCCGGCAGGGACGTTACTTTTGGCGTCCAGAGCTACCTTTGTCTCATTGAAAGCCGCTGATATTTGTCTGCAAGTCCGAGGGATCACAACCCTGACCAACAACAAGAGCAGCGTGGACGTGCAGATCAGGCTCTGATGAGCCCAACGAAGGGAGCATATCCCTTCTAGGACCATGAGGACAGCCGATGGTGAAGCAATTGGCCAATTCAAAACTTGGGGCAGTTCGCCCTGAAGGATTCTTCACTATAGAAAGCTGATTTTTTCGAAATCGGTTGGCGCTGCGTCACAGTTGTCTGAGGAATGGTGCCGATGTCGCAAAATTATCGGTGCCCACATGCAAGTCGATTGAGCGACAAGCCCGTAGCTCTATTATAGACACCTTCCCGAAGCCGGATGGCCAGCCGGCTAAATTCATAATCAGGTTTAAGGATCCCCTTTGGAGGGGTTTCATGATGCAGAGCCGATACACAGTCATCAGCTTTAGTACAAGTGCGCGAAATTGCCAGGTTGCCGGTTCGACAATGCTATCAGAGGAATGTTGGCAGGCGAGTCGGCCTTTTGCTCATTGGGCTGTGGGTAATCATCCACAGTATCGGCTGTCGACGGAAGAAAGGTGAGCTGCAGGCTTGATCGAGCCCGGATCTGTTTGTCCGAATCACGGGTCTTCATTACTGTTTTCACCTCGGCTGAAGCTCGGGGGGCAGCTCGCCCTTAAGATTTCTTGGCCTATGGAGCCGATTTCGTCGGAATCGGTTTGCTCTACATCACAGTTCGTGTGGAAGAGGAGGATGCGGCAGAAGAATGTCAGAAATTTAAAGTTAACAAGAAGACTGGACATTATTTCAGGAGTTTTGCCGCTAAGTCTAGCATTCCATTCAGCTAGATCTGTGCTTCCAAGGTCTGGGGTTTGCACGATTGTGGCTTGGCCCTGTCTGGCTGGGGGTGTGGAGGTCCGGATGGACCTATCCCGAAATTCATCAGGAGAGACCGATGCGTTGCCATCGGCTCATTAAGCATTGACCGAATCGACAGTCGGCAAAATCATTACGGAGGAAAATCGGCTAAAAGCAAAATCAAATTGGGGAAGTTCTTCATTGATGGACGAGATTTCTTACACAAAGAGCTGATTCCTCTCAAAAGGGAGTCCTAGGGGATACATTGCCCCGCCTACTGCTACTGGCCCTATGCTACGGTCCTATCTAGGGGCCGTCGCCGCCCTCGTCGTCGTCGCCGTCGCCGCTGCTGTCGGCGCTGCTCCCCGCCGGCTCGTCGTCGCTGCTCCAGCGGCCGCCAGCAGGGCCCTCGTTGTCCTCATCCTCATCATCAGCGTCGTCGTCGTCGCTGTCGACATCGCTGAGGTTCCCAGGCCAGAGGCATTGGCGTTTGGCCGGCGGCTCGTCGGAGGAGATGTCATCCTCCTCTTCCTCCTCCTCCACCGCCTCCTCAGAGGAGGTGGCCCCGTCCCAAGGAAAGCGATCGTCCTCGCTTTCCTCCACCGCTTCCCTTTTGACAAGGAAGCGGAGGTCGCTCTCCCCGTCAGTCAGGGACTTGTCGTCCTCTGACCAGATGGAGAAGTCATGGCTGGGCTCGTCCCCGGCCTCGATGGCGCGGCGGGTGTTGGCCGCATGAACCTCCGCTGGGTTCCACTCCGGCGTCGGCTCGCGGAAAGAGGAGGACTCGATGGAAAGACCTGATGGGGTGGAGGAGGAGGAAGACATGGTGGCTCGGGAGGGCTTTTCGGAGTGCTAATGTGAAGAGGATGAAGAAGAGTACTGTTCGATGCGGTTAAATAAAAGGAGATGGAGATTTAATTTCGAACGGTTCTCGAGGACGTGGTGCCGAAACTGTCAAATCGTGCAGAGGAGTTGGGAAGGCAAGTTGTCATGATGAAGGACTCTGCGACGGTTCTGCTCTGCCACGACATGACCCGACGAAGGAAAAGCGTAATGATTTTGGAAATGTCATTTCCAAAACCAGGGGGGCATGTGTTATCACCAGAATTTGACCAAGTCAGAGGTGGGCCGCGATCAAGATAGACGTGAAGAATCTATTTGGAAGAAATAGGTGAATCGGCCTTTATATGCAGAGTTTGGGCTAGTTAGCTCGTGTATCTTTATATAGTAGGTTATGTAGAAGTTAGAGTTTATCTCGTGCACGGTTTGGTGCACGCCCACATTAGAAAGTCCGCTGGACTATAAATATGTATCTAGGGTTTATGAAATAAACAACAACCAACGTTCAACACAAACAAATCTCGGCGCATCGCCAACTCCTTCGTCTCGAGGGTTCCTCCGGTAAGCACCATGCTGCCTAGATCGCATCTTGCGATCTAGGCAGCACGAGCCTGCCCCCGTTGTTCATGCGTTGCTCGTGCTGAAGCCTTTTTGATGGCGAGCAACGTAGTTATCTTAGATGTGTTAGGGTTAGCATTGTTCTTAGTATCATATGCTTGTCGTAGTGCAACCCTTGCGCATCTAGCCGCCCTTACACCTGTCTTAGGTGTAGGGGCGGCACCCCGCTTGGTCATTATTTAGTAGATCTGATCCGTTACGGTTGCTCCTTGATTCTTCAAGGATTAGTTTAACATCCGCAATAGTTAGGCCTTACAAAGGGTTGGAGGATCCAGCGGCGTGTAGGGTGTAGTTTGCTAGCCCTAGACGGGACGTTCCGAGGATCAACCTCGTGTTGGTTTTTAGGCCCCGTCTAGGATCGGCTTACGATCACCGTGCGCGAGCGCGAGGCCCAATCGTGAGTAGGATGATCCGATTATGCGGTGAAAACCCCAAATCGTCGTAGATCTCATATGCTTTATCTTGATCAAGCAGGACCACCATATATTCGGCCACCTTGGACGAATCATGGGTGGATCGGCTCCTCGAGCCGATTCACGGGATAACCCGAGAGCCGATCGAGGCTCGTATTTAACGTGTACGTGTGTGCCCTGCAGGAAACTAAGCGAGGCATCATCCACACCTTCCCGACCAGGTATAGGTCAGGTGGCACGCCCTTGCGATAGCATCGGCGCGCGACCGAGAGGCTTTGCGGGCCGTCGCTCTGAGGGACTGGGGCCAGCCGCAGCCCTAGTTGTTCCCGGCTCTACGGTGTTGACCAGTCACTGCCCGCCGGTGGGTTTCTGACGTCAACAGCAGGGCATACATGATAGAGCCTACTGCTGAGGCATAGGGGATCTGATTCATCCTCTCTCTTTCTTCTGCCGTAGCTGGCCCTTGAGTTTTACTCAAGACCTTACCTGGCAACATCGGTAAGAACCCTTTCTTACTTTCATCCATTCTAAACTTCTTTAGAATCTTGTCCAGGTATGTACTCTGTGAAAGCCCTATTAGGCGTCTTGATCTATCTCTATAAATCTTGATTCCTACAATGTACGCTGCTTCACCAAGGTCTTTCATTGAAAAACACTTATTCAAATAACCTTTTACACTGCTTAATAGTTCTATATCATTCCCAATCAATAATATGCCATCTACATATAATATCAGGAATGCTACAGAGCTCCCACTCACTTTCTTGTAAATACAGGCCTCTCCATGACACTGTATAAACCCGAAGTCTTTGATCACCTTATCAAAGCGTCGGTTCCAACTCCTGGATGCTTGCTTCAGTCCATAAATGGAACGCTAAAGTTTGCATACCTTGTCAGCATTTTTAGGATCGACAAAACCTTTGGGTTGTACCATATACAACTCTTCCTCAATGTCACCATTAAGGAACGCCGTTTTGACATCCATCTGCCAAATCTCATAATCGAAAAATGCAGCTATTGCTAACAAAATCCTCACGTGACTTTAGCTTCGCTACAGGTGAGAAAGTCTCATCGTAGTCAACTCCTTGAATTTGTCGGAAACCCTTTGCGACAAGTCGAGCTTTATAGACAGTAACATTACCATCAGCATCTGTTTTTCTTTTGAATATCCATTTATTCTCGACAGCCTTGCGGCTATCAGGTAATTCTACCAAAGTCCACACTTTGTTATCATACATGGATCCCATTTCGGATTTCATGGCTTCTTGCCATTTGTTGGAATCTGGGCTCATCATTGCTTCTTCATACGTCGCAGGGTCTTCATCATTGTTGTCCACAATCATGACATTTAGACAAGGATCATACCAATCAGGAGTAGTACGCTCCCTTGTCGATCTGCGAGGTTCAGTAGCTACCTCGTTCGAAGTTTCATGATCATTATCATTAGCTTCCTCTGTTATCGGTGCAGGCGGCACAGGAACATCTTCCGGCACTGCGCTACTCTGATCAACAAGAGAAGGTTCAATAACCTCGTCGAATTCTACTTTTCTTCCAGTCACTTCTTTAGTGAGAAACTCCTTCTCAAGAAAGGTTCCGTTCTTAGAAACAAAGATTTTGCCTTCGGATCTGTGATAGAAAGTATACCCAATAGTTTCCTTAGGGTATCCTATGAAGACGCATTTCTCCACTTTGGGTTCTAGCTTGTCCGGTTGTAACTTTTTTACATAGGCTTCGCAACCCCAAACTTTAAGGAACGACAGCTTAGGTTTCTTCCCAAACCACAATTCATATGGTGTCGTTTCAACGGATTTAGATGGTGCCCTATTTAAAGTGAATGCAGCTGTCTCTAATGCATAACCCCAAAACGATAACGGCAAATCAGTAAGAGACATCATAGAACGAACCATATCTAAGAGAGTTCGATTACGACGTTCGGACACACCATTGCGCTGTGGTGTTCCCGGCGGTGTCAACTGCGAAAGTATTCGGCATTTCTTTAAATGCATGCCAAAATCATAACTCAGATATTCGCCTCCGCGATCAGAACGCAGAAACTTAATCTTCTTGTTAAGATGATTTTCTACTTCACTTTGGAATTCCTTAAACTTTTCGAAAGTTTCGGACTTATGTTTCATGAAATAGATATACCCATATCTACTCAGATCATCTGTAAAGGTTAGAACATAACGATAACCACCGCGCGATGCTACACTCATTGGTCCACACACATCGGTATGTATGATTTCCAATAAGTCTGTAGCTTGCTCCATTGTACCAGAAAATGGAGTCTTGGTCATTTTTCCCATTAGACATGCTTCGCATCTATCAAGTGACTCAAAGTCAAGTGATTCAAGAAGTCCATCAGAATGGAGTTTCTTCATGTGCTTCACTCCAATATGACCAAGACGATAGTGCCACATATAAGTAGAATTATCATTCAATTTAATTCGTTTAGCATCAATGTTATGAACATGTGTATCACTACTATCGAGACTTAACGAGAATAAACCATTCATCTCGTGCGCATGACCATAAAAGATATTATTCATAAAAATAGAACAACCATTATTCTCGGACATAAATGAATAACCGTCTTGCATTAAACAAGATCCAGATATAATGTTCATGCTCAACGCAGGCACCAAATAACAATTATTGAGGTTTAAAACTAATCCCGAAGGTAGATGTAGAGGGAGCGTGTCGACAGCGATCACATCGACCTTGGATCCATTTCCAACGCGCATTGTCACCTCGTCTCTCACTAGGCTTCGTTTATTCCGTAGTTCCTGTTTCGAGTTACAAATATGAGCAACCGAACCAGTATCAAATACCCAGGCACTAGTACGAGAAGCAGTAAGATAGACATCTATAACATGTATATCAAATATACCTTTCTTCTTCTTGACAAGGCCGCTCTTCAGATCAGCCAAGTACTTGGGGCAATTACGCTTCCAGTGCCCCTTCTCCTTGCAGTAATAGCACTCAGTATCAGGTTTAGGGCCAGCCTTAGGCTTCTCAGGAGGCGCAGCAACTTTCTTGCCACCCTTCTTGAAGTTGCCCTTCTTAGGTTTGCCTTCCTTCTTGAAACTGGTGGTCTTGTTGACCATCAACACTTGGTGTTCTTTCTGTATCTCAATCTCAGCAGATTTCAGCATGGAGAAGAGTTCAGGTAACTCCTTGTTCATGTTCTGCATGTTGTAGTTCATCATGAAGTTCTTGTAACTTGGTGGCAGTGATTGGAGGACACGATGAATACCCAGCTGGTTAGGAATCACTATCCCCAAGTCACTGAGCTTCTTTGCATGCCCGAACATAGCGAGCACGTGCTCACTAACGGAGCTGCCCTCTTCCATCATACAGCCAAAGAAGTGTTTCGAGGCCTCATAACTTTCGACGGCCGCATGAGTTTCAAAGATAGCTTTTAGCTCATGGACCATCTCATATGGGTCGTGGTGCTCAAAACGCTTTTGGAGCTCCGCCTCTAGGCTGCACAGGATGGCACACTGAACTTGAGAGTATCGAATCACCCGAGTCTCGTAAACATTCTTTTCGTCCTCGGATACTGCAGGTGGTGGTGGGGGACCTAGCGGTGCTTCGAGCACAAATTGCATATTTCCACCATTGAGGAAGATCCTCACATGACGGAACCAATCGGTGAAGTTGCTACCATTGCTTTTAAGCTTTTCTTTCTCTAGGAACTGGTTAAAATTGATTGATGGGGATGCCATGATCTACAACATATATTTGCAATAGTTTAGACTAAGTTTATGACAAATTGAGTTCAAATTTTAATTCAACAAAATTAAACTAGGTGAACTCCCACTCAAAACAATATCCCTCGCATTGTCTTAGTGATCACACGAACCAAATCCATTACACCAAGTCCGATCATCACGAGACAAGATGTAACTTCAATGGCGAACACTCAAGGTGTTCATCATATCAATCATATGACTCATGCTCTACCTTTCGGTATCCCGTGTTCCGAGACCATGTCTGTACATGCTAGGCTTGTCAAGGCAACCTTAATATCCGCGTGTGCAAATCTGGCTTGCACCCGTTGTATGCACATGTAGAATCTATCACACCCGATCATCACGTGATACTTCGAAACGACAAGTCTTAGCAACGGTGCTACTAAGGATGAACACTTTATTATCTTGATATTTAGTGAGAGGGATCATCTTATAATGCTACCATCGTGATCTAAGCAATATAAGATGCATAAAAGGATTAACATCACATGCAATTCATATGTGATATGATATGGCCCTTTTGTCTTTGCGCCTTTGATCTTCATCTCCAAAGCACGGACATGATCTCCATCATCAACGGGCATGATCTCCATCATCGTCGGCGTAGCGTCAAGGTCAATGGCGCCGTCTTCATGGTTGTTCTTCCATGTAGCAACTATTACAACTACTTTGAAATAATACATCGACATGAAATTTAAAGACAACCATAAGGCTCCTGCCGGTTGCCACAATACAATAATGATCATCTCATACATATTCATCATCACATCATGGCCATATCACATCACCAAACCCTGCAAAAACAAGTTAGACGCCTCTAATTTGGTTTGCATATTTTACGTGGTTTAGGGTTTTCGAGTAAGATCCAATCTACCTACGAACATGAACCACAACGGTGATACTAGTGTTGTCAATAGAAAGAGTAAATTGAATCTTCACTATGGTGGGAGAGACAGACACCCGCAAAGCCACTTATGCAATACAAGTTGCATGTCGAGCGTGGAGCAAATCTCATGAACGCGGTCATGTAAAGTTAGCTCGAGCCGCTTCATCCCACCATCCCGCAAGATGCAAAGTACACGAACTAAAGACAACAAAGCATCAACGCCCACAAAACAATTGTGTTCTACTCGTGCAACCAATCTATGCATAGACACGGCTCTGATACCACTGATGGGATTCGTAGCATAGAAAATAAAAAATTTCCTACCGCAAGAACGAAAACACAAGCCAAGATCTAATCTAGTAGACGGTAGCAACGAGGAGATGAAGAGACTAACCCTCGAAGATCGCAAAGCTTAACGAGATTAGATCTCGGGGTGGATGTAGTCGATCACTTGCCGCTTGCAAAAGCGCGTAGAAGATCTTGACGGTGCCACAATCGGGCAGCACCTCCGTACTCGGTCACACGTACGGTGTTGATGAAGACGACGTCCTCCTCCCCGTTCCAGCGGGCAGCGGAAGTAGTAGATCCTCCTCGGAATCCCGGCAGCACGACGGCGTGGTGGCGGTGGTGGTGGAGATCTCCGGCGAGGGCTTCGCCTATGCGGCTGCGGGAGAGATATGTGGAGGAGGGGCGCTAGGGTTTGGGGAGAGAGGGGGTGTAGGGCGCCGGCCACTTGGAGGCTGCGGCCTGGATGGCTTGGTGTGGCCGGCCCCTCCCCTTGGCTCCTCATTATATAGGTGGAAATCCCCAAGAGTTGTAGTCCAAGTCTTCGAATAAGACCCCAACAACAAAACCTCCCATAGGTGGGAAACCTACTCAAGGGGTGAGTCCTACTCAAGGTGGGACTCCCACCTTTCCTTGAGGTGGGGTGGCCGGCCACGTTAGGTGGAGCCCACCTGGGACTCCTCCCCTTAGGGTTGGCCGGCCTACCTAGTGGTGTCCCTTCGGGACTCCGCCTTCCATAGTGATTTCTTCCGGACTTTTCTAGAACCTTCTAGAACCTTCCATAAATGCACCGGATCATTTTCAAACTTGTAAAATGACTTCCTATATATGAATCTTATTCTCCGGACCATTCCGAAACTCCTCGTGATGTCCTGGATCCCATCCGAGACTCCGAACAAAACTTCGAACTCCATTCCAAATTCCATATCTACTCAAACGACATCAAACCTTAAGTGTGTCACCCTACGGTTCGTGAACTATGCAGACATGGTTGAGACTTCTCTCCGACCAATAACCAATAGCGGCATCTGGAGATCCATAATGGCTCCCACATATTCAACGATGACTTAGTGATCGATTGAACCATTTACATACGATACCGATTCCCTTTGTCACGCGATATTTTACTTGTCCGAGGTTTGATCATCGGTATCTCTATACCTCGTTCAACCTCGTCTCCTGACAAGTACTCTTTACTCGTAACGTGGTATGTGGTCTCTTATGAACCATTCATATGCTTGCAAGCTAATTAGACGACATTCCACCGAGAGGGCCCGAGAGTATATCTATCCGTCATCGGGATGGACAAATCCCATCGTTGATCCATATGCCTCAACTCATACTTTCCGAATACCTAATCCCACCTTTATAACCACCCATTTACGCGAGTGGCGTTTGATGTAATCAAAGTACCCTTCCGGCATAAGTGATTTACATGATCTCATGGTCGAAGGACTAGGTAACTATGTATCGAAAGCTTATAGCAAATGAACTTAATGACGTGATCTTATGCTACGCTTAATTGGGTGTGTCCATTACATCATTCAACTAATGACATAACCTTGTTATTAATAACATCCAATGTTCATGATCATGAAACTATGATCATCTTTTAATCAACAAGCTAGTTATATAAGAGGCTTACTAGGGACTCCTTGTTGTTTACATAACACACATGTATCAATGTTTCGGTTAATACAATTATAACATGGTATGCAAACATTTATCATAAACATAAACATATATAATAACCACTTTATTATTGCCTCTTGGGCATATCTCCAACACAGCCTACTTTGATTAGTCAGATCAAAGAAGCCCAGAAAGGAAATACTAGTATTAACGGAATCAAGAGCCAAATAGCTGCAGGAAAGGCACCTGGATTTACCGAAGATGAAGAAGGAGTGTTTTGGTACAACGGACGCCTATGTGTGCCCTCAGATTCAGAGTTGAAGCAAGTTATCTTGGAAGAAGCCCATGACACCCTATACTCCATTCATCCCGGAGGAACCAAGATGTACCAAGATTTGAAGGAACAATTTTGGTGGCATGGAATGAAGAGAGAGATTGGAAGCTACATCGCCAAGTGTGATATCTGTCAAAGAGTCAAGGCGGAACATCAGCGACCCGCTGGACTGCTGCAGCCACTGCAGATTCCGGAATGGAAGTGGGATTCTGTAGGAATGGACTTCATCACAGGTTTGCCCAAATAAAGTAAAGGAAATGATTCTATTTGGGTAGTGGTCGATAGATTAACCAAGGTAGCTCATTTCATCCCCGTCAAGACCACCTACCAAGGCCCAAAGCTAGCTAAGTTATATGTCTCCAGAATAGTCGCCCTGCACGGAACCCCGAAGTCAATTGTGTCAGATAGAGGATCCCAATTCACCTCAAGATTCTGGCAGAAAGTACATGAAGGACTAGGAACCCGGCTGAATTTCAGTACAGCTTATCACCCGCAGACTGATGGACAGACTGTAAGAGTCAACCAAATACTTGAGGATATGTTGAGAGCCTGTGTACTAGAGTATGGATCTAAGTGGGAAGACTGCCTGCCTTACGCAGAATTCTCGTACAACAACAGTTATCAAGCCAGCTTACAAATAGCCCCCTTTGAAGCCCTGTACGGAAGGAAGTGCCGTACCCCTCTGAATTGGTCGGAAGTCGGAGAAAGCCAAGTCTTTGGACCAGATGTTCTCCGAGAAGCTGAAGAGAAGGTGCACAAGATCCGCGAATACCTCAAGACTGCGCAATCAAGACAGAAGAGTTACACCGACAAGAGACGCCGAGAGATGACCTTCGAGATCGGAGATTTTGTATATCTCAAAGTATCACCCCTTAAAGGAATGCAGAGATTTCAGCTTAGAGGAAAACTTGCACCCCGATATGTCGGACCCTTCAAAGTTCTGAGCCGCCGAGGAGAAGTATCCTATCAACTGGAACTGCCGGAAGAAATGTCGGCTGTGCACGACGTGTTTCACATCTCATTACTTCGGAAGTGTTTGGAAGTGCCGGAGAAGACCGAGGTTTTCAAGAACATCGATCACCGAGCCGTGGATATCCATAAGGATTTGACATATCGTGAAGTCCCTATTCACCTCCTGGAAGAAGCTTTCAGAACCACCCGCACCAGGTGTATCAAGTTTCTAAAGATCCAATGGAGTAACCATACTGAAGAAGAAGCTACTTGGGAGCGAGAAGACAACATGAGGGCTGAATTCCCAGATCTCTTTAGTACCTAGTTTTTCTTTAAGATCTCGGGACGAGATCTTTTGTAAGGGGGGAGGGTTTGTAACATCCCAATTTTTAAATCAATGAGAAAGGTGGTTTCCAAATTTCAAATTTTAGAACTAACAAAAACTTTTATTTAATTATGGTGCTATGCATAGTGTTCATGCATCCTCATGTGACATTGCCATGAGGATTGTTGGTCTGCTAATCAAAGTAGCTAAAACCCTGGAGTATGATCAATTGAGATCACCAAAATTAAGCAAATAAGAAAAAGGGAAGGAAATGAGAAAAATGCAAAAACCTGACAAATGGGCCTATGGCCATTTTTGAAAACCTCTAACCTAGGCCATATAACTTTGTGCCAATGGTTTGGAAACTCAACTAAACTCAAAAGAACCCATTTTGCATCAAAGAAACCAAATTCAAATCAAAGGAAAATTCAAAATTTAATCACATGTGATAATGGTCACTTTTGATTTTCACATCAGGGTACCCACTTTGAGCCCCTGGATTAAGAGATTTTTAAACCAAACAACCCCAACTCTTTTCACCTCATCCAAGACCTCATCAAGGAGAACAACTTTGGTCAAGACCACCCCTGCAAACTCTTTCTCAATTTCTTGTTTTCATCAAGCAAAGTAGGGACATCAAATCAGATTTAAGATTGTGCCCTTTTTGGAAATTTCACAAACCACCTTCATTTTGCACACCACCACCACCATTGTGTGCTAAATTTTATTTGAATCAACTCCACCAAAAAAATTTGCAAAATTCAAAAATTAATTTGTTGCGGCCATTTGGTCGAGCACCTTGCGGGCATGGAATAGAAATGTGCCCATACTGAATTTGGAGAGTGGACCAAGTCCACCCTGACCTCCACTGCCTCCCTCTGCACCCCCACTAGCCTCTCCATGCCTCTGCATCACTACACCTTGATCACCACGACCATGGCATGACCATGCCGTGGCATGGCATCACCTCACCATGCCACTCTCCTCTCTGGTCAAATCCACCGGGCACCACCATGTCATCCACTTCCCTCTCACTCCCTTGAACACGCTAGACATCTTGGTCGACCGAGGAGAGTGAGCCAGTGGCCGGAACGCAACGTGCCCCGTGACGCCCAGACGTGCCAGGACGCGCACCGACACGCCCTGGACGCGCCAGAGCGCGACATCGCCCCGGCAGCTCCGACCGCGCCTCGCCATCAGCGCCCGCGCAGCAAGTCACCATGACACCAGCAACGCTATAGACACCCTCTCTCCCTTCCCCGAGCCATGTCACCG
Source organism: Lolium rigidum (assembly GCF_022539505.1). Taxonomy (NCBI): domain Eukaryota; kingdom Viridiplantae; phylum Streptophyta; class Magnoliopsida; order Poales; family Poaceae; genus Lolium; species Lolium rigidum. The sequence goes on along the minus strand of NC_061514.1, from coordinate 299,711,141 downwards.
TCGCTTCCGTCACCGTCGTCCGCCACGGGCATGGCAGTTAACGTCAATCTCCCCGTCGCTTCCGACCACCGTTTACTGTGCCGCCAAGCAGGTGACGACCACCAAGACGTCAGGAACAGAACCACGTCCATACCTTGCCCCTTCGCTGCTCCAAACCGCCGTCGCCATGCTCGACCTAGCCGCGCGCCTCTGCCTCGCCTCGCCGCTATAAAAGGAGGGCTCCCCGCTCTCAAATCTCCACACCAACAGCTTCCCCTCTCCTCTCTCGCTCTCCTCATCCACTCGCTGCTCGACATTGCCCACCGTAGCCACCCAATTGCATCACCGGAGCCCGTGAGCCGCCGCAGAAGCTCGCCGGAGATTGACGCCATCCCCGGAGACGCCGCTGGTACCAGACGAACCGCCGTCGACGACAACATCCCTGCGCACCTCGCCGACGACCGCCGGAGCGCCGGTGAGCTCACCGACCCCCTGCCTACGCCGCCAGTACACGCGCCTCTCGCCGTCGACGACGATGGACTTGATCCGTTGGATCATGTTCTAATCGTGCGGCTCAGATTAGAACATACCGCTTCGCGGTTTAATAGACGCTGACGGGTGGAGCCCACCTCGTCAGGCAGCCCACGCGTGCGAGACGCGTGGTGGGCTGGCTTTCGCTTTTTCAAACCATTTCGGCCCGTTTAGCTTTCCCGCCGAGCCCACGAATTCAAATTTGAATATTTCGTTTTAACAAAAATTCAATACTACTATCCACTTCAAAAATTAATAGACAAAATTCTACTAAGCCAAATTTGACAAATTTTATATTTCTGGAAACCTTATGAAATTCTCTATCAAACCCTACTAGTCTCAACCCTAGATTCATTGTAGAATTAATGTGATAAAAATAACAATGCAGAGACTTTTCAAACTTCAAACATTTATTAAAAATCAACCAAAAATGCTTTTAAGTTGATTCCAACTCTCAAAAATCACATTTCATATTGTCTACCTGAATATGTAAAAATATGACATAGTTGTTTGTATGATCATGGTCTAGATTAAATAATGGCTCTATGGCTATTTCTAGTTCATTTAAATTATCCAAAAATATTTATTAAATCATATGGGAGATATTCCTCTCATTTAAATCTTGTCTCAAGTAACTCAACATGAGGTAGTGACCATGGTCTATATAATCTCATATTGAATTATTTGGTGACATTAAATCACTACCATGTTAGTATTAAATTGCATGAGCTGTAGCACCTCATTTAAATCATTTTCCCAAATGATGATTATGAAGTGTTGACCTTGGTCAACCTAGGTTCATATATTATTATTTGAGGAGATTAAATCTTAACAAGATTCAATGAGAGGAAATTATTTCTCCAAAGAATTAAATAGCAACCCTAATCAATATTTGTAATGAGAGGAAATTATTTTTCTTAAGAAGAAAATAAAGTCAACCAACATGATAGTAATGTTGTGATGCTAGAATTGCTTGTGTGAACCTTGTGTGTGCTTAGTCTAGCTCTTCAGCTTTGATTGGTGATTGTTACCTCGTATCCGTTTTTAGACACTAGTACCGAGGAGTACCAGGAGGAGGAGGTCTACTCCCAGGAAGAAGAAGACCACTTTGATCAGTACACCAACCAAGGCAAGCTAATATTCTTGCAAGTGCAAAGCTCTACTAGAGCAAGGCACCATTACAATTTTATTCTATGTCTAAGGATCCCATCCCAAGTTTTATTCTTGCAAAGTTTTTACTTTATTTATTAAAGCTTACTTTTATAGTTAACTTTGGTCTAAGTATAGTGAAGTACAAGAGCATCAAACTTAGCCTAGATAGCTACAAGTTAATTAGCACCCCTCATGACTAGTTGCTAGTGCTAACAAATAAATTTGACTACTCTAGCTGGGAACCGGTGAAATGAAATGACTTTGAAAACCTTGGAATGATGAGTCATTCTATTGAAAGATTTTGAAGGTGAATGTGACCTGAAGGACCTGATGAATTTGATAAAAACTGATGGTTGGGATCGGATGCGATACCATTCCAATTATTTAGTACCCCCACAATACCTGATTATGGGTAGGGCTTAACTGGAAGTTTATGCATCTTAGTATGGGTTCCCTCTAAACAAGCGTCATAGGGGTTATGCCGAGGCTGCCTCCGTTGAAAGTAAAATGATGTGAAATGACGTGAAATGAGGTCAATGTCCGGCCCAAGCCCTGTGCAGTTCCCAGGCTGACGGTTTGTCTTCACTGGGAGGCCAAGCTCAAGGGGAGAGGTGCCTATACTAGGATATGTAAGTGAAAGGTTATGGTTGATGATCCGCGTACTGAGTTACGATTATTCAGGGTTATCCCTGACGGATGTAATCAAATGTTGTGGCACAAGTGTGCAACCTCTGCAGAGTGTAAACCTATTCGAATAGCCGTGTCCACAGTTACGGACGATTGGAAAGGCCATACTGTTCCGTTGTCAGATGTTTTCTTTAAATAAAATGATGAATTGAATGGTGAACTTGACTTGAATCACAACTGAGTTGTGGGAATGACACTAATGTTCCCACTTGAGTTAGTTAGAAAATGAAGAGTCTTTTACTAAATGCTTATGAACTAAAATTGGCTTTATGCAAATAAACCTCGAGCTTAGCACCCCTAGACTAAAATTGATAAGTACTTACATTAGTATTAGTTTGCGAGTACTTTAAAAGTACTCACGGCTGTGTCCCTGGCTATTCAAATGGCCAGACTATGAAGAGGAGCAGCAGTATGAAGATGACGACCAGCAGGACGTCTACAACAACTAGGAGTTCTTCTGACGTCAAGCGTTGGCCTGTGGATTAGAGAGTCTACTACTACTACGCTTCCGCTATGTAATGTGTTCGTTGATCATTAGATCAACTATTTGTGTAATATTGGATCATGTGATCTATATTTGTAAGACGACTATGGTTTGTAATGAATGATGACTTATGATATCAACTGTTATGTCTCGCAACAACAATCTTCCTGGGATTGCGATGTATGGCATAATAGGCATCTGGACTTAAAAATCCGGGTGTTGACAAGATTTAGGCAAGAACTTTTCAAGAACGAACAGGAGGAAGAACATTCAACAGGAACCTCAGGCTGATACCGGAGGATGGGTGACAGTGCGTAATAAAAAAAGGGTTAAGCCAGATGCTCGTGCTGCTCCTCCTATTACAAGGTCTAACAAGAGACTGACACGAGGTGGCGAACAGGCCAAGAATGATAACAGTAAAAGGTCTCGTAAAAACCACAAACCATCGAATCAGACAGAAGTAGCCCCAACATGTACCAGCCCACACATTCCACAACCACCAGTTGCCAATACAGTTTCTCAGCAACAATTGCCAACAGAACCAATTTCCACAGCAAATTCTAGCCAACAATTGGCACCATCAGGAGTGGTGGTAGATAATAATGGCCAAGGACACACGATGTTAGTCCCAGATGATACAGCCTCAAATGTCCAAACAGTGCTGCCACAACACCGACGAAGCCGGTGATGATCTCCCTGCGACCCTTAGTCTCGCGAAAGACAACTCCTCTCCCGATGATGAGACCCACGCCAAAAAAGGTAATACTTTTTTCAAGACTTGTAGTTTAATGCTCCCTTATGTATCTATATACCATGATAGCTTGATGTAATGCTTAACTTGGTAGGTTCGCCACGATCAATAAAAACGAGGGGGCCAACGGTAGGAAGAAAACTTGCAGCTAAGCTTTCCGGAATGGGTTCAAGATTTCGCATCACATCTATTGTAGGTGGCAGAAGGCCACTTCATCCGCATGAATCTTCATATCTTGTATCATAGGTTGGCTATTTTATCAGGAATGAACTTCCTACCTTCCCATTGTGGAAGCACCACGTTGACGCCCCTTCACAGTTCGAGAGTTTAGTGCATAATTTACATGTAAGTCATGCTTCTCCTGGTAATGATAAATTATTCCACATTGATATGTCCCATTTCTTGTAGCTTACTCTTGTTTCTATGCTATATAACTCACCAATCATTCCATCGTTGTGAGCAGTTAAGGTTTGAATTCGATGAGGATAATGAGGATGTAAAGTTTGTCATCGCTTCCATATTCAAAGAATTGTTGCGCCAACACCGCTATAAGCTTAAGGCGACATACTTCACTGGCCAGATTACTGCCAATGTTCGAACAACGTCTCTTGCACCCTGCATGACTGACGAGCAGTGGGGAGATCTTGTCAAGCACTGGTCTGATCCAAAGAATGTGGTATGGCTTATGAGGACCGTGAGACCAGATTAAATTCCGAATACTTATTTTGCGCCAGTGTCTCACTAATCTCCTTTTGCAGACGTTGTCTAAAAGGAACCAGGCTAACCGCTTGAAACAACGTTTACCAAGCCGTACAGTATCTCATCACTTGGTTGGGCATCTCTGGCAAAAAGTAATGCCCCGCTGTTCTATACTGCTACATATGTTACTCGTAAATTGTGTAGAACTCCATGTGCATCTTATATTTCCATCCTCCATTTCAACCACGTTATTTGATTTCTATATGATTGTACAAAAATGCAGAAAGTAGATCATGCAAACAACATGCAACCAGACAAAGAGATGACTACGGCGGAGCGAGTTCGAGACATGCCAGAAGAACAAACATAATGTGATAGGAGAACTCGCAGAAAGTGTTATTGTAAGTCTTCTTTATGATTTAAATTTTTTAACGACACACTTGCCAATTTGTAGGAGCAATAATGGGCATGTCAATATGATCAATATGATCTTGTAGGCGTTTTTGTGAAAATGCATTTGATGTGTAATCAGGCATACCAACTTGTAGGATTAGAAGTAGTTCATACACATCAAATCTACCGTCTGCATGTTTCTCTGTAATAACTTTTCTTTTTACACAACTGAAAACTTTTTAGGCAAATATGAAATTGGAGATGGCAAAACCCGGGAAAGATAGTATGGAAAAAACTCTAGAAGAATGTATGGAGACATTTACCATGGTACTTAAAAATAAAGATATCACCAAAAACACTTTCCTGCGAAATGCTAGGTTTTTTAAGTCCAAGTCCAAGTCCAAGTCTTTCTCTGCACAAGTTCTGGAGGAACAACTCCAAATAGAACGAGCTGCAGCAGATGTGCTAAGAAACCAAGTTGACATGTTGAGATCGAGATCAGAAGCATGTGATGCCCTACTGCAGGAGGCCAATCAAGTTTGTTATAATCTCTCAAAGACTAATAAAATGCCATAGATAATTGGAGATGAACACTGGCATTGACATGTGAGTATCTTGGTATTGTGAAATGTTTCCTGAGACTGAGGCACTGTTCCTATTTTGTTGGTGGATGCATTTATCTGCGGCTGGGATCAACTTGGTAGTTGTTCCTGTGGATGTTTTATAAATTGATTGCCTAGCCTTTTCAATCAGTTCGAACTTAAATGGTATTAGAGCCAAGGGCTCGAGTTTTAATTGTTGACGGTGTGGTTCAATTCATCCTTAAATTGTTGGTGCCCCATTGGCCCTTGTAAAGCTTCATGTGCCTACCTCCGAATCCAGTGTTGAATTTCTCTTCTATCACACACGAGGATGGCTGTTAATGTGTGTATAAGTGGGTTGCATAGCCCCTTTTATATAAGGTTGCAAGTTTCATTATTGTGTTGTGCCTTTGGGATTCAGCTTGCACTTCTGACTTTTGGTTGCGTTGGCTACTGCATAAGTTTAATATAGTTCCTTATTTGGATTGTGGTTTTTGTTGAAATATATAAGTGAATTGCCTAGCCCTTTCCATCAGTTCGGACCTGTGGTTGCGTTGGCTAGTGCATGAAGCTTCACATGTTATCAGAGCCCAGGGTCTCGAGTTCGAGTCCTGGCTTCCGCAATATTTGCCCACCCCTATGTCCATAGGTGCGCTATTCTGTTTTCCACTTGTTAGACCTCCTCTTCTTGACAAGACTCCGTGAGTAGGAGGCACTATGATTTTATTTTTTTGCACATGAAATTACTCAATTAGATAGCTTAATCCCATTTGTTGACTCTCTATTGACCAGCCACTTGAGGGTAAAACTGAGTATATTGCACTAGCCAGTATTAGTACTCGAGGGGAAAACTGAGTACAGATATTTTTTCAGTGTAAGACTTGACGGTAGAACTGAGTACACGTAACGGTGCAGACGTGCAGTACCACGGACGCGTGTCGCGGTGCGCAGCGGTTAGGCGGTGCGCGTGTTGAGACCAAACGTCTAGTTTTTTTGAGAAACTGCCGAGACCAACCGTCACATTGCCTGTACAGAGCCCCTCTCTCCCTCCCTCTGCACATAGTCTCATTCTCACTCACGCACGCAACCACGCCTCTCACGTCCCATCAACTTCTCCAAATCGAAGGAAAAAAAACACCAACCGCCCTACGCGCGCTCCCCTGCCAGCGATGGAGAAGAAGAATGTGCCGGCGGCCGTCGCCCCCGAGCCCGTCGCCTCCGAGGCCGTCGCCGCCGAGCCCGTCGCCTCCGAGGCCGTCGCCGCCGAGCCCGTCGCCTCCGAGGGCGGCGCATCCAAGCGCGGCGCCTCCGTGAATTGGGCCTCTCTCATGGCTGACGGACCACTTCACAAGATCGACGACTGCTTACTGGCGAACGAGGAGTACATGGACACCTACTCTGCTTTGAGGCAAGTTTGTAGAAATTGGCGCTCAGGTTTACCTGAGCCCGACGTGCACCTGCACGAATGGATCATGGTAGAATACGCCCTTCCACGCGCCGCTGAGTTCACCTTCCTCCACCTCCGCACATCCCGCTACGTCACCATCGATCTAACGGAAGTTCATGCGAGGTTCAAATTCCTCCATATCTATAGAGTTAATCTATTTTTATTTTCAATCGTAAACATCTTAGTGCTGAATGTTATCTTCATCAATATATTTTAGATACTACTTCATCGGCTTTTGCCGTGGCATCATCGTGCTTGCCCAGAAGAACCAGCCGCACAAGATACGGCTTCTGAACCCACTCACAAAGACATTGAACACTATGTTTGAGGCGCATATGCCATATGTTATTTTGAAGTCAGTCATTGTAATGAAGTCCCCGACTATGGTCTTCGTTTCCACAGATTACCCGGCGGAAATTGCTTGGGTCGATGAGAGCACTCCAACTAAGGGTATAGATGAAGATTGGGGAGAAGGAAGATTTTCGATCGAGCACCATTCTCTGCGTTGCATTACCCCGTTCAATGGTGAATTGTATGCAATAGCTGTGAACAATTTTGAGTTCGAAAAATTAGTGTGCACCAACAATGTCCAGTTGGACCAACGCGCGAGCACTGTCAACATGGAGACACTATTTTCATTTCCAGAACTTGGAAATGACAAGTTCTACCTCGTGAAGTCGGATCGTGATCTGCTGCTTGTGTTGTTGGACAACAAGCATTTGGAGGAAGGTCAACCATTGGTGTACCGTGTGGACACTGAGAGCCGCTCTCTCCATGCCGTCAATAACATTGGCAGTCATGCTTTCTTCATCCATTATATCCGGTGTATCTCCGTCGACACCAGAGTGCACCCGACACTTCGACCTAGCTGCATCTACTACACGGATTTGGGTAATATCAGAGAGTACTTTGATGATATAAAGGCCTGGGATGAGTGTCCAATACGTGTGGATAGATTAGGAAACTACGGTCTGAGAAATGAACAAAGGCCATACCGTTTGGAGGATGTATTGGCTGCACACTGCAGACGGAAGGAGTTCAATGAATATTTCCTTCAGATCAGAGAATGGAGTGACGAAGAAATATATGCTGAATGAAGAACAGATTCATTCATCCTGGGGTATCCTAATCTTCATGTTGGCCATACATTGTGTCTTGTATTATTTTCAGCTTAGTTTGTCGTGAACATTAACATCGTTATTGGCTGCTTTTGGCTGCTATATGCAGTTTATGTATTATACTTAGTTTTCTGGATTTATTATGCTGCTGTGAATTTATCCTATACTAGCTTCTAGATTTGCTACTAGATTTGTTACCATATTGGGCAAAATACGAGGGCCAAAAGGCAACAATCATTGAAGAAAGACAGAAATAGAAGCTTCTCTAGATTTGATACGAATTTGGTGAAAAGAGAGAGAACTGTTACAGAGAGAGAGGGAAAAAAGGCGCACTAAAAAATGCCAATTTGGGCCGAGAGAGACAGAACCGGGCTCTCACGTACAACCAAACGCGGTCTCGTCCTGTCCCACGTGGTCCCTTTCTACCAGCCCCACGCGACGCGGCCCCACACGACGTAATGATGATGGCTTGCTGTGACTGCTGGCCTTAACTGCCGGAGCAGAGCAATTAGTACTTAACCAGGTGTACTATCTTTATATTAGTATTATATTATATTAGTTGGACCATAGCCATATTCAAAATCAAATCTCAGTCGGGCGGCAAAATCTCCCGCCAATCCTGAAATATTTCAGACGTGTTTTTGAATGGGATAAGAAGATAGATCATGATGATAGTGACCTATATTCAACGTGATGATGATTTGATTTTGCACTCGGCCTTGAACAGAGGTACTAGTACGGTGTCACAATTTTTTATCATTATACTTGGACCGTAGCCAAATTTAAAATCTCATAGCGGCAAAACTTCCAGCCCACAACATATAAATATTTCACACGCTTCCAAATTTCCATTCTACCCCTGTGGAGATGACAGCAAAGTCAGTTGGTGAGGGGTCTGCCCGTCATTTTTTCGATCACCACCTCCCTAGCCCGGAAACCCTCCTAAAAAAAATTCATTTCCCTCAGACCACCCACCGGAACTTCCCATGTCCCTCTCTCTCCCACCTCCACGACCACCGCACCGGAATATCCCCGCCGGACTTCCCTGGCCTACCCGAGGCCACGTCCTCCTCATCCGGCTGTCTGCCGGAGCCGCTTCATCGACGCCGTCATCAACCAGACCGGATCATCCCCGCCGAACCTCGAAACCATATACTCATCCAGCAGTCTACCGCAGTCGCTTCAGCTGCGGTATCGTCCACCCCACCGGAGCCGCTTCGCCGGATCCGTCGTCCACCGCATCAGATCTAGCTCACCGACACCGCTGTGCATGAACCGGACCTGCTTCACCGGCACCGTGCATGATCGAAACTCTTCTACTGTCGCTTTTCTATTGCTTGCCTGCAAGTTCTTGTTTAATCTTGGGGGAACCTGTTTGTGCTAACGACGCGCCATTACGTTTTTGCAGATGTGATGAGTAACCATGAAGTGTAATGGCCGTCTCTCCAACCCCAAGTAGCACATGTAGCGTACATCATCACCGGATCTATCAACCCCAGGAAGATCTGCAGTGACTCCCACAAAGTGCTTCTCCTAATGTAAGTCCCTTGTTTTAGCGTCATGTTCTGGGTTCAGATGCCTGTTTGTCTGAAGCTCTTTAAGTTCATTCCTAGCTATGACAGTAACACCCTGCTATTTTCTAGTTAGTTGCTAACTTTAAGCAATTGAACATTTTGGTTTGCATTCCCTGCTTTGTAGATGTAGCATCATAACTTCTATCTTGCTCAGTCGTTGTTACAAAAATTATAGGCTGCTACTATTTTGTTCATGCCAATCTTGTTCTCCCTGAACATGTTGGTTTGCATTCCCTGTACTACAGGTGATGCCATTGTTATTTCTATCTACTTCTTCGTAAGCTAACAAAGTAACTGCCTGCTGTTAGTTCCTGCATGCTATCGCTCTGCCATCCTGCAGTACAAATTTATTTGAACTCGTCACAGTAGCTACTTTGATCATAATTTTGTCTGCCATCTGATTCTTTAAAAGATGCAATATTAACTTATTTCTCTTACTTGGCATGGCGCTCACATATGGAATGCTGAACATATTGGTGTGCATTCCCTCTTCTACAGGTTCACAGGTGATCCCACTATATTCCGTTTCTGGTCCATCCTAAGCCGTAGCATTAACTATCCTCTATGTGTTGCTCATTACAACTTTATATCCCGAAACAAATTGATTTACATTCCCTTATCTACAAGTTTATGAGTGATGCCATTATAACTCCTATCTGTTTTATTCCTAGCTATTATAGTAACATCCTGCTATTATTTAGTTCATGGCCAATTTTAATTAATTGCACATGTTGGTTCGCATTCCCTGCTCTATAGCTTTTGGCATCGTAACTTCTATTTTTGGTTTACATTCCCTGCTCTGTAGATCTAGCGATCATAACTTTATCTTGCTCAGTCGTTGTTACAAAAATTATTGCCTGCTACTATGTTGTTCGTGCCAATTTTTTACTCCATGAACATGTTGGCTTGCATTCCCTGTACTACAGGTGATGCCATTGTTTTGTATCTAGTTCATCGTAAGCTAACAAAGTAAGGACTTAGTTTGGCATGCTATCACTCTTCTATCTAGCATGTAGTACAAATAAACTTGTCATACTACTAGATAATAATTTTGTGTGCCATCTTGTTCTTCAAAAGCTGCATTATTGACTTGTTTCTCTTACTTGGCATGACGCTCACATATGGAATGCTGAACATATTGGTTTGCATTCCCTCTTATACAAGTTCACAGGTGATCCCACTATATTACGTATCCGGTCCATCCTAAGCTCCAGCATTAACTATCCTCTACATGTTGCTCATTACAAGTTTATATCCCGAAACATCTTGATTTGCATTCCCTTTACTATAAGTTCAGGAGTATTATTTAGTTCACGGCCAATTTGAAGTAATTGCACTTGGCACATCTTGGTTCGCATTCCCTCCTCTTTAGCTTTTGCCATCGTAACTTCTATTTTTGGTTTACATTCCCTGCTCTGTAGATGTAGCCATCATAACTTCATCTTGCTCAATCGTTGTTACAAAAATTATATCCTGCTACTATGTTGTTCATGCCAATTTTGTACTCCTTGAACATGTTGGTTTGCATTCCCTGCACTACAGGTGATACCATTGTTAATTCTATCTAGTTCTTCGTAAGCTAACGAAGTAAGGACTTAGTTGGCACACTATCACTCTGCTATCTGGCATGTAGTACAAATAAACTGTTCATACTACTAGATAATAATTTTGTGTGCCATCTTGTTCTTCAAAAGCTGCAATACTGACTTATTTCTCTTAGTGTGGCGCTCACATAGGCCTGCCCGTGTGTATATATGCATGAACACACATTCTAGGGAGATTCATGCCACATCGCTCACTATTTTTGGTGTTCAATGCATGAATACCACCGGGACGGAGGGAGTACATAATTCTGTTTATCATGCTGGAACTCGTATGTATGACTGATCGTGTCTTGATGCAGAGTAACAAATAACTCCCTTCAGAAATAAGGGCAACATTGGACAACTTCAAGTGCAGCAACCAGGTGAGCTGCATGGGACTCGATAGTAGTAAGTCTGCTGTTTCATTCTAACGTGCTCTGTTATATTGGATGTTGGTATGCGGCATGCACTCTTTGTTTGCTTATTGGTAGTCTATATTAGCCCCATACCGGTAGACTATCTGTGCGCATTACAATGATCTTGTTATAACGACGAAATGATGAGTTCCAAATTCTTTGGCAAACAACATTATAGTGTCTTTGCCTTTCCATTGTTGTTGTCTTAACTTGTAATGTCTTTGTTTCAGATATAGGTGGTGCACGGATAACTTAAAAGATTACCGAATCGCTTCATTGTATTGCTAGGTTTAATTACCATTCAATTTCTCTGGGTTCTGTAATATTTTTTCAAAGCCTTGCAGCTGATGTAATATTTAGTTAGTTTCTATAGTTCTTTCGCGCATTCTTTCTATGGTGCTCGTGGTAAGTGAGGCTATCCGACAGAAAGCATGTGCTGCGTAAATATTCTCAGTATCTTTGTATGTTCTGCGCAATCTAAGTCACAAATTCCCATCCCTTCAACGGCCCAATTAAGCGAAATCACATATGGGCCGACCCGCAAAATCCTAAAGCGCCTATCAGGCCGGCACATAAACAGCAACTAAACGGGCTGGCACACTTACTTATTGGGCCAGCCCACTTGCTTTAAGGTGGACCCCACTCACTAACTGGGCCGGCCCTGTAACAGGAAAGTGGGCCCCACGTGCTTATTGGGCCAGCCCATTTGGTAACTGGGCCGGCCCGTTAGCAGGAAAGTGGGCCCCACAAGCTTATTGGGCCGGCCCACTAACTTGCTGCGCCAGCCCACCTGCTTTATGGTGGACCCCACTTACTAACTGGGCCGGCCCGTCAGCAGGAAAGTTGGCCCCACCTGCTTATTGGGCCGGCCCACTAACCTGTTGGGCCAGCCCACTTGCTTTACGGTGGACCCCACTTACTAACTGGGCCGGCCCGTTAACATGAAAAGTGGACCCCACCTGCTTATTGGGCCGGCCCACTAACTTGTTGGGCCAGCCCACTTGCTATATGGTGGACACCACATACTAACTGGGCCGGCCCGTTAACAGGAAAGTGGGCCCCACCTATTTTTTTGGGGGGGCCCACTAACTTGTTGGGCCAGCCCACTTGCTCTATGGTGGACCCCACTTTCTAAATGGGCTGGCCCGATAACAAGAAGTGGGACCCACACGCTAATTGGGCCGGCCCACTAACTTCTTGGGCCGGCCCACTTGATTTATGGTGGACCCCACTTGTTAAATGGGCCGGCCCGATAACAGGAAAGTGGGACCCACACGCTTAGTGGGCCGGCCCGTTTGCCTGTTGAACGGTCAAATGAAGGTAGTCGGGCCGGCCCACGTGCTTAGTGGGCCGGCCCATTTAAGTTTTGACCAGTCAACCTTCAAGGTTAGGCCCGGCCCACGTACCTAATGGACCAGCCTAGCCATATAGTTGACCGGTCAAACTAACTCAGCTGGCCCGGCCCGCAAACTAAATGGGCTGGCCCGCTTAAGGCGTGGCAGGCCTTGTGTGGGCCTACCATCTACCACAGGGTTTTAGCCGGTTAACGGCGTTAACTGGCAGTTAACGACATCTGCCACGTGTCAGTTTGCATGACGTCAGCAGTCAACGGGCTCCCGAAAACACTTCTGCAACGGTCCGATTTTCCGTGGCGGAAGGGCGCCCGAACGCGACGAACCGAAAAAAACGTGGTAGGACTTTGCCTGACGCAGTTTCGACCACAGAACCCATATCGTCGGGTTAGGCCCATAGGCGACGAACAAAGGGCCATACCTGACGAAAATGGGACGTTGAGTATCAGAACTTTTCTTGTAGTGTGTGTTAGATACATTGTTAAGTGCCCTAAACCATCAATTTGGGCTCACTACAACATATTACACCAAAAGTTAGGATTCACTGTAAACGGTGTTTTGAATCTGTGTTTTGTGCAAATTGTTGGTGTTATGTGCAATTTTTGACTTAGAGAAGGGAAGTCAGGGAAATTATGAAGCAAAGTCAGGGTACTCTAGCTGCTTTTGAGTATAATGTGCTCTGATTTAATTAGTGTACCCAATTACTATAGATATTACTGAAGGAGAATCGTGACTTTTTTACGTCATAATTTTCATTGCAAGTGATGAATGTAGGTTTATACCTAAAATTTGTATTACACAAATCAATTGAAATTTTATTGGACTTAAATAATGCTTACCATGCATGTTCATAAAAATTTATAGTTTGTTCATTGATTTTGGCAACCACACACTTGTAGGGAACCTCCAAATAAGTATTTATGTGCAACTTAATTAACTATATTTATTTTTGAGCCCGTGCCAATTAAACTCAAATTATAATTGTAGGTAATTAATGCATGCATAAAGTTTGAAACTTAACTCAACTTAAGACGGAAATCGATCAATTTGTATAAATAAAAGTTTGAAACTCTAGGTTGGCAACAAAGAGGCTTGTTGTGTGACGAGAAGCACATCATCCAAAATTGGGTCAAGATAAAACTAAGTTTGGTGTGGATTGTGCATGCCACATAGTCACTAGAGCTAGGGTAGACAGCCAATCAAACTCATACAAGATATACCAAATATTGTGAAGTGTTATTTTGTGGAACCATCATATATGTCTGGGCCAGTTTGTATCTTTACTAGCATTTAGTATACATCACATATGGGATGACTGCATGCGCAAGTTTTCATCATTTTGATTTATACTTGCTTCAATTTTTTTGACTATATATGCCATTCGTACTAGTGGGTCCGAAATTTGAAGTTTGGTTGTCGTTTCTCGGTACTACTACACGCACCTAGTGCAAATATTCTCGGCCAAAATTTATGATACGTACTTACATTAATTACTAAAGTTCAAGCTTCAGTTTTATCAGCTCATGCTCAAAAATAATTCCATATATCGGTGCAAATAGGTATCACGAAAAAATTATGATGCAAATTTGATGTTTGGTTCACATTTACAGTGTATTTTCGGCCAGAATTTTTGACATATCTATTTTTTTGTGCGAATAGAATTGTCTAGTTAAATTACCTACAATTCACAATTGAGTTAAATAGTCTAAAGCTCAAAAATAGATCCATATATAGCTGCAAATTGACATATATCCTACTAGTTTGAGTTGTAAGATTTTGAACTTGATCTGTACTAGGCAAAACCCTACTAGTTCCATTTATTAAATTTTTAGATTTGTGCTACAGTAGGGAAAATTGTAGGTCGTTTTTTTTACTAGGCAACAGTGTTTAGTACTACCTCTGTCTATAAATAAACAACTTAGATTTATCAAAATTTGGATGTATCTAGACACTATTTAATGTATAGATACATCCAAACTTTAACAAATCTCGAACATCTATTTATAGACGGAGGCAAGGCTTGTGTTTGTCGGTCGAGGGAAAGTGGGAGAAAGAGGGATCACACCGAAGGAGAGGAAGGGTGAGCACTGACGGGACCGCTGTTATTTATGGTGAGAAGACATGCCTCACCGTTTTTAGGTGATGTTGACTGGTGTGCAGGGTTTGTCAGTGCATAGGTGGTGCGAGCGAGCGAGCCAAGAGTGAGAGAGAATTTTTTTTGAACAACTGAAGGGTCCTGAAGGACCCAGACTTCCAATAATAGATAAGCATCAGAGCATATTTTACAATATGACACAAAATAAATAGGAAATTACATCTAAATCTCTCACTTTTACACAGAGGACCCCAGACTGAAAGCAAGAAATGCGATCACGTCCTTAACAGCCGTCGACCGGATTGAACCTTGCCGCAGCCAGGGACGAACCACTTGGTGCGACTAAATTGCCATGGCTACAGAGCCTGCACACCATGGCCTCCGAGCTGAGCTAGAAATGCCCTGCGAAGACCGGTAGCCAGCTGAGGTGGATAATTTGAGAGAGAGAGAGAGAGAGAGAGAGAGTCTGGATGCTCCCCATCTTCTCTTGACAAAGAAGATTGTTAGGAGTTTGCTTACGTACTGCACGCGACTTGTACTGAAGTGTGGGACCTTCAGGCATGGAAACCACACGTAAGTGACCGACCTATTGGTGTAATGAGTGGTACACTATTCATATCAAACTCGGGTGTTTATTACTACTAGTAAATGGCATATGCTTTGCATGTTGGACCAATTTAGATTTTCAATATTACTATACAAAAATTATGTTCTAAATGTTGCTTAAACTTTCCGTACAACTAATAACTTGGTTACACCATCAAAATAGGTGCGACCAGTTCAGAAATAGAAACAATAACTTAGAATCTTTCCTAATCACTATCAAGTGGGATGTGTGATATCGGTGTGAGTCTGCTTTTTTTTCTACATAATGTCTACAAGATGGTTCTAGAAACACGTGGATGCTGATCTGGTAACTATTCACACAAATCCCTCTAATCCCAACTGTTTGATTTTGGAGACCAACGGTTAGAACTGCTGCTACATGTCTAGTTCAAAACTGGTGCATTGTAGTAGTAGACTAGTAAATGGCATATGCTTTGCATGTTGGATCAATTTAGATTTGCAATATTGCTATACAAAACTTACGTTCTAAATGTTGCTCAAACTTTCCGTACAACTAATAACTTGGTTACACCATCAAAATAGGTGTGACCAGTTGAGAAATAGGAACAACAACTTAGAACCTTTCTTAATCACTATCAACTTGGATGTGTGATATCGGTGTGAGCCTACTTTTTTTTCTACAAAATGACTACAAGACGGTTCTAGAAACACGTGGATGCTGACATGGTAACTATTCACACAAATCCCTCTAGTCCCAACTGTTTGATTTTGGAGACCAACGGTTAGAACTGCTGCTACATGTCTAGTTCAAAACTGGTGCATACAAAATCCTATAGGTTCTAAGTTGTTGTTCCCATCAAATTAACTTGTTGGCCATACCAGAACAATTGACAAATACATGCCCTGCATCCAAAAGCTCAAAATTGACCCAAGCTCAAAAATAGATCCATATATAGCTACAAATTGACATAAATCCCATAGTACACAATTGATCTAAATCGTCCCAAGTTCAAAAATAGATCCATATATAGCTGCAAACCGACATAAATCCTCAAACCTACGAGATGCATGGCCACCCTAGGCACCTTTGATTCATAGGATAGGGACATTATAAGAATGGGGAAACATAGGATTAGTATGTCATGCCTAGTTAAATCCTATAGGAAGATGAGTTCTCTTTCATTGTGCCAAAGGAATTTTTCCATGAGGTAGGACCTCATGTTCTTTTTCCTATAGGATTTGCACTACAAGATTCCTATAGGATTATTTCCTATAGGACATGTTCCTACGAATCAAACAAGTAGTATATGAATAAACCCCATAGGATCTAAATCCTACATAATGCCTACACAATTCCTGTGAATCAAAGAAGCCCTAAAAAATATATACTACTTACGATATTGAAATTGTGGCACTTAAGTTAAATCGGCCCAAGCTCAGAAATAAATCCATGTATAGTTGCAAATCGACATAAATCCTACAGTTCATAAATGAGTTTTCCCAAGCTCAAAAATAGATCCATATGTAGCTGTATATCGACATAAATCCTCAAGCCTACGAGATGGCCACCCTAAAAAAAGGTCTACTACTTGCGATATTGAAATTGTGGCAGTGTGCAACTTGTTTTGGTAGCCTCTTTACACACATTTTATTACGACTGGGTTATTGCACTAATAAAGTAGAAAATCGATTGTTTTATTTTTGGATCTTAGTTGGAGTAGCATTTCGGCGATTGCACGAAGCCGTGCTGGATGTTAAGGCTGTCCAGGCACGCCAGGTGGAACGCGTGCACCGTCTTAGCCTCATCCGTGCGCCGCTGCAATGCTGCATCCCTGGGATTTTCCGCTGCCGCATTCCTAGCCTGTACGAAAGCTTGTAGAGCATCCCGGCATTGATAGAGTGCCGGGAACATCACGTTCTCTACGAGCTCCCTGTCGCATCCTTGGACGACATACATCGAGGGTTTGCACACCCTTTTTGTTCGGCTAGAGGTCATTGGGCATGGCAAAAAGGGATCGAGCATGACAAAGAGACAAAGGTTTTTTATCCAGGTTTAGGGCGTAGGATGCAAAACCCCTATGTCCTGCTTGTCTGATCTCCTTGATGATGAATAGCTTACACAGGGAGCTGAGACTCCCTCTTCCAATGCCTCCGATACATATTTTTTCTCCTTCTTCCCCCAAGCCTAGATATGTCTACAACACGAAGCCCTTCTTATATACTACAGAGCGGTGGTACAAAGGTGTAGCGCATGTGGCAGAGGTGTCGTGCGTCCTGGGCGCGAGCTGGGCGGTGCGGCAGGTCTGCAGGAGTGGAGCAGGGGCACCCAGTCTCACTATGCCTGTGACTTGACCACTCGAGCGCAGGCTCATTAACGCAGCGTGGGCAGGAAGCCATCGACAAGTGTTCGCCATGCACCTCCGGGTGGAGCAGGACTACCCCGGCTAGGGTCGCCCGTCCCGGCAGGCTCCTTCTGCCAGGGGTTGCTCCTGTCGACCGGGCTCCCGGGATGCTCCCCGACGGGGCTCACCACCAACCGAGAGGAAGCTTCCCCGGAATCGGTTTCACGTTTGGCGAGGATCGAATCCCGCAAGATGTAAATCTTGCGGGTCTCGATGCTCTGGTGGGCCTTCGTCTTCTTCATCCCTCGGGCCGAGCCCATTGGGGGAGTCTTCATGTCTTCTGTAGGGATTACCAGGGCGGGCCAGCGTGGCCGACCACTACTAGAAAAAGGCTTACCGCCGGCAACCCGGAAAGGCTTACCGCCGGCGCATTCGCATTCGCCGGCGATCACCTCGCCGGTGGTAATGCCTTACCGCCGGCACATTGCAAACCGCCGGGGGTAACCCAGAATACCGCCGGCGCATTATCCCAAACCGCCAGGGGTGATATTTACCACCGGCGCTTTCCAATCTGCCAGGGGTAACCCAGTTTACCACCGGCGTTTTACCAATGCGCCAGGGGTATCTCATCTTACCCCTGGCACATAGGCCCAGTTCGCCAGCGGTAAT
Source organism: Lolium rigidum (assembly GCF_022539505.1). Lineage (NCBI taxonomy): Eukaryota > Viridiplantae > Streptophyta > Magnoliopsida > Poales > Poaceae > Lolium > Lolium rigidum. The sequence continues at coordinate 299,692,721 of NC_061514.1, read as the reverse complement.
ACTTTTAGGATTTAAAAAAAAATCACATGGGCTCCATCCCATACATTTCCCACGTGATACTCCAGAACTTCTCACATTGTTCTGATTCCAAAACATGTCTAGGAGCAGTGTATATTTGATTTTACAAGCACCGTATAATCACACGCAAGTGGCTACATAATGAAAATCAAAATAACACAAAATCTATCACAGAAAATGAAGACTGGTTAATGATGTCGTCTGCACTTGGAGATCCTATGACCATGACTGCAGAAGACAAGATTTATTGCAGTAGTAAGTACATATGACTTGAGAAGTTATTGCTGTAGAAATATATTACTGATTAGAGTAGTATAGTTTTTTTTTTTAAAATATAGAGTAGTATAGTATCATTGTAACAATTATATCTTGTGAATATATCATGCAAGACTAGGACCATGACTTGGTGTAGTACTGGTTAATGATGTTCATGTGAAGGATCAAATTTGCAAGAGAATAAGAACCAGGACATGCTGAACTGAATCAATAATTAAGAAAGCTTTGAGTCTACAGATTTACTTTCACAAGTACATCAAGCTAGATATAATGAAGTACATGGATTGTTTTTGCACAATACCACATGTTTTGCCGTAATGAACATGTTATATAATATAGCATTCAGTCTAGTTTCCAGTATAGACTATGAATGGATATCATACTTTGTGCAATCTTCAGGACAAAATTAACACAAAACCATGTATATAATATATGAAGAACACACATACAATGTTATATTAGAGAGAAAGGATTCACCTTTCTTCACAGGTTTGTACATACACATACAAAGTGATGGATACAACTGCAGGCTGCAAAATCCATCATCTAGCCCTCGCCTTGATCTCCTTGCACAAGAAGAATAAACATAATTGTCAGCTCAAAACCAGATTTAGCAAAAACGAAATTGTAAAGGAAGGTTTCAACATGACCCACACGACATAGCAACACCGATGTAAAGGAAGGGCAGCATCAGCTCAATTCTCCAGGGTTGATGTATAGAGCAGCACTGACCTTGCAACAGCATAAACCCCATAGGAGGAACAATATGACCTGGAAAAGGGACAGACTGATAAACAAGTCGAGAAGCAGAATGTAAATGAAGCAGATGAGGGGCCAAGTGAGCTGGAATCAGTTTGTATGTGCGCACATAAATTGATTGGTTATGCTTAACGTGGAAAAGAGACGGAATGGTAAGCAATTTGAGAAGTTAAATGACGATCGGGCAGACGAGAAGCCAAGTAAACATGGTAGTTTCAGTATAACTGGACAGTTTGTTGGTAGTCACCGAATGTAGGAGCACTAAAAGATATAATTCCCACGCATACTAAGGAGTAAGGGCAGGTAAATGTCTTTTGGAGTATTTTTGAAAGTAAACCAATAAGATAGCAAGCAGCAGCTCCAACTAGAAATGGCTATGCTAGATGGCTGTTCAATCTTCAGTGACGGAATGGGAAGGCATTTCCCTACGCATATCATGTGAAAAAATCAACAAATAAACATCACAGTGATGTACCGTTCTATCACCGAAAACAAATGCACGTTCTACACTAGCAGAGAGTTCTGGCATCCATGCAGAGGCATCAGAACTGAGAAGTCTGCGCTTATATCAGTTAATTTCACACCAACTCTCAACTTCCATTGCTAACCATGATCAATACAACATAGTATATTGTTCACGGGGATACATCATGCTAGAACCGAAAGAGGCACTAATGTAATTCACTCGTTCATAGGAAGTCGTATACCAGCAAGATCAGCGCGCATACTGGGTGAGAAAGTACTGTACACTAAGCATGGGGCACTTCGAACGGATGCTCGTGTGCCGATATAACATACTTACAGTTGGAATTCTATTTTCATTCCCCGCAGCAACAGGGAGGTACTATACAAGGGATGGTTTACCTTGACGCGCCGGCGAAGGTATGATGGCGACCGCCGCGGGGATGGACGAGGTGCCCTTCATCTCGGTGCCGGCCCGCACCCTCCGCGCCAGCACGCCGTCGCAGAGCCTCCTGCGTCTCCGAGCGTACCCTGTGCACAGATGAGCCTTGCCGCATCAGGCGCCGCGATCCGCGCGGCGCAGGCCAGAAGCGCTCGAAGTGGGATGGATCTTGTCGCCGTGCACGAATCCGATCGAGCAAAGAGGCTCACCGAGGATCGACAACACGAATCGGCCTCCGCGATCTCTTCCATCACCTCATTGCCATCCGCCGCCACTGTCGGTGGGGCCGTGGCGGGGGAGTCTTCTAGAGGCGTCCGATCGGCAGCTCCCCGGGGCTCGGCCGCCGCGGGGTGGTCCGTCGCACCGGACGGCGAAAACCCTAGCGGCGCCAGCCTAGGCGGGCATCCGGGCCCCGAATCGCGAGTCGAGATTCCGAGGGAATTCGCGGAGGGGGCGGCGCCGGGGCGGTCTCTCGTGCTGTCAGATGCGAATCTGGAGAGTCCTGATGGCCACTGAACCCCGCGACGCTGTGGCGGCGGCGTTACAGCGGGGAATCAGACGGTGTTGGCTCGATCGGCGCGGGGGTTCGCAGGGCTGTATACGCGGCGCGGCTGTGTCGGCGGCGGCGGCTGGAGGGTGCGGAGGAGGAGCGGGGCGAGCAGATGAGGAATGGAGGTGGAGGGCGCAGGGGTTGAGGGTAAAATGAAAGGGAGAGCGAACTGCACTGGGAGAAGGCCGCCGCGCCGCACAGGGAGAGAGGGAGGAAGCGCATGTGAGAGAAAGGGGATCGCGAGGAGACGAGCGTGTGTGGGGTTGTGTACTTGTGTTCGGTGTGGATGCCAAAACGGTGAAATACCCCCGGTGAAAACGAAACTGGGACGCCGGCGGTAATTTCAGCCCAAATGGCACACAGCAGCCCACTTTATCCCTGGCAGGTGCAAATCGGTTTCGCCGGCGGTAGTTAATTTACCCCCGGCATCTTCGAGACAAACTTGCCGGCGGTAAGAGGAGGTCCATCCAGGTTCTCTTAGCCCACCTTACCCCTGGCTGTTCCAATTCCGATTCGCCGGCGGTAAGTGCCCTATCCCCGGCGACCTGAAACCAACTCGCCGGCGGTAACGTGAGGTGATCCTGGAAGGCCTTACCGCCAGCATCTTGGAATCGTACTCGCCGGCGGTAAGGAGTGCGGCTATAAGCCTTTTTCTAGTAGTGGACGTAGTGGGGACCCTAGTTCCCACTACGCCGACAGTAGCCCCCGGGCGCAGCCTGGCAGCGCTGTTGAGGGTGCTCCTCGGCAATGCCCACCTTGAGGGGCTTAGGGTTGACGGAATCCTGCAGGCTAACACGAGACATCAGATACCAAACAAACGGGGAGAGAGATTTACCCAGGTTCGGGGCCCTCGATAAGGTAAAACCCTTACTTCCTGCTTGTCTGATCTTGATTATTGTCAATATCGGGTTACAATGGGGTGGCCGAAGGCTATGGCTAAGAACTCGACGAGAAGCTAGATTTGTGTATGACCTAACTCTCGAATTGCGGTGTCTATGGCTAGATTGATTGTGTCCCTCGGCAGCCCCTCTCCTGGCCCTTATATTGTGAGCCAGGTCTCGAGAGGTCTGCTCGACTACGACTAGGTTACAAAGAGTGTCGTATCTAAACTTTACTTATTCCTTCGCCTCATTGTCTTGTTCTTCAAGAATCCTTCACGGCGAACCGACATGGCGGCCCACCTTGTTTAGCAGACGATCTTCATGGGCCCTTGGCTGGGCCGTAGGAGGTAGCGCAATATTAGTTACCCGAAGGGTAATGCCCACATCAGTAGCCCCCGAGTGATTGGCCAAAGCATAGCTTCGGGCAGGGACTAAAGTTGTCTTCTGTAGAATGTTTGTTGATCTTGAAAGCTTCATTTCTATCGGGTGCGCGACAAGCGCTCCCGATGGGAGTAGCCCCCGAGTCTAGGCACGGGTGCTTGCAACCGCGCGTAGACTCAAGTTGTACTACTCGAATATTTTGCATCTGTCGATGTTTTCTTCGAACTGTCATGGTCATCCGATAACTTCCGCATATCGGGTCTTCAATATTCTTGAATTGGATCACGCCTGTTGATAGTACGCAAGGGATGTCGAGCAACGCGCCCAGCTTCAATCGATGCTGGTTAACTGCCGAATGGCAAAACAACACTACTCTACTCAGGATCAAGTCCACGGGCATGATCCTGGTCCTCGTAGTTCCTTCGGGTCCATCATTTCTATCGGGTGCGCGACAAGCGCTCCCGATGGGAGTAGCCCCCGAGTCTAGGCACGGGTGCTTGCAACCGCGCGTAGACTCAAGTTGTTCTACTCGAACGTTGTAGATTTCTTCGGATGCTTCTTGAGGAGTCGACACTTTTGACGACATCATCAATGACATAACCACTGCGATGGTTTGATTGACATGACATGACCTAACGGGCCCACCCTACTTCTGCGCGGTCAGTTAAGAATTGACTAGTGCTTGTGCATTGACCGAGGTGCCTGATACGTCTCCAACGTATCGATAATTTCTTATGTTCCATGCCACTTTATTGATGATACCTACATGTTTTATGCACATTATATGTCGTATTTACGCATTTTCTGGAACTAACCTATTAACAAGATGCCGAAGTGCCAGTTCCTGTTTTCTGCTGTTTTTGGTTTCAGAAATCCTAGTAACGAAATATTCTCGGAATCGGACGAAATCAAGACCCAGATTCCTATTTTTCCCGGAACCATCCAGAACACACGAGAACCACCAGAGAGGAAGCCACGATACGAGAAAAGTTCCGGAGCCGCCGCCGTCGCGAAGCCAAGATCCGGGGACAGGAGTCTCGTTCCGGCACCCTGCCGGAGCGGGGAAGTGCCCCCGGAAGGCTTCTCCATCGACACCGCTGCCATCTCCACCGCCATCTTCATCACCGCTCGCTGCTCCCATGAGGAGGGAGTAGTTCTCCATCGAGGCTCGGGGCTGTACCGGTAGCTATGTGGTTCATCTCTCTCCTATGTAGTTCAATACAATAATCTCATGAGCTGCCTTACATGATTGAGATTCATATGATGATGCTTGTAATCTAGATGTCATTATGCTAGTCAAGTGAGTTTTACTTATGTGATCTCCGGAGACTCCTTGTCCCACGTGTGTAAAGGTGACGAGTGTGTGCACCGTGTGGGTCTCTTAGGCTATATTTCACGAAGTACTTATTCACTCGTTGAAGAGCGTAGTGAAGTGCTTATTTATATCTCTTTATGATTGCAATGTGCATCGTATCACAATTTATCTATGTGCTACTCTAGTGATGTGTTATTAAAGTAGTTTTATTCCTCCTGCACGTGTGTAAAGGTGACAGTGTGTGCACCGTGTTAGTACTTGGTTTATGCTATGATCATGATCTCTTGTAGATTGCGAAGTTAACTATTGCTATGATAATATTGATGTGATCTATTCCTCCTACATATGCATGAAGGTGACGAGTGTGCATGCTATGCTAGTACTTGGTTTAGTCTTTTGATCTATCTTACACTTAAGGTTACCTAAACATGAGCATTATTGTGGAGCTTGTTAACTCCGGCATTGAGGGTTCGTGTAATCCTACGCAATGTGTTCATCATCCAACAAAAGTGTAGAGTATGCATTTATCTATTCTGTTATGTGATCAATGTTGAGAGTGTCCACTAGTGAAACTCTAATCCCTAGGCCTTATTCCTAAATACTGCTGAGTTACTACTGCTTGTTTCATTGTTTCTATCGTGTTACTACTGCTGCAATACTACCACCATCAACTACACGCCAGCAAGTTATTTTCTGGCACCGTTGCTACTGCTCATATATATTCATACCACCTGTATTTCACTATCTCTTCGCCGAACTAGTGCACCTATTTGGTGTGTTGGGGACACAAGAGACTTCTTGCTTTGTGGTTGCAGGGTTGCATGAGAGGGATATCTTTGACCTCTTCCTCCCTGAGTTCGATAAACCTTGGGTGATCCACTTAAGGGAAAACTTGCTGCTGTTCTACAAACCTCCTGCACTTGGAGGCCCAACACTGTCTACAGGAAAGGAGGGGGAACGTAGACATCAAGCTAATTTCTGGCGCCGTTGCCGGGAGGAAAGGTAAAAGGTACTCACACTCCGGACCTCGGCTACTAAGCTATTTTCCGGCGCCGTTGTAAGTACTCAAAGCTATTTCCTTTAGACTCTGCAATTGCGACATTTGGTTTCTTGTTTACACTAGTTAGGCATAATGGAAAACAACAAAAATATGAGAGATCTTTATGAACTTTATCTTGAATTAGGACATGATGTGTTTGAAGAGAGAATTAAAAAACCCATGGAACTTTATATGCATGATAATGGGAATGTTGTTACTATGAATGCTTTGAACACCATTGTTGCTAATGCTATGGAAAATTCTAAGCTTGGGGAAGCTGGCTTTGATAAGCATGATATTTTTAGTCCCCCAAGCATTGAGGAGAAAATTTACTTTGATGATACTTTGCCTCCCATCTATGATGATTATAATGATAGTAGTCTTTTGTTACCACCTGTTATGGAGGATAAATTTGATTATGATTACAATATACCTCCTATATTTGATAGCTACTTTGTTGAATTTGCTCCCACTACAATTAATAAGAATGACTATGCTTATGTTGGGAGTAGTAACTATTTTATGCATGAGACTCATGATAAGAATGCTTTATGTGATAGTTATATTGTTGAGTTTGCTCATGATGCTACTGAAAGTTATTATGAGAGAGGAAAATATGGTTGTAGAAATTTTCATGTTACTAAAACACCTCTCTATGTGCTGAAATTTTTGAAGCTACACTTGTTTTATCTTCCTATGCTTGTTACTTTGCTCTTCATGAACTTGTTTATTTACAAGATTCCTATGCATAGGAAGCATGTTAGACTTAAATGTGTTTTGAATTTGCTTTTTGATGCTCTCTTTTGCTTCAAATACTATTTCTTGCGAGTTCATCATTAAAACTGCTGAGCCCATCTTAATGGCTATAAAGAAAGAACTTCTTGGGAGATAACCCATGTGTTTTTTTACTACAGTATTTTGTTTTATATTTGTGTCTTGGAAGTTGTTTACTACTGTAGCAACCTCTCCTTATCATGTTTTTGTGCCAAGTAAAGTTTCTATGTCAAAGTTGATGTTATATTTGGGATCGCTGCGCAGAAACAGCATTGCTGTCTGTCACGAATCTGGGCACAGTTCTCTGTAGAAAATTCCAAAAAATCTGCCAATTTACGAGCGTGATCCTCAGATATGTACGCAACTTTCATTAGTTTTGAGTTTTTCCATTTGAGCAAGTCTGGTGCCATCTTAAAATTCGTCTTTACGGACTGTTCTGTTTTTGACAGATTCTGCCTTTTATTTCGCATTGCCTCTTTTGCTATGTTGGATTCATTTCTTTGTTCCATTAACTTTCAGAAGTTTTGTGCAATGTCCAGAAGTGAAAAGAATGTTTGTGCCACCTCTGAACATGTGAATTTTTGATTATGCACTAACCCTCTAATGAGTTTGCTTGAAGTTTGGTGTGAAGGAAGTTTTCAAGGGTCAATAGAAGAGGGTGATATAATGTGATCGAGAAGAGTGAAAGGTCTAAGCTTGGGGATGCCCCGGTGGTTCATCCCTGCATATTTTAAGAAGACTCAAGCATCTAAGCTTGGGGATGCCCAAGGCATCCCCTTCTTCATCGACAACTTATCAGGTTTCTTCTAGTGAAACTATATTTTTATTCAGTCACATCTTATGTACTTTACTTGGAGCGTCTGTGTGCTTTTATTTTTGTTTTTGTTTTGTTATCTTAGTTCTCTGAATAAGTTCATCCTTGTGTGGGAGAGAGACACGCTCCGCTGGTTCGTATGAACACATGTGTTCTTAGCTCATAATATTCATGGCGAAGTTTCCTCTTCGTTAAATTGTTATATGGTTGGAATTGGAAAATGCTACATGTAGTAATTGGTAAAATGTCTTGGATAATGTGATACTTGGCAATTGTTGTGCTCATGTTTAAGCTATTGCATCATATACTTTGCACCCATTAATGAAGAAATACATAGAGCTTGCTAAAATTTGGTTTGCATATTTGGTCTCTCTAAGGTCTAGATAATTTCTAGTATTGAGTTTTGAACAACAAGGAGGACGGTGTAGAGTTTTATAATGTTTACAATATGTCTTTTATGTGAGTTTTGCTGCACTTGTTCATCCTTGAGTTTGCTTCAAATAACCTTGCTAGCCTAAACCTTGTATCGAGAGGGAATACTTCTCATGCATCCAAAATCCTTGAGCCAACTACTATGCCATTTGTGTCCACCATACCTACCTACTACATGGTATTTCTCCGCCATTCCAAAGTAAATTTCTTGAGTGCTACCTTTAAAATTCCATCATTCACCTTTGCAATATATAGCTCATGGGACAAAATAGCCTTAAAAACTATCGTAGTATTGAATATGTACTTATGCACTTTATCTTTTATTAAGTTGCTTGTTGTGCGATAACCATGCTTCAGGGAACGCCATCAACTATTGTTGAATATCATGTGAGTTGCTATGCATGTCCGTCTTGTCCGAAGGATCTATCATTTTAGTGGTTGGAGCATGCAAAATTGTTAGAGAAGAACATTGGGCCGCTAACTAAAGCCATGAACCATGGTTGAAGTTTCAGTTTTGGACATATATCCTCAATCTCATATGAGAATAATAATCATTGCTACATGCTTATGCATTTAAGAGGAGTCCATTATCTGTTGTCCATGTTGTCCCGGTATGGATGTCTAAGTTGAGAATAATCAAAAGCGAGAAATCCAAAATGCGAGCATTCTCCTTAGACCTTTGTACGAGCGGCATGGAGGTACCCTTTGTGACACTTGGTTGAAACATGGCATGCAAAGATCCGGTAGTCCAAGCTAAGTAGGACGAGGTGCGGGCACTATTAGTATACTATGCATGAGGCTTGCAACTTATAAGATATAATTTACATAACTCAGATGCTTTATTACTACCGTTGACAAAATTGTTTCATGTTTTCAAAATAAAAGCTCTAGCACAAATACAGCAATCGATGCTTTCCTCTTTGAAGGACCTTTCTTTTACTTTTATTGTTGAGTCGGTTTACCTATCTCCTTCCACCTAAGAAGCAAACACTTGTGTGAACTGTGCATTGATTCCTACATACTTGCATATTGCACTTGTTATATTACTTTATGTTGACAATATCCATGAGATATACATGTTATAAGTTGAAAGCAACCGCTGAAACTTAATCTTCCATTGTGTTGCTTCAATGTCTATACTTTAAATTATTGCTTTATGAGTTAACTCTTATGCAAGACTTATTGATGCCTGTCTTGAAAGTGCTATTCATGAAAAGTCATTGCTTTATGATTCAGTTGTTTACTCATGTCATTACCATTGTTTTGATCGCTGCATTCATCTCATATGTTTACAATAGTATGATCAAGGTTATGATGGCATGTCACTTAAGAAATTATCTTTGTTATCGTTTTACCTGCTCGGGACGAGCAGAACTAAGCTTGGGGATGCTGATACGTCTCCAACGTATCGATAATTTCTTATGTTCCATGCCACTTTATTGATGATACCTACATGTTTTATGCACATTATATGTCGTATTTACGCATTTTCTGGAACTAACCTATTAACAAGATGCCGAAGTGCCAGTTCCTGTTTTCTGCTGTTTTTGGTTTCAGAAATCCTAGTAACGAAATATTCTCGGAATCGGACGAAATCAAGACCCAGATTCCTATTTTTCCCGGAACCATCCAGAACACACGAGAACCACCAGAGAGGAAGCCACGATACGAGAAAAGTTCCAGAGCCGCCGCCGTCGCGAAGCCAAGATCTGGGGGACAGGAGTCTCTGTTCCGGCACCCTGCCGGAGCGGGGAAGTGCCCCCGGAAGGCTTCTCCATCGACACCGCTGCCATCTCCACCGCCATCTTCATCACCGCTGCTGCTCCCATGAGGAGGGAGTAGTTCTCCATCGAGGCTCGGGGCTGTACCGGTAGCTATGTGGTTCATCTCTCTCCTATGTAGTTCAATACAATAATCTCATGAGCTGCCTTACATGATTGAGATTCATATGATGATGCTTGTAATCTAGATGTCATTATGCTAGTCAAGTGAGTTTTACTTATGTGATCTCCGGAGACTCCTTGTCCCACGTGTGTAAAGGTGACGAGTGTGTGCACCGTGTGGGTCTCTTAGGCTATATTTCACGAAGTACTTATTCACTGTTGAAGAGCGTAGTGAAGTGCTTATTTATATCTCTTTATGATTGCAATGTGCATCGTATCACAATTTATCTATGTGCTACTCTAGTGATGTGTTATTAAAGTAGTTCTATTCCTCCTGCACGTGTGTAAAGGTGACAGTGTGTGCACCGTGTTAGTACTTGGTTTATGCTATGATCATGATCTCTTGTAGATTGCGAAGTTAACTATTGCTATGATAATATTGATGTGATCTATTCCTCCTACATATGCATGAAGGTGACAGTGTGCATGCTATGCTAGTACTTGGTTTAGTCTTTTGATCTATCTTACACTTAAGGTTACCTAAACATGAGCATTATTGTGGAGCTTGTTAACTCCGGCATTGAGGGTTCGTGTAATCCTACGCAATGTGTTCATCATCCAACAAAAGTGTAGAGTATGCATTTATCTATTCTGTTATGTGATCAATGTTGAGAGTGTCCACTAGTGAAAGTCTAATCCCTAGGCCTTATTCCTAAATACTGCTGAGTTACTACTGCTTGTTTACTGTTTTACTGCGTTACTACTGCTGCAATACTACCACCATCAACTACACGCCAGACAAGTTATTTTACGGCACCGTTGCTACTGCTCATATATATTCATACCACCTGTATTTCACTATCTCTTCGCCGAACTAGTGCACCTATTTGGTGTGTTGGGGACACAAGAGACTTCTTGCTTTGTGGTTGCGGGGTTGCATGAGAGGGATATCTTTGACCTCTTCCTCCCTGAGTTCGATAAACCTTGGGTGATCCACTTAAGGGAAAACTTGCTGCTGTTCTACAAACCTCTGCACTTGGAGGCCCAACACTGTCTACAGGAAAGGAGGGGGAACGTAGACATCAGTGCCTCCTCGATTTCCGCGTGTAGTGGGAGTAATGGGCCGCCGGTTTTATCTCTCCTCCTGGACACGTGTGCTACTGGATTCTCGCCCATCTTCCCACGATCACCAGAGTAACGGCCACGATCTTTAATCATTCCCTGTTATAAATAGGGGTTTTTCCCCGTTTTCACTTTTTACGCCTCCTTACTGCTCATCTTCTTCCCTTCCTCCTCCTCACCGTTGCCTGTGCATTCCCGAGTTCCGCGACCATGGGCAAGAAGAAGGGAGCTGCTAGCTCGAGCGCTACTACCGGCGCGGCCAAGGTTGGTCTTGACTGGAGTGCTTCCACCATCTCCAAGCGCGAGGAGAACAAGATGAGGTCCCTTGGCCTCATCTCATCTGTCGAATCTGACTACCTTAATCTAGGTTCTTCCTCCCGCCCGAAGCCTCCAAAGGGCTTCACTGTCATGTTTGCTGCCTTTCTGTTTCATGGACTTTCTCTCCCTGCCCACGAATTTCTGCGCTCTCTTCTCTTCTTCTACGGGATCCAGCTCTAGCAGCTGACCCCCAATTCCATTCTCCATCTTTCCATTTTCATTACTCTGTGCGAGGCCTTCCTCGGCATTGACCCCCACTGGGGCTTGTGGAAGAAGATCTTCTACGTCAAGCGCCACAATAGCAATGACGGTCCCCCCGTTGTTGGTGGTGTCAGCTTCGTCGTCAGGAAAGAGGTCAACTATTTTGACTACCCGATGAAAGAATCAGTTCAAGGCTAGCGACAGAAGTGGTTCTATCTGCGGGACATCCCAGTTCCAGGACGGCGCTCCAATCTGCCCCCATTTGAAGATGTCCTGTCGGCTGTGCCGAAGAAATCCTAGCAAAACACTTTGACTGTTGAAGAAAGTGTTGTAGCCGACCAACTGTATGAAAAGGTCTTGGACCTAAAAAATGTAGAAGGTCTGACGATGTGTGGCACTGAGGCGGTCTCAGTATTTCTAAGGCGTCGGGTGCAGCCGTTAATGTCGCGGCCTCATCAGTTGTGGATGTACACCGGTACAACAGATAAATCAAGGATTAACTCAATCGAGTTATCTGAAGAGGATCTTCGAGATGAGGTGCGACGCTTGACTCGTCTCAGTCAGAAGGACAATATTGTTCTAATGTCAGCCCGCCGTCCTTTCGATTTTAAGCATCTTCGTGCCGAGGTAATTTTTCTCGCATTTGTATCGGATGCCGTTTCTATTTCTGAATCTGAACTTGATAATTTCTTTTTCTGTCAATAGGCCTCCACTGTTGCTCAATGTTATCCTCCCTCACCCGAAAGAGGAGTAGTTTCAGAAGATGACGATGCTTCGGAAGAGACTGAAGATGACTAGCACATTCTCGATGATACTGACGTCCAAGGTGACGAAGCCCCCGAGGATGATGCCCTCACGAAGTCTATGCGGTGCAGGAAGATCAATGAAGACCTGATAGCGACTGCTAAGTCGAGTCCTAGTGGACAAGATGATGATGCTAACGCAACTGCTTCCCCTGCTTTCTTTCGAAGAACGTCGCCTCCTCCAGCCGCAAAGGGTTCGACAGGCCTTTTTGCCGATGAAGATGATTTGGAGTTGAGTTTGTAAGTTTTTCCTCTTTCTTCGTGCCTATCTTCCTTTGATTTGTCTAAATAGTATATTTATTTTTGAGCAGCTCTGATGATGATGATGATGTCCCTCTCGCGAAGAGGGTTAAAACACTGACTGAAAGGGCTGAATCAGCAAAGGAGTCAAATCCTTCGACTGCTGATCCTACTCCTCCGCCAAGAACAAGCGTGGCCAAGGTTCCTTTGTCAGCGATCAGTCCTTCTGCAGGCGCCTCCGCCCCTTCAATTTCTCGCGATCATGTACGTATAATATCCATTACAAATATCCTATCAGCCTCCGAGCCGATGGTTGATTTTTGGATCAAGTATAGGCTGAAATTCATCTGTCATACGGCTTGATATAACCTGTGTCTTCTTGCTTTGCAGCCAATTTTTGCCACAGTTGACGCTGTGGCAGATTTTGCTGATCAATTCACTCGCCTGGAATCCGAAAACGTCCAACTTCGCAAAGCCATTAAGACTTCAGCTGATCAAGTGTTGGAAGCCAACAGGCTTACAGCCGAAGTTCAAAATGAGAATATACTCCTGAAGGATGAGCTGAAGAAGTTGAAGAAGAAGATGAAGGACGAAGAAGAAGCCAGACGCGAGGCTTTTATCATAGCCGATGAGAAGGAGGGTGTTCTTCGAGAGTCTATCACAAACTTGCTAGGTAAATTTCCCTTCGTACTTTGCATGATACTCTTTTCAATAACATCTCCTTGATTGCTTACTCATAATTTTTCCAGGTACTGCCGATATGTCTATCGACCGTACGAATAAACTTCGAGAAGATTCAATGTCGGATGCCCTTTCGTTTGCTTCTGATTCTTGCAACCAGGTCCAGGGTCTTTTGAAGAAGACCAAAGGGGCTTTGTCGAAGCTTTTTTTGATGATGTTCCCCTTGGAGAAATGGCGGATACCTTCTTCATCGACTCTTCCGAAGCCATAGAGGTACTGAAGCGGCGCTCCCGTCTTTATGGGGCGGTTCTTACTTTCCAACTTTTAATGAGGCATGGACTTGGTTCTGAATTGGCGAGGCTATCCAAGGCACTGCCGGTAGATGCCAATGAATGTCTAGTCAACCTCGAACCTTACAAGCAATCTTCAGTGCTATGCACCAATCGACTCCTCAAATTAGTTGATGAAGATAAAAACAAAGCTGCATCTGAAGCCGCTCCTGGTTCATCGTCAGCTCAACCTTAAATTGAACCTGGCTTCCTTGTTGTAATTTTGATACATTTTAGTCTTATTCTATACCAACAATCTTTTGAATGCAATATATTCTCCCGATGGGAGTTGTTTCGCTTTTTATCGATGTCTTTCTAAATTAAGAATTTCGCTGCAGATTCCTTCAACTTCTTCTCGTATCGAGAATTCTTTGAATCCTTCGGGTAGCGACAAATCTGATCTTGTTCGTCGTTTACGCGATCAAATTTCTCGATCGAACAAAGACATATCCAATCTTCATGCTATGGAAGCTTTGGTGAAAAGAAAAAGTGAAATTGCTACTGCAATTGAACAACATGCTTTGGATCGTCTTCGTGTTGCCACTGAGAGTTTGAGCTGTAAGCAATCAACCATCCTTGTTTTTAGCTGATCCATTCAATGAGTAATCTTTTGCTGATTTAATTTCTTTTCTTCAACAGTCATAGCTTTTGATGAATCAGAAGAAAACAAGCGGATCCATGAAAAGATTGCAGTGATGACTGATGTTGCTCACCCAAAGCATGAACTATAGTCCAATCCGTCAAAGGCTGTGGTCATAGCTAAGTTTGAGCATCGAGTCGAGAAGGTGCATTATTACTTTGATAAATATCACGCCCATCTCTCCATGGTGTGGAAGACTATGTTTCCATTGGATCAAGCACCCGAGACTTTGTCTGCTTTATTCAATCAATTCAAGACTCCGGATAAAATTCGATTACTTGTGCGTAAGGAACTTCTTGCTGGAGCCGAACTTGCACTTGCTTCTGTCTTAGCTTGCCATCCAGCCATAAATTTGGAAGGTATAGCAAATGCTAACGTAAGATTAGATCAATATTATCCCATAGCTAGGCATCCAGCATATATTATTATTTCTCGAATGGAAACAGGAGTCGAAAGGGATTTGAAGGCCCGAGAAGATCAAGAAGCCTTGCTGTAATAATGTAGTTTTGTAAAAACTGTTTCTTTGTAGTAACTTTGCGTTGCAAGTAGTAATTGGATTTGTGAATCCATATGAAATGCTATGTCAAGGGCAACTGAGTGATCAAGTCAGTTCGCTCACCCGGCGACCTTGTTGTATTTGCAACTTTGTGCAGAGTCGTTTTTGCAAGTTTTGTAAGAGCGAGACCCTTCGAATACACGAGGGATTCAATCGCTTTTTGTTTGGCTTCGTAACATGGTGCACCGATATGAGCCTTTTTGTAAGTTTTATTGTTTCCATCGGCTGCAGCACTCGATAATTTTATCTGAGGCGTTGGACGGATTTTTAGTGTATTGACAACCAGCGCTCCCGATGGGAGTATTAATTATCAACATTGTAGTAGTTAATACTGATAACCATAGCTCCCGTTAGGAGTAGTAATTACCAATATTGTAGTTAATACTGATAATCATAGCTCCCGTTAGGAGTAGTAATTACCAACATTGTAGTTAATACTGATAATCATAGCTCCTGTTAGGAGTAGTAATTATCAATATTATAAGGATACGCTGCAGCCCCCGAGTATTATTAGATAGGGTTTTAACGTGTAGTTTAACTGGAGGTCCCGAAGGGATTATTAGGCAATAAGAAGTCGAAGTGTTTGAAGAATAATGAAAACTGATCGAAAAGCTTTATTCATAATATTCGTCAGGCTAATAAACCTTCATGTGGCGAAGACAATGGTCAAGTTCTACGCATAAAACCGTCGCAAGTGTGCAACGTTCCAAGGATTCCCAACGTTTTTTTCCCGAAGCAGGATTCTTGAGGCGATAAGCTCCACCTGGTATTACTTCGGATACGATGAATGGTCCTTCCCATGGGGATTCCAGCTTCAGAGTTCTTTCTTGCTTCAGCCGAAGTACTAGATCTCCAACGCTAAATCCTCGAGTACGAATTCTTCGACTGTGATAATTTCGTAATGCTTGTTGGTATACTGCTGTTCTTGCGAGGGCAATGTCCTGGGCCTCATCAAGAAGATCGACAGTGTCCTGTAAGGCGTGAACAGAAGATGTCTCCGTATATGCGGCCACTCGTGGTGCTTCAAAGCGAACATCAGCTGGCAAAACTGCTTCGGCTCCGTAAATAAGGAAAAACGGTGTTTGCTGTGTAGATCTATTCGGCGTAGTCCGCAAACTCCAGAGTACTGATGGTAGTTCCTCAACCCAGGCTCCAGCTGCACCCGTGAGGCGCTTTTTTAGACCATCGCATATTAAGCCATTAATTCTTTCTACTTGTTCGTTGGTCTGAGGATGAGCAACCGAAGCAAATTTGAGCTTGATAGCATTGCTGTCGCAAAATTGATGGAATTCCTTGGAATCAAAATTAGATCCATTATCTGTAATGATGCTATGAGACACACCAAAACGACAAGTTATTCCTTTGAAGAACCTAACGGCGGTTTTGGCTGTTTGATTAGTGACAGGTATGGCCTCAATCCATTTGGTGAATTTGTCGACTGCCACCAATAAATAAGTATGACCGCCAGGTGATGATCTTGGTAACGGACCAACTTGATCAAGTCCCCATTGTGCAAAAGGCCAGGCCAATGGTATTGTCATCAAATCCGTGGCGGGTGCATGAGGTTTTGGCGCAAAACGTTGACAAGGATCGCACTTCTTAACTAAATCCCTTGCATCGGCTGCCGCTGTTGGCCAATAAAACCCTACTCTGAAAGCTTTAGCAACAAGCGCCCTGCTACTGGCGTGATGGCCACATGTCCCTTCATGTATTTCGTGCAGTAAAGCCTTTCCATCATCAATGGCGATGCACCGCTGAAATATGCCGGAGATACTTCGTTTGTAGAGGTCACCATCGACTATAGTGTATGCTTTAGACCGCCGTACGATGCGTTTTGCTTCCACTGGATCATCCGGTAACTTTTGCTCCATTAAATCTGCTAAGAAAGGTTCAGTCCATAAAGGCTCAAGAAGAAGGACTTGCTGATTAGCTTTGGTATCGTTATCTTTGGCAGCTTCTAGAGGCGTAGCCCCCGTGTCAGTAGCCGATATGTCTGGAACTGCCGAAGGTTTTACTTTGATAGACCTTTGAGTAATGACTTCATAAAAGACTCCATCTGGTATAGGAGAACATGTGGAGCCGATGTTGGCCAAAGCGTCGGCTTCCTTGTTACTGGCCCTGCCAATATGTTTTAACTTGCAGCCTTCAAACTTAGCTTCCATTGATTGATACATCTGGCGATAAGCTATCATGTTGTTGCTGACAGCATCACATAGGTTCATCGACTGCTGTACGACAAGGTTCGAGTCCCCGTAAATATCTAAACGAGTGGCTCCGCATGCCTTAGCCATATGCATACCATGTAGCAATGCTTCGTATTCCGCTTCATTATTTGTTGGCAACGAGAAGTTCATCCTAAGAACATATCTCATTTTGTCTCCTTGTGGCGAGATTAGCACTACCCCTGCTCCTGCACCTGAACTGCGCTTGGACCCGTCAAAATACATTGTCCAAGAGCACGGCATGTCGGGTGCTACTGGGATTTGCGACTAGATCCAATCAACCAAGAAATCAGGAAGGACTTGAGATTTGATTGCTGTTCGGTTGACGTAAGTTATATCGTGTGGCGCTAGCTCGATGGCCCATTGAGATAGCATGCTTGTCGCTTCTGGATTGGTGAGTATATTTTTCAATGGAGCTTCAGAGACGACAACAATCGGATGTTCTGCAAAGTAATGCCATAATTTCCATGTTGCCCTCCAAACTGTGTATGCCAGCTTCTGGTGATGAGGATACCGTTGCTTTGCAGGCGTGAGTACCTCACTAATGTAATATACGGGGCGTTGCACGCCATGTACTCTTTCTTCTTCTTCTCGTTCGACTACTAGGACGGAGCTGACGACCTGAGCAGTTGCGGCTACGTATAGTAACATCTTCTCCTTGTCCCTTGGTGTTACAAGAACTGGGGAGGTTGACAGAACTGTTTTTAGTTTGTCGAAGGCATCTTTTGCTTCTGCCGTCCACTCGAATTTTTTAGATTTTTTCATCAGATGATAGAATGGTAAAGCCTTCTCTCCTAGTTTTGCGATGAACCTGCTAAGAGCTGCCAGCCGTCCTGCCAATTGCTGTACTTGCTATAGACTTCTCGGTGGCTCCATATCAAGAACAACTTTAATTTTTAAGGGGTTTGCTTCTATTCCTCGTGCTGAAATAAAGGACCCGAGTACTTGGCCTCCTGGAACCCCGAAGAAACATTTCTTCGGATTCAACTTGATTTTGTATCTGTCAAGATTAATGAATGTTTCCCTTAAATCATCGATGAGCGTGGCCGCGTTTCTGGTTTTGACGATGATGTCATCAATGTAAACCTCGATATTGCGACCAATCTTCTCTCCGAGGCAAGCTTGCATGCATCGCTGATAGGTTGCACCTGCATTCTTCAATCCAAAGGTCATGACATTGTAGCAGTAAACGCCGTGTGGAGTGATGAACGTGGTTCATTCCTGATCCTCCTTCTTTAGCTTGATTTGATTGTAACCTGAATATGCATCAAGGAAAGAGAGGCGATCACAGCCCACTGTACAGTCAACTATTTGATCAATACGAGACAACAGGAAGTGATCCTTCGGGCAATGTTTGTTGAGACATGTGTAATCGATACACATGCGTAGAGCCACTGTATCCTTTTTTGGCACCATGACTGGGTTGGCTACCCACTCAGCTTCCTTGAGCTCTCGAATAAAACCAGCTTTTCGGAGCCGATTAACTTCTTCGCCGATGGCTTTTCTTTTTGGTTCTGAAAAACGACGCAACGTCTGCTGCACCGGTTTGGCTTTCGGGTCAACATTGAGGGCGTGCTCAGCGAGTTCCCTTGGAATACCTGGCATGTCAGATGGCTCCCATGCAAATATTTCCCAGTGCTGACGGAGGAACTCGATGAGAGCGCTTTCCTATGCGACAGTGAGGTCTGCCGATGTGTTGACTGTTTTCTTCGGGTCAGAGGGGTGCATTTGATGCTTCTTTGCTTCCTTCGCGACGTTAAACTCGTCAGGTCTGACGTTTCGATTATCGGCAGGTGGTTGCGTATGATCAGTAATTGCATCGATTGCGTTGAGCTCCTCCCTGACTCCAAACTTGGAGGCGATCTTCTGAAATTCCCTGTCGCAGTTATCAGAACGGGAAAAGCTCCCATGAACGGTTAGTGCTGTCCCATTGTTGCCTGTCATTTTTAACTTCAGATACGCATAATGAGGAATCGCCATGAACTTCGCAAATGCTGGCCTGCCAAGGATAGCATGGTACTGTGATTCCCAATCAACTACCTCGAACTCGAGCTTCTCCTTTCTAAAGTTGTTTGGAGTCCCGAAGACGACATCTAATGAAATCTTACCAAGGGGGTAAGCGGGTCGGGTTGGGATGATTCCATGGAAACCAGTATCGGATTCTTTCAGCATATCAACAGATAATCCCATTGCTTTCGTCGTGCTTGCAAACAAGAGATTTAGGCCACTTCCTCCATCCATGAATACTTTGCTCATATTATATCCTCCAATCTGTGCTTTGAGGACTAAGGCAGCGTGACCGGGCCTGGGAACAGCTGTCGGGTGATCTGCTTTGCTAAACAGGATGCTCTGGTCAGACTAATCGATGTAATCGGGTACCTTTGCCATAGCTACCTCTGCGATTTTTATTTCTCGCGAAAACTTCTTGGCTTCCCTCTTTGATGAACTGGTCTTATGAATCATGTTTACCTGACCTCGAGATGCGGGGTAAACTTCGGTTGGTATATAGATATCTTCACCCGGTGTATACTGTTGCGGGTAGTCGTAAGCTACTGCGCTCTTTTCTACCGTGCGGGCTCTTGCCTTTGACTCGGCTCTTAACTCATCACAGAACTGATGGATATCTATGAACTATCGACATTCTCTGAGTAGATGAGAGGCCTTTTCGACGCCATCCTTTGGGTCGAAATAAGAGTGTATGTAACATGGTGCATCGAGCTGCTCCGTGGCCGATAGATAAGGCTTGCGGCTCGTTCTTCTTCCTCACGGCGTAGACTCCTTCGCCTCTTCCGTTGCTCCTCTCTGCTGCCGAAGCGACTTCTGCCTTCGCCGCTATTTTTGCGTGACCCTGCCGAATCGGCTAGCAGACCGACGGTTTCCGGAGCCGAAGTTCTTAGGTTTGACGCGTTTGAACTGGGAAGTCGGAGGAATCATTTGGAGTCGATGATGAAGTGAACTACTCTGAAGGTTGTATCCATATCGCGCGTAATTCTGAAGATATCGGGTGTGAGGCCCCAACATACGGTGCATACTCGAAGGATCCACATCGAACCGAATTTCTTGGACTTGAAGGTGTTGGTGAAGTCAATACGAACGCTGCTGACGTGACAGGGACTGCCGATGACGTGCCTTGTGCCGACAAATTTCCCACAGACGGCGCCAATTGTCGAGGGTGCTCCTCGGCAATGCCCACCTTGAGGGGCTTAGGGTTGACGGAATCCTGCAGGCTAACACGAGACATCGGATACCAAACAAACGGGGAGAGAGATTTACCCAGGTTCGGGGCCCTCGATGAGGTAAAACCCTTACTTCCTGCTTGTCTGATCTTGATTATTGTGAATATCGGGTTACAATGGGGTGGCCGAAGGCTATGGCTAAGAACTCGATGAGAAGCTAGATTTGTGTATGACCTAACTCTCGAGTTGCGGTGTCTATGGCTAGATTGATTGTGTCCCTCGGCAGCCCCTCTCCTGGCCCTTATATTGTGAGCCAGGTCTCAAGAGGTCTGCTCGAGTACGACTAGGTTACATAGAGTGTCGTATCTAAACTTTCCTTATTCCTTCGCCTCCTTGTCTTGTTCTTCAAGAATCCTTCACGGCGAACCGACATGGCGGCCCACCTTGTTTAGCAGACGATCTTCATGGGCCCTTGGCTGGGCTGTAGGAGGTAGCGCAATATTAGTTACCCGAAGGGTAATGCCCACATCAAGCGCCGCCATGAGCCTGCGAGTCTTCAAAATGGTGCTTCAACGGGCCTGGGCCATCACCGGGTATCGGAGCGGCGGGGCTGCGCCCACACTAGCCGCATGGGCCTGCCACATAGCAGGGAGTCGATGCGTGGATAGCAGTGGGACCCTCCATGGAACACTCAAGTGCACGGGGAGCCCAAGGAGCCGTCGTCAAGGATGGTTGCCCCGAGCGTCAAACTGGGGCCCCACCCTTGACGAACTCTGGGAGATGTCCCATCACCGCGCCTAGGGAACGTGCGGTGGTTAATAGGGAGGGAGAGGGAGCGCCAAGCGGTTCCCCTCCCCTTTTCCCTACAAAACCACCCCCGCGAACCCTCAGCGCCATTCTTCCTTGCACCAGATCCAGAACTAGATCCAGCAATGTCTTCTTCTGCCAAGCCCTCCTCAAGCCACGGCCGTGAGAGGACAAGAAGAACCCCCTCCTCCCGCAGCCGTGATTGGGAGAAGTGGAGATCGACCATGGTGTTCTTCCCGCCCGGCGATGACCGGGCGGCGTGCGCCCGGTTTTGCCAACGCGGTGGCCTCCCATACCAACGAGAATGGGGCCACGAGGCTTCTCCCCGCGGACACTTCCGCGAGCACGGAGGGGTACATGAAGTTGTACTCTTGCTTCATCCAGGCGGGCATGATTTTGACCATGTCGTTGTTCTTGAAGGACGTACTGGAAGATTTCTAGTTAAGCCTGGCGCACCTGCACCCCAATGGACTCCACGCACTGGCGGTGTTTGAGCACATCTGTGAAACCTTCGTCGGGGTACACCCCAGCGCAGCTTTGTTCCGCATGTACTTCTTCGCCCGCCTAGAGAACACGGGCACGGTGGTCGGAGGGGTAACCTTCTGCCTCAGAGAGCACATGACGCACCACTTCATCGCCCTCGTCAGGAAGAATAAGGTGGACGAGTGGCACCACAAGTGGTGCTACATCCTCTTCGAAGCGTTGTGACGCCCTCACCGAGCCCACTTCTCCCCCAACGAAGAACGATGGGTGGTGGGACGAGTGGCAAACCAAGGAGTTTGCGCCTGTCTTGGATCGAATTGAGGACCTGAGAAAGGAAGGCCTGACAGGGTGGTATGCGTTGGCCCACTTCCTCAGATTCTGCATTGTGCCGCTGCAGCGCCGCTCCCACCCAATGTGGGAGTACCAGGGGACGACAGACCCGAGAAGGTTGTCCACTAGGGATAACTCCATCCCCTCCGATGCCATCATCGAACGCAGGCTCAACCTGTTGTGTGGTAGCACGGGTGTCCAGGAGATGCCAACGACGGTAATCAAGGCGCTGTACAATCACGACGATTTCCGGAATGAGGTACGATCCCGGCTATCGGTGTACGACAATAAGGCAGTTGCTCTTTGTCACACCCCAACTTTTGAAAACATGTTTAGTTGTCCATAGTGCAAAAATCAGGGGGAACAAAAACTTTTTCTATAGACTAATTAGATGAATTGCCTTTATCTGTTTGTTATAATGAATTGCTTTGACATGTTGGTAGATGAATTTTCTTGTTATGCTTGTTGAGTTTTGTCTTGAGCTACCCCAAAGCACAACACCTCTAGTGGTCAGACAAACAACTTACCCAATAAAACACATGTGTGGCTTAGGAAAAATTGTTTTCCTTTTTACTAAATCAAACCCTTCCACTTATGGCAACATGTGTGTGCCTACTTAAAATTCCTCTTTGTGATTTATTCTAGCCCAACCCATCCCTGATTCCAAACTTGGGATCATCTACCCCTTTCTACATCCTTCTCTTGAACCCTAGTCAAAAAACCCTAGACAATTCAAATTTGGCTAAGTCCTAAATCTATTTCCAGGTTCCATTTTGGAGCCGCTGGATTAAGCTATCTCTTGCCATCTTAGGCAATGCACCTGGTCCTAGACCTACCTTATCATGAGAACCTCCCAACCACGTCTTTGCCTTAGACCAGATCATTCATATACCCACTCATCCTGGCTGATTCTGAAGCCAAGTCAACAATCTGCTTTGGCAGGCTTATATGATTCCCACTTTGGCAGTTGCTCTCTAAGCACCCACAACTGTTATTGGTAACCTCAATGCATGGATCTCATCTATGCATCACCATCTGCAACTTCCACGTCTTGCATGTCCCATTCTACTCTAGCAACTCTTATACTCCCTTGATCTTGTACCCTATCCAATGTTTAACCTCAAGATCACTTCCTTCACTTTTACCTCTTGTTTTTATTCAAGTTTAATCTTCACAAAACCAAGAGAGGGAATGATGGGTACATTTTGTAGCCACCATCTACCCTTGAGAACACTCCTCCCTAAATTAGTTTTCTTTCTCAAAAACCCTATTGTTTTTCCTTCTCTAGTTTTGATCACAAAACTACTTCTAGTTTTATTAAATCTTTTCAAGATATTTCTTCAAAGAAAACAAAGAACTGAAATGGTTTTTGTTTTTCATCCCATTTCTACCAAGTACTGATTTCTAAAACATTACTTTCTATTTTGCTTTCCTTTAACAAAAGGCTTGTTTATGGTACTTATACCATTTCTTGTTTTTCTCATGTTTATTTAAAATTGAGAAAAACTCTACCTTACTTGATAAAGTAAGTAGAACATTTTGAATCCTATATTCTACCTAACCTCTCTCAACTTTATTCAAAGTCCACTTCAATTAAATTCCTTCCCATTTGTCCCTAGACAATTGAGGTGTTTCAAATACTTTTCAAATGAATTCAATTTCAAATGGCAACACTTGCACATCTTATGCACACCTCTGATCTACCACATTGTATCCCCCATCCTCCAATTCTTGATAAAATGGATGATCATTTGATACTTTCAAATGGACTCCCTTCAACTAACCCTAGACTTAGGGAGTAATTCAAACCACTCCCAATTGACCTCTTATTTGAAGAACAACTTATATTTCATCGTACCTATCTCACTCCTCTATTCTTTTCCATCATCACCTTGACCTCATGAATTGATGATTTATGTCACCATATTCATCCTTGTGAGTATATCGTTACTTCACTCACCATCTCTCTTAGCCTTGCTCTACCATTGTCTAAACCACCATCACCACCATCATCTCTTGGCCAAATTGATAAATTTGATCAAAGTGCTTTATTCTTCAACATGGGCACCAATGTTTATTATCATCTCTCTCCCTAATTTGAAGACATCATCAAGCCACTTTCAGCTAACCATCCCAACACTCAACCTTGGTCGACATGCATAAAGTGGCATTTGCACTTTGCTTGTCCACTTGTAATGACAAGAAGTAGCCAGCCATGCCTAGCTCTTGGCATGCATGAGCTGAATTTCTTCATCACTATCATTTCTCCTCACTTCCTTCTTCCACAAGCCTTGTCTCCCACCTAACCCAATCTATAAATGGGCAGCCACCCACCTTAGCCAATCAATGAGGAGGCAGCCACCCCCTCTCCCTCTATAAAAGGAGCTTGGCTGGCCACCTCCTCTCCTTTGCTCTTATTTTCCACTTCCCACTCCTTCCTCCACTCCCTCCCATCCTTCTCTTACACCCCCCCCCCACGAAATGCTGCTCCCCCAAGGCTCCATGGCCGGCCATGTCCATGGAAACCGGGCAAGATGCAGCTCCCCTCCTCCCTCAAGCTCCTCCTCTCCCCGGGTCACCATGAGAGCATCCCTCTCTCTCTTTTCCCCTAACCATAGATGGTTTCTTCTCCCCTTCTCTTTTCCTCTCTTTCTAAGATTGGATCTTGATGCAGGTGCATGTTGAACCAAGCATGGAGAAGCTTGAGCCATCATCAGATCTGAAGTCTTTGACCAAAGTTCGTCCAAATACATTCAGTAATTTATGCAATCTTGCTGTTTCAGATTCTGTACGAACTTGTAAAATCCACCAAATCTCGTGTATAGCTCCGAATCGAGTGATTCAAAGTTCCACGGGTAACCACAGAAAAAGATATACAACTTGGGGCTGGTCTCACCCTCAAATTAGTTTTCAATCTTCCTTGGTAAATAAAGTTCTGAAAACATGCAGAATCATTGTTTGTTAGATCGATATCTTTCTACAAAACATTTTTGGGAAAACTCAACTGTGGGTGAAATCCCTCTGCAATAGCTTCATTTTTTCATAGGTGCCACCTCAAGTAACCTCTTAAAATTGAAATGGTGCACAGATAAAGTTTTGGTCAGATCTGACTTTGTCCAATTACACCAGGAGTTTGGAAATGAAGTTTTGAGTGAACCCAATTGCATCAGAATCAGGTTTTCAACACCTTTCAGATGCAACTGACCTCATATTTTTAGGATTTTTCTACGATTTTTGGCATACAGATCTTGTTTTCTGTACAGTCAGATTCAAGCAAATTCCTAAAATAGTAGGATTAACCTTCTTGAGTGAATCCAATTGGGTTAGTCTTGTTTTAGTACTGGCCATCTAGGAAAAATATTGTTAGTCTTTGTTCATGCATATTTGCTACTGTTAGTAATATGTGTGTGTTACATGATTTGTTGAACCAAAACTTGTTGGGTAATTGAAATCTTTGACCACCTCTTTGTTTTTCAAAATGGTCAACCCATGTTCTATTCTTGCAAAACAAAACCTCTGCAACTTAACCTTAGTTCTATTGTTTTGCTTAAGTTTTCAATTGATGTGGTATCTTGTTTACTTCCTAGTATTGGGTAGTGTTTTGTAAGCAAAATAAAGTAGGAAAATGTTTTCTGCTTCTCCAAAAATGTTTGGAAATATAAGATGTTTGTTTTTGAGGCCAAAGCATTTCACTTGTCTTCTTTATGGTGTTATCTACCAGGGGGTAACTCATCTATGCCATGATGGTACCCCAAGGGGACAATTGCTAATTGTGAGGCTCTCATGTTTTTATTAAAGTGAAATAAATTGGTTTTCTTTTAAAGTTGTTTTGTAGTAACCAAAAGTACTTTGTATGTTAGCCCTTAGTAGAGTGGTTAGCTATTGATTGTTGATTGTTGAATTTTTTTTGTTGGTACAATGTGTTGATTGTGTTCCTTTTATATTTCCCGGCGATATATGCGAACAATTCCGGAGAAGAAGAAGTGGAATCGGACGAGGATTTTATTTATATTGTTGGAATTCTTATTGGATGGAGTTGAAGAAGTCCAGGGACAAGCAAGCCAACCAAGGCAAGCCATCTATTGATTTCTGATTTTGATGTCTCTTTTGGATGTCACCTTGTTGCTATTCTTAGCTCTTGACTCTTTGTGTGTGATCTCTTTATTATTGTCATGCATGCTTTGTCTCAAGCATGGTAATCCCCTTGGTCATATCTTATGTTATTCATGATGAGCACTTGGGATGTATGATGATCATGGTCATGCTATCCTACTTTTCTATCCTACATGCTTATCCTAAGTATGTTACCACCCTTGGCAATTCACACCACACCCCTTGATAATATAGTGGTAGTCATGTCATGAACTTAGTGTACTCTCAATTTGAGATGAGTATGCCTATTTATCTTAGTGGGACTTTTTGTTGTTGATCACCACCACTTCTATTAGTGTTGGTTAGTTAACACCACAAATCTGAAAGTATACTCCCTCTTATGTTGTCGACATGCATGCTTACCTTAAGCAAGTATGACCTTATCACTCCACCCTTATCAACTCCGTATGGGCATGCTGACCTTCATCACGGCAATATGATGTGTTAGTTCCAAATCATGAAACTTTAGGTTGGGAACCTCTCAAGGTTTACCTTGTTGTAAAAGTTTTAAGAAAAACCTTGGGTGAGTCGACCTTACCCGAGTGTATGGTTTATGAAAGGAAAGGATCTTGGCAAAGATGGTTGAAAAGAGGAATGTGTGTGTGTGACTTGGGTTTTTGAGAAAAACGACACACATTTCTTTGTATTCACCCGGAACAACTAAACCGCGCAGCCACGTTATCCCAACGTGGGCACGGGGCTTAGCTCATAGTTTGCTCTCCTTAACATGGGACACCGCACAACTATACAAGGGTAAGAGTACCCCCGAGTTCGGATTGCCGTTGTTGGAGGCAATAGTATAACGAGATGCCTCCGGGGCTACTCGTCCGGAAGACACTATGGGTCTCCTGACGTGGCGGTGGAGTCACGCTCAAGGAGAGGTGAGCTGCCACGGTGCCGGGGAGGTGCATACTCCATAGGGTAGGATCCCATGCTAAGTAGAAAAGGCGAAAGGCTTTGACTGATTATCCGAGACTCGCATACTTTCGTATGATGAACCGGGGATGATCCCGGCGGATTTATTGGTTCTTGTGGGGAAAGTGCGCACACTCTGCAGAGTTCAATCTATTCGAATAGCCGCGTCCGCGGTCATGGACGGTTGGAATGGCCGTTGCCGAGCTGTGTCGAGTTTTGTTTTAGAAATGCTTTACAAAGAAAGTGAGAAAGTGATTGATGTACCGGAAGGGTACAGGAAAGCTTGTGCCGACCATATGGAGATGGTTGAGGAAAAGAAAACAAAATTGGGTTACCCCTTCCTAGTGTTTCATGTAGAGGAACTCTTCTTCAATAAAGATATAGAGATGTCATAGTTTATCTTTTGAAGTATCTTCTTCAATAAAGATATAGAGATGTCATAGTTTATCTTTTGAAGTATCTTCTTCAATAAAGATATAGAGATGTCATAGTTTATCTTTTGAAGTATCTTCTTCATTAAAGATATAGAGATGTCATAGGAACCTCTTAGTGTCCCCATCAACTGAGATGTCGGGATGCTATATCCACAAGATAAACTGTTCTTCTTCTCTTGCAATTCTTTAGATAGACTTGTTATCACCTTCTTGATGGTTTGCGAGTACAATTCCAAATTAACTCACGGCTTTGTCCCTGGCTATTTACTTGGCCAGACTTGAAGGAATTCGACAAATGAAGAAGGATTGGACGACATCTATGCGAGCTAGGAACGTTATCCCAGTCAGTTGCCTGTAGGGTTATGGCAGATGACTTGGGCTCTGCGTTGTTGAAGTGATGATGCTACTCTGATGTTTAGTTAGGCCCTTCGAGGCTATTATGTAAGTATTGGTCATGTGACCTTATTGTAATTTTCTTACTCCATTTTGTAATGGATGATGTAATTCTGATGTTAGTTCGGTTATGTGTTCATGGCGCACTGATCATGGGATCGTGAACTGTATACATAACAGGGTATTTCGGACAGCTAGTCCGGGGTCCCGATAGAGCTGGTATCAGAGCTATCCTGACTGTAGGAGACCTTAGTTAGCATGGACATTAGTTAGGAAACAAGTACTTGGGAAAAACTATTTACGAAACAAATTCTTTCTTTAGTCGGAAGCATAGCTTCTACTCCTCTTATTTCTTCGAAACTTCTAAATTCTTATCTCTCCGCTTTATAAAAAGGTTTGAAAATTCTTACTCTATTGTCTCATCCACTTCAAACCTAGGTATTGGACGATATCCCCAACTCAGACCGGAGACTCGAACTCAAAAATGGATCAATCCCTCGGGAAGACTCATGTATCTCCAACAGCAGCTATTGAAGATTGGAGGCCGACTTAGTGTGCACATAAAGGGATAATTAGATCATGTCTTTGGGTGTCACCAAAGTCTGTCAAGGAGCTAACCTTGTTCCTCCGTGGACTTGCACTTTTGCAGCCGTCTGGGATCAAGTCCTCAGTTCTTGACTAGTAATTTTTAGGTCAGCCACTAGAAGTTGCCGACTTTGGGAGTACCTCAACAACTACCCCTTCGAAGACCTCACGTCCCCGGGATGTTGAACAAGAAGACTACACAGTTTTAGCCTCTGCCTCAACATCGACGACTCAACACTAGGCCGCATCACCACCAACTGCTTCGAGAATCCTTGTTGAAGTCAATATCAACAAGATGAAGACATCAACATATGTGACCAGCCCCAAACCAACAGGATGGATAGGACAAACCCAATCGCTTCGATTGAGCTACCCTCACGTATTAGGTATCCCTAGATACTTAGAGTGCCTTGTTTGGTGTGATGATTGTTTGTAGTTCCCTAAGTGTGTTGCCTTGAGTGACTTGATCTATTTGTTGTGTGTGTGATTGTCTTTGTCTTTAGGTCTGAAAACACTCTTAGTGTGATAACCTAGCGTAGGAAGCCTCCCGAAGAAGTTTTCACTCTCTTCTACGTCGTTGATATAAGGCTAACTGCTAGTTGACTGGATAAGTTAAGGAAAGGCCCTAACTCTAGCCCGTTAGCAGTTGTTTTTCGACCCTCAGAAAAACTAACCCAGACCCCTATCTACGCTAACTACTTCCAAGATCAGCTGAAGCATCTCTACTACGCCAAGAAAGCAGAAGTCGTACCCTCAAGATGTTGGAGATATGCCCAAGAGGCAATAATAAAGTGGTTATTATATATCTTTATGTTTATGATGAATATTTGCATACCATGCTATAATTGTATTAACCGAAACATTGATACATGTGTGTTATGTAAACAACAAGGAGTCCCTAGTAAGCCTCTTGTATAACTAGCTTGTTGATTAATAGATGATCATAGTTTCATGATCATGAACATTGGATGTTATTAATAACAAGGTTATGTCATTGTGTGAATGATGTAATGGACACACCCAATTAAGCGTAGCATAAGATCACGTCATTAAGTTCATTTGCTATAAGCTTTCGATACATAGTTACCTAGTCCTTACGACCATGAGATCATGTAAATCACTTATGCCGGAAGGGTACTTTGATTACATCAAACGCCACTGTGTAAATGGGTGGTTATAAAGGTGGGATTAGGTATCCGGAAAGTATGAGTTGAGGCATATGGATCAACAGTGGGATTTGTCCATCCCGATGACGGATAGATATACTCTGGGCCCTCTCGGTGGAATGTCATCTAATTAGTTTGCAAACATATGAATGGTTCATAAGAGACTACATACCACGGTACGAGTAAAGAGTACTTGTCGGAGACGAGGTTGAACGAGGTATAGAGATACCGATGATCAAACCTCGGACAAGTAAAATATCGCGTGACAAAGGGAATCGGTATCGTATGTAAATGGTTCATTCGATCACTAAGTCATCGTTGAATATGTGGGAGCCATTATGGATCTCCAGATCCCGCTGTTGATTATTGGTCGGAGAGAAGTCTCAACCATGTCTACATAGTTCGCGAACCGTAGGGTGACACACTTAAGGTTTGATGTCGTTCAAGTAGATATGGAATATGGAATGGAGTTTGAAGTTTTGTTCGGAGTCTCGGATGGGATCCCGGACATCATGAGGAGTTCCGGAATGGTCCGGAGAATAAGATTCATATATAGGAAGTCATTTTACAAGTTTGAAAATGATCCGGTGCATTTATGGAAGGTTCTAGAAGGTTCTAGAAAAGTCCAGAAGAAATCACTATGGAAGGAGGAGTCCCGGAGGGACTCCACTAGCATGGCCAGCCAACCCTAAGGGGAGGAGTCCCAGGTGGACTCCACCTAAAGGTGGCCGGCCAGCCCACCTCAAGGAAAGGTGGGAGTCCCACCTTGAGTAGGACTCCCCCCTTGAGTAGGTTTCCCACCTATGGTAGGTTTGTTGTTGGGGTCTTATTCGAAGACTTGGACTACAACTCTTGGGGATTTCCACCTATATAATGAGGAGCCAAGGGGAGGGGCCGGCCACACCAAAGCCTCCTAGGCCGCAGCCCCCAAGTGGCCGGCGCCCTAGACCCCCCTCTCCCCAAACCCTAGCACCCCTCCTCCACATATCTCTCCCGCAGCGCATAGGCGAAGCCCTGCCGAAGATCTCCACCACCACCGCCACCACGCCATCGTGCTGCCGGGATTCCGAGGAGGATCTACTACTTCCGCTGCCCGCTGGAACGGGGAGAAGGACGTCGTCATCAACACCGAACGTGTGACCGAGTACGGAGGTGCTGCCCGATTGTGGCACCGTCAAGATCTTCTACGCGCTTTTGCAAGCGGCAAGTGATCGTCTACATCCACCCCGAGATCTAATCTCGTTAAGCTTTGCTATCTTCGAGGGTTAGTCTCTTCATCTCCTCGTTGCTACCGTCTACTAGATTAGATCTTGGCTTGTGTTTTCGTTCTTGCGGTAGGAAATTTTTTATTTTCTATGCTACGAATCCCATCAGTGGTATCAGAGCCGTGTCTATGCATAGATTGGTTGCACGAGTAGAACACAATTGTTTTGTGGGCGTTGATGCTTTATTGTCTTTAGTTCGTGTACTTTGCATCTTGCGGGATGGTGGGATGAAGCGGCTCGGGCTAACTTTACATGACCGCGTTCATGAGATTTGCTCCACGCTCGACATGCAACTTGTATTGCATAAGTGGCTTTGCGGGTGTCTGTCTCTCCCACCATAGTGAAGATTCAATTTACTCTTTTTATTGACAACACTAGTATCACCGTTGTGGTTCATGTTCGTAGGTAGATTGGATCTTACTCGAAAACCCTAAACCACGTAAAATATGCAAACCAAATTAGAGGCGTCTAACTTGTTTTTGCAGGGTTTTGGTGATGTGATATGGCCATGATGTGATGATGAATATGTATGAGATGATCATTATTGTATTGTGGCAACCGGCAGGAGCCTTATGGTTGTCTTTAAATTTCATGTCGGTGTATTATTTCAAAGTAGTTGTAATAGTTGCTACATGGAAGAACAACCATGAAGACGGCGCCATTGACCTTGACGCTACGCCGACGATGATGGAGATCATGCCCGTTGATGATGGAGATCATGTCCGTGCTTTGGAGATGAAGATCAAAGGCGCAAAGACAAAAGGGCCATATCATATCACATATGAATTGCATGTGATGTTAATCCTTTTATGCATCTTATATTGCTTAGATCGCGACGGTAGCATTATAAGATGATCCCTCTCACTAAATATCAAGATAATAAAGTGTTCATCCTTAGTAGCACCGTTGCTAAGACTTGTCGTTTCGAAGCATCACGTGATGATCGGGTGTGATAGATTCTACATGTGCATACAACGGGTGCAAGCCAGATTTGCACACGCGGATATTAAGGTTGCCTTGACGAGCGTAGCATGTACAGACATGGTCTCGGAACACGGGATACCGAAAGGTAGAGCATGAGTCATATGATTGATATGATGAACACTTGGAGTGTTCGCCATTGAAGTTACATCTTGTCTCGTGATGATCGGACTTGGTGTAGTGGATTTGGTTCTAGTGATCACTAAGACAATGCGAGAGATATTGTTTTGAGTGGGAGTTAACCTAGTTTAATTTTGTTGAATTAAAATTTGAACTCAATTTTTCATAAACTTAGTCTAAACTATTGCAAATATATGTTGTAGATCATGGCGTCTCCATCAATCAATTTTAACCAGTTCCTAGAGAAAGAAAAGCTTAAAAGCAATGGTAGCAACTTCACCGATTGGTTCCGTCATGTGAGGATCTTCCTCAATGGTGGAAATCTGCAATTTGTGCTCGAAGCACCGCTAGGTCCCCCACCACCACCTGCAGTATCCGAGGACAAAAAGAATGTTTACGAGACTCGGGTGACTCGATACTCTCAAGTTCAGTGTGCCATCCTGTGCAGCCTAGAGGCGGAGCTCCAAAAGCGTTTTGAGCACCACGACCCATATGAGATGGTCCATGAGCTAAAAGCTATCTTTGAAACTCATGCGGCTGTCGAAAGTTATGAGGCCTCGAAACAGTTCTTTGGCTGTATGATGGAAGAGGGCAGCTCCGTTAGTGAGCACGTGCTCGCTATGTCCGGGCATGCAAAGAAGCTCAGTGACTTGGGGATAGTGATTCCTAACCAGCTGGGTATTCATCGTGTCCTCCTATCACTGCCACCAAGTTACAAGAACTTCGTGATGAACTACAACATGCAGAACATGAACAAGGAGTTACCTGAACTCTTCTCCATGCTAAAATCTGCTGAGATTGAGATACAGAAAGAACACCAAGTGTTGATGGTCAACAAGACCACCAGTTTCAAGAAGCAAGGCAAACCTAAGAAGGGCAACTTCAAGAAGGGTGGCAAGAAAGTTGCTGCGCCTCCTGAGAAGCCTAAGGCTGGCCCTAAACCTGATACTGAGTGCTATTACTGCAAGGAGAAGGGGCACTCGAAGCGTAATTGCCCCAAGTACTTGGCTAATCTGAAGAGCGGCCTTGTCAAGAAGAAGAAAGGTATATTTGATATACATGTTATAGATGTCTATCTTACTGGTTCTCGTACTAGTGCTTGGGTATTTGATACTGGTTCGGTTGCTCATATTTGTAACTCGAAACAGGAACTACGGAATAAACGAAGCCTAGCGAGAGACGAGGTGACGATGCGTGTTGGAAATGGATCCAAGGTCGATGTGATCGCTGTCGGCACGCTCCCTCTACATCTACCTTCGGGATTAGTTTTAAACCTCAATAATTATTATTTGGTGCCTGCGTTGAGCATGAACATTATATCTGGATCTTGTTTAATGCAAGACGGTTATTCATTTAAGTCTGAGAATAATGGTTGTTCTATTTTTATGAATAATATCTTTTATGGTCATGCGCCTGAGATGAATGGTTTATTCCTGTTAAGTCTCGATAGTAGTGATACACATGTTCATAACATTGATGCTAAACGAATTAAATTGAATGATAATTCTACTTATATGTGGCACTATCGTCTTGGTCATATTGGAGTGAAGCGCATGAAGAAACTCCATTCCGATGGACTTCTTGAATCACTTGACTTTGAGTCACTTGATAGATGCGAAGCATGTCTAATGGGAAAAATGACCAAGACTCCATTTTCTGGTACAATGGAGCGAGCTACAGACTTATTGGAAATCATACATACCGATGTGTGCGGACCAATGAGTGTAGCATCGCGCGGTGGTTATCGTTATGTTCTAACCTTCACGGATGATCTGAGTAGATATGGGTATATCTATTTCATGAAACATAAGTCCGAAACTTTCGAGAAGTTTAAGGAATTCCAAAGTGAAGTAGAAAATCATCGTAACAAGAAGATTAAGTTTCGCGTTCCGATCGCGGAGGCGAATATCTGAGTTATGAGTTTGGCATGCATTTAAAGAAATGCGGAATACTTTCACAGTTGACACCGCCGGGAACACCACAGCGCAATGGTGTGTCCGAACGTCGTAATCGAACTCTCTTAGATATGGTTCGTTCTATGATGTCTCTTACTGATTTGCCGTTATCGTTTTGGGGTTATGCATTAGAGACAACCGCATTCACTTTAAATAGGGCACCATCTAAATCTGTTGAAATGACACCGTATGAATTGTGGTTTGGGAAGAAACCTAAGTTGTCGTTCCTTAAAGTTTGGGGTTGCGAAGCCTATGTAAAAAAGTTACAACCGGACAAGCTAGAACCCAAAGCGGAGAAATGCATCTTCATAGGATACCCTAAGGAAACTATTGGGTATACTTTCTATCACAGATCCGAAGGCAAAATCTTTGTTGCTAAGAACGGAACCTTTCTTGAGAAGGAGTTTCTCACTAAAGAAGTGACTGGAAGAAAAGTAGAACTCAACGAGGTTATTGAACCTTCTCTTGTTGATCAGAGTAGCGCAGTGCCGGAAGATGTTCCTGTGCCGCCTGCACCGATAACAGAGGAAGCTAATGATAATGATCATGAAACTTTGAACGAGGTAGCTACTGAACCTCGCAGATCGACAAGGGAGCGTACCACTCCTGATTGGTATGATCCTTGTCTAAATGTCATGATTGTGGACAACAATGATGAAGACCCTGCGACGTATGAAGAAGCAATGATGAGCCCAGATTCCAACAAATGGCAAGAAGCCATGAAATCCGAAATGGGATCCATGTATGATAACAAAGTGTGGACTTTGGTAGAATTACCTGATAGCCGCAAGGCTGTCGAGAATAAATGGATCTTCAAAAGAAAAACAGATGCTGATGGTAATGTTACTGTCTATAAAGCTCGACTTGTCGCAAAGGGTTTCCGACAAATTCAAGGAGTTGACTACGATGAGACTTTCTCACCTGTAGCGAAGCTAAAGTCTGTGAGGATTTTGTTAGCAATAGCTGCATTTTTTGATTATGAGATTTGGCAGATGGATGTCAAAACGGCGTTCCTTAATGGTGACATTGAGGAAGAGTTGTATATGGTACAACCCAAAGGCTTTGTCGATCCTAAAAATGCTAACAAGGTATGCAAACTTCAGCGTTCCATTTATGGACTGGAGCAAGCATCCAGGAGTTGGAACCGATGCTTTGATAAGGTGATCAAAGACTTCGGGTTTATACAGTGTCATGGAGAGGCCTGTATTTACAAGAAAGTGAGTGGGAGTTCTGTAGCATTCTTGATATTATATGTAGATGACATATTATTGATTGGGAATGATATAGAACTATTAAGCAGTGTAAAAGGTTATTTGAATAAGTGTTTTTCAATGAAGGACCTTGGTGAAGCAGCGTACATTTTAGGCATCAAGATTTATAGAGATAGATCAAGACGCCTAATAGGGCTTTCACAGAGTACATACCTGGACAAGATTCTAAAGAAGTTTAGAATGGATGAAAGTAAGAAAGGGTTCTTACCGATGTTGCCAGGTAAGGTCTTGAGTAAAACTCAAGGTCCAGCTACGGCAGAAGAAAGAGAGAGGATGAATCAGATCCCCTATGCCTCGGCAGTAGGCTCTATCATGTATGCCATGCTGTGTACTAGACCGGATATAGCACATGCTGTTAGTTTGACTAGCAGATATCAAAGTGATCCAGGAATGGAACACTCGGACATCGGTCAAGAATATCCTAGAAGTACTTGAAAAGGACTAAGGATATGTTTCTTTGTTATGGCGGTGACCAAGAGCTCGTTGTAACCGGTTACACCGATGCAAGTTGGAACAACGATCCCGATGACTCTAAGTCTCGGTCCGGGTACGTGTTTATATTGAATGGTGCTTTGCGATAGGCTGGTGCAGCTCCAAGCAGTGCACGGTGGCGAAGTCTTCAACAGAATCGGAATACATAGCGGCTTCGGAGGCTTCTTCGGAAGCGGTATGGATGAAGAGGTTCATTGTTGAGCTTGGTGTGGTTCCTAGTGCATTGGACCCACTAGTCATTTATTGTGACAACATGGGTGCCATCGCCAATGCACAAGAACCAAGGTCACACAAGAAGCTGAAGCATATCAAGCTGCGTTTTCATTCGATTCGCGAGTACATCGAAGATGGAGAAGTAAAGATTTGCAAAGTACACACCGATCCGAATGTGGCAGATCCGTTGACTAAAGCTCTCCCTAGGGCAAAGCATGACCAACACCGGAATGCCATGGGTGTTAGGTACCTTACAATGTAATCTAGATTATTGACTCTAGTGCAAGTGGGAGACTGTTGGAGATATGCCCAAGAGGCAATAATAAAGTGGTTATTATATATCTTTATGTTTATGATGAATGTTTGCATACCATGCTATAATTGTATTAACCGAAACATTGATACATGTGTGTTATGTAAACAACAAGGAGTCCCTAGTAAGCCTCTTGTATAACTAGCTTGTTGATTAATAGATGATCATAGTTTCATGATCATGAACATTGGATGTTATTAATAACAAGGTTATGTCATTGTGTGAATGATGTAATGGACACACCCAATTAAGCGTAGCATAAGATCACGTCATTAAGTTCATTTGCTATAAGCTTTCGATACATAGTTACCTAGTCCTTACGACCATGAGATCATGTAAATCACTTATGCCGGAAGGGTACTTTGATTACATCAAACGCCACTTGCGTAAATGGGTGGTTATAAAGGTGGGATTAGGTATCCGGAAAGTATGAGTTGAGGCATATGGATCAACAGTGGGATTTGTCCATCCCGATGACGGATAGATATACTCTGGGCCCTCTCGGTGGAATGTCGTCTAATTAGTTTGCAAACATATGAATGGTTCATAAGAGACTACATACCACGGTACGAGTAAAGAGTACTTGTCAGGAGACGAGGTTGAACGAGGTATAGAGATACCGATGATCAAACCTCGGACAAGTAAAATATCGCGTGACAAAGGGAATCGGTATCGTATGTAAATGGTTCATTCGATCACTAAGTCATCGTTGAATATGTGGGAGCCATTATGGATCTCCAGATCCCGCTATTGGTTATTGGTCGGAGAGAAGTCTCAACCATGTCTACATAGTTCGTGAACCGTAGGGTGACACACTTAAGGTTTGATGTCGTTTAAGTAGATATGGAATATGGAATGGAGTTCGAAGTTTTGTTCGGAGTCTCGGATGGGATCCAGGACATCACGAGGAGTTCCGGAATGGTCCGGAGAATAAGATTCATATATAGGAAGTCATTTTACAAGTTTGAAAATGATCCGGTGCATTTATGGAAGGTTCTAGAAGGTTCTAGAAAAGTCCGGAAGAAATCACTATGGAAGGAGGAGTCCCGGAGGGACTCCACTAGCATGGCCAGCCAACCCTAAGGGGAGGAGTCCCAGGTGGACTCCACCTAAAGGTGGCCGGCCAGCCCACCTCAAGGAAAGGTGGGAGTGCCACCTTGAGTAGGACTCCCCCCTTGAGTAGGTTTCCCACGTATGGTAGGTTTTGTTGTTGGGGTCTTATTCAAAGACTTGGACTACAACTCTTGGGGATTTCCACCTATATAATGAGGAGCCAAGGGGAGGGGCCAGCCACACCAAAGCCTCCTAGGCCGCAGCCCCCAAGTGGCCGGCGCCCTAGACCCCCCTCTCCCCAAACCCTAGCACCGCTCCTCCACATATCTCTCCCGCAGCGCATAGGCGAAGCCCTGCCGGAGATCTCCACCACCACCGCCACCACGCCGTCGTGCTGCCGGGATTCCGAGGAGGATCTACTACTTCCGCTGCCCGCTGGAACGGGGAGAAGGACGTCGTCATCAACACCGAATGTGTGACCGAGTACGGAGGTGCTGCCCGATTGTGGCACCGTCAAGATCTTCTACGCGCTTTTGCAAGCGGCAAGTGATCGTCTACATCCACCCCGAGATCTAATCTCGTTAAGCTTTGCGATCTTCGAGGGTTAGTCTCTTCATCTCCTCGTTGCTACCGTCTACTAGATTAGATCTTGGCTTGTGTTTTCGTTCTTGCAGTAGGAAATTTTTTGTTTTCTATGCTACGAATCCCATCACAAGAGTGACTGCACCTCTGCGAGAAGACATACTAACGTGGTCTAACCTTGGAGTATAGTCGCGCTAACCTCGAGGATATCTTCTTGAAACAACCCTCTAACACCCCGTCTAACAAACTGAGAGAGAACATTAGTGTCAAAGCCAAGCTGCATCACATGGTTCATCTGGTCCTCATCAAGCGAAGCTCATGAAGATACCTCAAGACTCAAGATTAGGTGTAGTTTACCCGTTCGCTTCTTAACTGGTATAAGTCAGTACCGACCCTCAAGCTGAAGATTGTCTTCGATGACCTTTGTTGCTGCTTTAGGTGGATACCATCCAGGAGTCTCGTCGACTTACTAACTTACCGCGTGTCCTACATAGTAGTAAGCACCGTGTTTACCTATTGAAGCCGTGGTCTACATGTCTCCCCCGAAGATTCTTCAACTGAATACGGAAGATTGATGACTTCTTCAGAAGCTCCAAGGCAGAACCACAAGGCCGAAGCTCTGAGTTTTTCCAAAAAAAAAAAAACCCGACGAAAAATTTTAAGGGTTCGTCTTCCAGTAAAAATTGGAGCTAACCCTAAACTTTTCAACCTTTCTAAAAACACCGTTGTGAACTTGAGATGCATTAACTCCCCTTGAAGCTTTGAACTGTGCATCGCCCTCCCTGAAGGTGTTTCCTCTCAAAGACGGGAGATCAATGGTTTCTTCAAAAAGCGCCCAACAAGACCCGTGGCCGAAGCTTAGAGTTTTCAAACCCCCCCGATGAACAATTTTAAGGGTGGAAGACGAAGTCTTCCACTAATTTTTAAGCTAACTCTAGAAAAAAGGTTTTCAACCCTGCTAAAGTGTAACATCCCAAGTTTTTCAACAATAAATAAAGCAAGTGAGAGTTCAATTACTCAAAAATTACAATAAACAAAAACTTTTCTATGCATATAGTGCCACATATAGTTTTGTGCATTTAAGTGATTTTCTTTTGTGCTATTGCCATGATGAGTGTTAGCATGGTTGATCTATTGCTATGTGAACCCTAATCAAGATCACAAAACCCTAAAATGAGAAGAATTCAGGAAAATGGGAAAAACCCATTCTTCACTCACATACACCTTATGTAAAAATGCAAAATCATCACCAAGGCCATAATTGCTTGCTTCTTGGCTTCTAAAATGTTTTAATATGATAAACTAACACAAATGCATCTTTGGATCATGAATCAAATCAAGAAAAATAAGGATTTCAACATACATGTGATAATGGTCATTTGGGTGAAAAATATTTTCTTCACCACTTTGCACCCCTGTAATTCTTAAAACCTAAACTAAACTTTGTCAACCAAAGCCATGTCATCCAAGACCATGTCAAGGTGAATACTTTTCATGTTGACCACCATGGCCAGAGTTGACTAGGTTGACCAGAAATTAATTGCCAAAACAGGACCAGAGAATAAAATGAAGATCATCTCAAATTTGAAACTTTGCAATTCTTTTCCAAATTGAGTGCCACCACCACCAAAACCTCACATTAATTATATTATCAAGATTCACCAAAAAGAATTTCGAAATTTGAAAATTTTCTTCATGCGGCCATTGTGTCGAACACCTGGCAGGCATGATTTCCAAATTGTGTTACACACAAGTGTCCACTGGTTTCTTCCCTAAACCCCTTTGTTCTTGTGATCATTAGCTAGTTCTACACCCCCTGCCTCTAGCCCAGTACTTGCATGGATGATTAAAGCTGAGGAGAAGCACAAACAAATGAAAACTAACACCATGCCGGCCACTTTGGCCATCCTCTCTCCATCCCTCCTCTCACACTTTCTTCTTGTCCTCGAGCCTCTCTGGCACTCAAGGAATCGAACGGTACACGCTCGGGCAAAGCCAAGGCTTGGCATTGGCCAGAACCGCCATGCCAAAACCATGCCAGTACCGTGCCCATGCCGTGGTCACCGCGCTGCGGAGCGCGCCAGCACGCCGTGCACTCGAGCGTGCTCGTCCTCGCCCTGCATCCCTACCATGGCCTCGAGCATCCACTCCAATCACTCTACGCCCTAGACACGCTCAAGCACCGCCCAGAGCCCTGTCGCCGTCGTCCTCGTCGTCGACGTACCGCGGGTACCGCAATGATTTCTGCAAACGCCCGAGCTCTCCCGTCGCCCTTTTCTCTGCGCCAATACGGGTTGAGCATCGCCAGGACACCGCCTAGCCGTAGCCGTCCTCGCCTTGCCCTTTCACGCACCACGGGAGCCGCGCCATGGCCACTCCTCCACGGCACCCCACGGCCACCATCGGCCGCTATAAATAGCGACGATCGGCTCCTCCCTTCAGCACACAACTCACTCCCCTCTCATCACCGAACACTACTCCACACTCAATTTCACCAGAGCTCGCCGGAGCTGCTCGAATTGCGAGCTCGAGTCCGCCGGAGCCCGCGGAAGCTCTGCGTCGATTGGAGCCTCCCCGAGCGCCGCCACTTCACCAGGCTGTTCCTCGTCGACCACCACTCCTCCGCGCACCTTGCCAGAGACCTGCAACGGCCTGGTAAGCCCTCCGACCCCCTGCGGCGCGCGTGAGTTCGCCGGAATCCCGCCGGGGACGACGACACTCACCAGCCGTCGATCAACCCCCAGATCCTACGGCCACGTTTAAACATACCGTTTCGCTGTGTTAAGAGGCGCCGACAGGTGGCCCCCACCTTGTCAGGCAGCCCACTCGCACCCGCGGCTTGCTGGGCTGCGCAGTGTTTAAATTTCAGTTTTGGCCCAGTAGTTTTCCCGCCAGGCCCAAATATTCAAATAGGAATAACCCATTTAGTTCAAATTCAAATACCGATGCTAACTTCAAATTTAAATATCTGGAGATCTACTACACCAAATTTAACAAATTTTATATATTTAGAAAGCCCACAAAATTATCTAAATGATGGCACTGGCCTCATATCCAAATTCGTATTAGAATTTAAATGACAAAAATAACAAGGCAGGGCCTTTTCTAACTTCAATTAATTATTAAAAATAATCTATAAATGATTTTTAGTTGATTCCAATTCTAATAAATCACCAATAATGTTCTCTAATTGATTATGCAATAATATAGCCAGGTTATTTGCATGATCATGGACTAGATCAAATAAGATAGCTATGTAGTGAATTCTAGAACAATTCAACTTGGAATTCAAATTTAATGAATAGTATGAGAGCTACTCTCTCATTTAAATCTTGATCCTAAGTAATATAACCAGGGGGAATGACTTAGGCTAATGAACCCCTGATATGTATTACTTAGAGATTTTAATGCATTTAAAATAATAATATGATAAAATGTGTAGTGTAGCATTTTAATTAAATTAGACTCACATATAATAGATATGAAATGTTGACTTGAGTCAACCTATATTTCATACCTGATTATTATATGAAGAGATTAAATCTTATTATGAAGTAAAGCGAAGAAATGAATTTCTTTAAGGACCTACCTATCTAAATTTAAGAAATAGGAATAATGAGAGGAAAGTATTTTTTTTAATAAATAAGAAATCATCAAATAACTCACCATGCCATGTTTGATTGATAATAGGACTAGAGTGTGAACTCTTTGAGTGTTCCTAGTTTAGCATATGAGTTTGGTTTAGTATTTATACCTCGTATTCGTATATAGACGCTAGTAACGAGGATTACCAAGAGGAGGAGGCCTATTCCCAAGAAGAGGAAGAGCACTTTGATCACTACTCAGCTCAAGGCAAGCTAACCCTTGCTAAATATAAATGCTTAGCTCTACAAGAGCAAAGGCATCATCACACTTTACTTTTATGTATTACCTATCCCATGTTTTTATTTAAATTTTACTTTGGTTTATTTATTTCAAAGTACTTTTGATTTATGAGTCACCATGTATAGAATAGAACAATACTTGGTTTAGATGAGCACTACTCAAGCTAGATAGCACCCCTCATATAGTTGCTATTGCTAAATTATTAAAATTTGACTACTCTAGATGGGAACAAGTGGATTTGATATGAAATTTAAACCTTGGAATATGACCAAGAGAAGATGGTGATTTTTGATATAAACCCGATATGGTTTTGAATGCGATACCTTTCCAATTATACAAGTACCCCCACAATACCTGATTATGGGTAGGGCTTAACTAGAAACTTGTGTATTTTAGTATGGGTTCCCTCTAAACAAGCATCATAGGGGTTACGCCGAGGCTGCCTCCGTATGTGAGAATGATGTGAATATGAGGTGAATGTACGACCCAAGCCCTGTGCGGTTCCCGGGTTAACGGTTGGTTCTCACCGGGAGGCCAAGCTCATGGGGAGAGGTGCCTATACTAGGACATATAAGTGAAAGGTTATGATTGATGATCCGCGTACTGAGTTACGATGATTCGGGGTTATCCTCGACGGATGAAATCAATAGTTGTGGCACAAGAGTACAACCTCTGCGCGAGTGTTAAACCTATTCGAATAGCCGTGTCCGCGGTTACGGACGGTTGGAAGGGCCATACTACTTCCGTTATCAGGATTTATGTTGAAATAATAATGGTGATTGATGAATTGTCTTGTATCCCAAAGGAATTGTGGGAATGACACTAATGTTCCCACTTGAGTTAGTCCATTAAATAATGAGGATTTTGTTAAATGTTTATTCAAAGAAAACTTGGCTTTATGCAAATAAACTTAGAGTTTAGTACC
Organism: Lolium rigidum; assembly: GCF_022539505.1. Taxonomy (NCBI): domain Eukaryota; kingdom Viridiplantae; phylum Streptophyta; class Magnoliopsida; order Poales; family Poaceae; genus Lolium; species Lolium rigidum. The sequence continues at coordinate 299,650,087 of NC_061514.1, read as the reverse complement.
CCTTTATTATACTTAGTATGCTTTAACATAGTATTAGTTTGCGAGTACTTTAAAAGTACTCATGGCTTTGCCCTGGCTATTCAAATGCCAGACTATGAAGAGGAGCAACAGTATCAAGATGACGGACAGCAGGACGTCTACGATAACTAGGATCGTCTTCTAACGTCAAGCGTTGCTCGTGGAATTATGAGTCCACTACTACTACGCTTCCGCTACTTATGTGTGATGTTGAACAATCTATTTGTGTAATATTGGATCATGTGATCCCTTTATGTAAGACCTTATGTGTTGTAATAAATGATGACTCGAACGACTTACTATTATATCTCGCAAAAACAATCTTCCTGGGATTGCGATGTATGATATGATAGGGCATCCGGACTTAAAAACCCGGGTGTTGACAAGTTGGTATCAGAGCCATTGTTTGACCTTAGAAGACCTTAGTTAGAATGGACGTCCAACAAACTTAATTTATAATAAAATAGTTATGAAAATACACTCATACCCTTACCTTGAAATTCTTTTTCGAAATACTCCATTTCATTGATTATTACTTAAAATTTTGAACACTGACAATTATTAACTTATTTGTCACTCCCTCTACAGATGGATCCCATCATCCCGACGGAGCCTTTTCTCCAGACCCAAGTGTACGACTTGGCAAACGGAGGGGACCTGATCTTCGAACGAGATCTGTTCGCTCTCACCGACTTCCTTGGACGCACGCCTCCCGTGTTCTACGGGGGTCAGATCTCGGACAACGGCCAGCTCCAATGGCTGATCATGGCTAACCTTCCAGGAAAGCCGGAGTCGCCCATGTTCCGCCAGATCCAGTTCTCGCTCCGCGAGAACACTTGGGTGGATGGACTCGCCCATGCTCGCGAGAGTCTCTCGCTCGTCCGTGCGGGCGGAACTCGCCGGCCATCGAAGGGGAACGCTTTGCGCACTTCGCAAGGCACTCCTCTGTTGGTCTGCCCCTCAGCCTGCCGTACCACCCCGTGCTGAGGCACCATGTGGACCACCTCGACTACATGCTGTACGAGACTCGGTCTGCGCTGAACAACTCCCGCTCCGCCGCCAACCACACTCAGCAGCAGCTGAACCAGTACGCGGATACCATCAAGGTCATCGCGAAGGAGCGCAGGACTCTGCGCCAGCTGGTCGCGAAGAGGGATGCCACCATCCACCGCCTCAAGACCAAGATCGCCGTCCTGAAGGAGACCATCTCCACTCAGGTGGAGCAGCTCCAGATCCTGGAGGGAGAAGGCGAGGGGGAAGACATCCAAGGGGATGGCTACTCCTACGTCAGCAACGACAACGACTACGAGCCGGAGGAAGAGGAAGACCAGGACTTCCACCAGCACCTGCCTGCCGGGATGGACACCACCTTCCCGCTCCGCATCGATGGATAGCTTCCATCCCTCCTTGAGCACCGCGTAGCCTGAGATGTATCGGTCCCTTGCATTCGCCCCTTGTATCGTAGCTTGTTGAAAGGGTTCTTCAAACCCTCCGGAATGTTGGCTTGTAATAATTGCTACCTTCATGACTATGTTCGTATGTGTAATATTTTTATTTTATGAACCATGTTTATATAAATGTGAGTTTACTCCCCAAAATTAAGCCATAGAAATTGTCCCTCTTATCTTATGATCCATATCTCTGTTCAGATGGCACATTCCAATCGCAACGCCAATCCAGATGCGTTGACACAGATACTGCAACAGATGCTGGCTGAACGAGAAGTGGATAGGACTGAAAGGCAAGCTAACCTAGCTGTACTTCAACAGTTAGCACAGAACAACCAAGGCCACGGGAACCATGATCACCCGGGGTCCAAGTTAAAGAACTTTCAGAACACCAACCCACCGGTGTTTAGCAAGACGGAGGAACCCCTTGATGCTGATGATTGGCTCCAAACAATGGAGAACAATCTTGAGGTTGCCGGAGTGGAAGCTGAGGACAAGGTGCTGTTCGCCACTCACTATCTGGCAGGACCTGCACGTGCCTGGTGGACGAGTGCTCGCGCATTGAATGCAGGGCAGCTCATGACTTGGGCGGACTTCAAGCTCAAGTTTAGCAAGTACCATGTGCCACCGGGTCTCATCAAGAAGATGCGGGATGAGTTCCGCGAGTTAAAGCAAGGCCGTCGACCGTGGTAGAATACCGCGACAAGTTCCTCACCTTGTCAAGGTACGCCCCGGATGAGACTGACACCACCGAGAAAAGGAAGGAGAGGTTCCTGAATGGACTGCACGATGAGATGCAGACTGTGCTGGTCAACATCCCTTTTGCTGACCTCGAAGCCCTTGTTGACTCCGCCATCCAGATGGAGGGCAAGCTGAACCAGGCCAATGAAAACCGCAAGCGCCGCATGATGCACCAGAGTGGGCCCAGCAACAACTCCAAGTTTCGCCCTGGCTCAAGCGGAGGATTCACCCCCAGAAACAACAGGCCACCGGCACAGATGTCGCGCCCTGGTTATCAGAACCGGAGCGGAGGAAACCCCAGGACGGGAGGACACCACCCCAACAACAATAACTTCGTCCACCACAACAACAACTTCAACCGCGCCCCGACAAGAGCCCCTGCCAACCCCAACACCAACACTGCTCCAAGGACGGGGAGCAATGCTGTCCCTGTCGCCCCCAAGGACAAGTCCACCATCAACTGCTATGAGTGCGGTGTGTTGGGGCACTTCTCCAAAGAGTGTCCCCAGCGACTCGCCAAGATGGCCGCCAACACCACTGGCCCTGCTCAGCAGCAACGCCATGTCGCCAACAACAAGAAGTTCGCCCCCAACAACCCGAACAACCGCAGCGGCCGCCTCTTTCACATGAGTGCGGAAGAAGCTCAGGAAGCCCCAGATGTCGTTCTGGGTATGTTCTCTGTTAACTCAATACTCGCAAGAGTGCTTTGTTTGATTACGGAGCATCGCATTCATTTGTTACGGAAGAATTTGCATGCACTAGTAAGATTCAACCCATCGGTTTGAAGCATGTCATGGTAGTGCAAATACCGGATCAACAACTAAAGCTAGAAAAATTTGCAAAGATGTTCCTATCGGAATTCATGAAATAGACTTTTATGCCAATCGATTGTTTTGGGAACAAAAGGTTTGGAAGTAGTGCTTGGGTATGGACTCGGATGTCCAAACATCATGGATTGATTGATTGTGCCAAGAAGGCCATCACCATGACTAGTAGCACCGGAGTGTTAGTTGAGCACATCTCAGAAAAACTGCCCAGAAAATTTACCTGCAACCAGAGTTTAACCAAACCCACCCTGGATCAAATCAGAGTCGTCTGTAGATACTCTGATGTGTTTCCGGAGGACCTACCCGGTATGCCCCCGGATCGGGATATCGAGTTTATCATCGAGTTAATCCCCGGAACCGGACCAATAGCCCAGAGAGCTTACAGCATGAACCCGGCAGAATTAGTGGAACTGAAGAAACAACTGGATGATATGTTGGCCAAAGGTTTGATTAGACCAAGTGCATCCCCCTGGAGATCACCAGTTTTGTTTGTGGACAAGAAGGATGGTACGATTCGTTTATGTACGGATTACCGCAAGCTCAATGATGTCACCATCAAGAACAAGTATCCCTTGCCCAAAATAGAAGACCTGTTTGACCAGTTGACCGGTGCCACCGTGTTTTCTAAGATTGATCTTAGGACAGGGTACCATCAGCTGAAGATCCGTGCATCGGACATTCCCAAAACTGCCTTCACCACCAGATATGGATTGTACGAGTACAATGTCATGTCATTTGGATTGACCAATGCCCCCGCTTATTTCATGAATCTCATGAATAAGATCTTCATGAACTTCCTGGATAAGTTCGTCGTGGTCTTCATCGACGACATCCTGATCTACTCCAAAACCGAAGAAGAACATGAGCAGCACTTGGAAATGGTCTTAGATACTCTTCGGGAACACCAGCTGTATGCCAAGTTCAGCAAGTGTGAGTTCTGGTTGAGGGAAGTAGGATTCCTGGGACACATCTTGTCCGCAGGAGGAATTGCCGTTGACCCCTCAAAGATAAAGACCGTTGCAGAATGGAAAGCCCCAACCACCCAGACTGAGGTCCGTGCATTTCTCGGATTGGCGGGATATTACCGCCGATTCGTTGAAGGATTCTCAAGCATAGCCAGACCAATGACTCAATTGTTGAAGAAGGACAAGAAGTTCGAATGGACAAACAAGTGTGAAGAGAGCTTCCAACAGCTCAAGAGCAGACTGACTTCAGCCCCAATACTGATCATGCCGGACATCACCAAACCATTTGATGTGTATTGTGATGCCTCCAAGATTGGTCTTGGATGTGTGTTGATGCAAGAAGGCAAAGTGATCTCGTACCTGTCCAGGCAACTGAAGCAACATGAACAGAATTATCCGACCCATGACTTAGAGTTAGCAGCAGTCGTGTTAGCCTTGAAAGTATGGCGTCATTACCTCATGGGTAATCGATGCGAGATCTATTCGGATCACAAGAGTTTGAAGTATATCTTCACTCAGAAGGAACTGAACATGAGGCAACGGAGATGGTTAGAGTTAATCAAGGATTATGATATGGATATCCACTATCACCCAGGCAAGGCCAATGTGGTAGCAGATGCTTTGAGTAGACTGCCGTGTCAGTTGAACTCCATGATTGCCGAAGAACAACCTAGCCTTCACCAAGAATTTGAACAGTTTAGAATGGAGCTAGTAAGTGAAGGATTTCTCGCTAGCATTGAACTTCAACCCACCCTGATTAGTCAAATCAAGGAAGCCCAGAAAAACAATGCAAGCATTGACGGGATTAAGAGCCGACCAGCGACGGGAAAGGCACCGGGATTCACTGTTGATGAAGAAGGAGTACTTTGGTACAACGGACGCTTGTGCGTGCCGTCAGATTCAGAGTTGAAGCAAGTGATTCTAAAGGAAGCCCATGACACCTTATACCCTATTCATCTCGGAGGTACCAAGATGTACCAGGACTTGAAGGAACAATTCTGGTGGCATGGGATGAAGCGAGAAATCGGGAGTTATATCGCCAAGTGTGACATCTGTCAGCGAGTCAAGGCAGAACACCAACGACCAGCAGGACTGCTACAGCCCCTGCAGATTCCCGAATGGAAGTGGGATTCCGTAGGAATGGACTTCATCACCGGATTGCCCAAATCTAGTAAAGGGAATGATTCTATCTGGGTAGTGGTCGACAGACTGACCAAAGTTGCCCATTTCATCCCCGTCAAGACCACCTACCAAGGACCAAGACTTGCAGAGTTATATATCTCACGGATAGTCAGCCTGCACGGAACCCCGAAGTCAATAGTATCTGATAGAGGATCCCAATTCACCTCCAGATTTTGGCAGAAGGTACATGAAGGACTCGGAACTAGGGCTGAACTTCAGCACAGCCTATCACCCTCGGACGGATGGACGGACCGAACGAGTCAACCGGATACTAGAGGATATGCTCGAGAGCATGTGTGTTAGAATATGGATCCAAGTGGGAAGACTGTTTGCCGTACGCAGAATTCTCATACAACAACAGCTATCAAGCCAGCTTGCAGATGGCCCCCTTTGAAGCTCTGTACGGAAGAAAGTGCCGTACCCCTCTGAATTGGTCGGAAGTAGGGGAGAGTCAAGTCTTTGGACCAGATATTCTCCGAGAAGCCGAAGAGAAGGTTCACAAGATCCGCGAGTACCTCAAGACAGCCCAATCAAGACAAAAGAGCTACGCCGACAAGAGACGCCGAGAGATGACCTTCGAGATCGGAGATTTCGTATATCTCAAAGTGTCCCCTCTTAAAGGAATGCAGAGATTCCAGCTTAAAGGAAAGCTTGCACCCCGTTACGTAGGACCTTTCAAAGTCCTGAGTCGCCGAGGGGAAGTGTCCTATCAGCTTGAGTTACCAGAAGAAATGTCAACGGTGCACAATGTGTTTCACATCTCGTTACTCCGGAAATGCTTAGAGGTACCTGAGAAGACTGAGGTGTTCAAGAACATTGACCATCGTACTGTGGATATCAACTCAGATCTAACCTACCGCGAAGTCCCTATTCGCATTCTGGAGGAAGCATTCAGAACCACTCGCACCAGGAGTATCAAGTTTCTGAAGGTCCAATGGAGTAACCACACCGAAGAAGAGGCCACTTGGGAAAGAGAAGACTTTATGAAGACTGAATACCCCAATCTCTTTAGTACCTAGTTTTCTTCCAGATCTCGGGACGAGATCTTTTGTAAGGGGGAAGGGTTTGTAACATCCCAAGTTTTTCAACAATAAATAAAGCAAGTGAGAGTTCAATTACTCAAAAATTACAATAAACAAAAACTTTTCTATGCATATAGTGCCACATATAGTTTTGTGCATTTAAGTGATTTTCTTTTGTGCTATTGCCATGATGAGTGTTAGCATGGTTGATCTATTGCTATGTGAACCCTAATCAAGATCACAAAACCATAAAATGAGAAGAATTCAGGAAAATGGGAAAAACCCATTCTTCACTCACATACACCTTATGTAAAAATGCAAAATCATCACCAAGGCCATAATTGCTTGCTTCTTGGCTTCTAAAATGTTTTAATATGATAAACTAACACAAATGCATCTTTGGATCATGAATCAAATCAAGAAAAATAAGGATTTCAACATACATGTGATAATGGTCATTTGGGTGAAAAATATTTTCTTCACCACTTTGCACCCTCGTAATTCTTAAAACCTAAACTAAACTTTGTCAACCAAAGCCATGTCATCCAAGACCATGTCAAGGTGAATACTTTTCATGTTGACCACCATGGCCAGAGTTGACTAGGTTGACCAGAAATTAATTGCCAAAACAGGATCTGAGAATAAAAAGAAGATCATCTCAAATTTGAAACTTTGCAATTCTTTTCCAAATTGAGTGCCACCACCACCAAAACCTCACATTAATTATATTATCAAGATTCACCAAAAAGAATTTCGAAATTTGAAAATTTTCTTCATGCGGCCATTGTGTCGAACACCGGCGGGCATGATTTCCAAATTGTGTTACACACAAGTGTCCACTGGTTTCTTCCCTAAACCCCTTTGTTCTTGTGATCATTAGCTAGTTCTACACCCCCGCCTCTAGCCCAGTACTTGCATGGATGATGAAAGCTGAGGAGAAGCACAAACAAATGAAAACTAACACCATGCCGGCCACTTTGGCCATCCTCTCTCCATCCCTCCTCTCACACTTTCTTCTTGTCCTCGAGCCTCTCTGGCACTCAAGGAATCGAACGGTACACGCTCGGGCAAAGCCAAGGCTTGGCATTGGCCAGAACCGCCATGCCAAAACCATGCCAGTACCGTGCCCATGCCGTGGTCACCGCGCTCTGGAGCGCGCCAGCACGCCGTGCACTCGAGCGTGCTCGTCCTCGCCCTGCATCCCTACCATGGCCTCGAGCATCCACTCCAATCACTCTACGCCCTAGACACGCTCAAGCACCGCCCAGAGCCCTGTCGCCGTCGTCCTCGTCGTCAACGTACCGCGGGTACCGCAATGATTTCTGCAAACGCCCGAGCTCTCCCGTCGCCCTTTTCTCTGCGCCAATACGGGTTGAGCATCGCCAGGACACCGCCTAGCCGTAGCCGTCCTCGCCTTGCCCTTTCACGCACCACAGGAGCCGCGCCATGGCCACTCCTCCACAGCACCCCACGGCCACCATCGGCCGCTATAAATAGCGACGATCGGCTCCTCCCTTCAGCACACAACTCACTCCCCTCTCATCACTGAACACTACTCCACACTCAATTTCACCAGAGCTCGCCGGAGCTGCTCGAATTGCGAGCTCGAGTCCGCCGGAGCCCGCGGAAGCTCTGCGTCGATTGGAGCCTCCCCGAGCGCCGCCACTTCACCAGGCTGTTCCTCGTCGACCACCACTCCTCCGCGCACCTTGCCAGAGACCTGCAACGGCCTGGTAAGCCCTCCGACCCCCTACTGGCGCTGTGAGTTCGCCGGAATCCCGCCGGGGACGACGACACTCACCAGCCGTCGATCAACCCCCAGATCCTACGGCCACGTTTAAACATACCGTTTCGCTGTGTTAAGAGGCGCCGACAGGTGGCCCCCACCTTGTCAGGCAGCCCACTCGCACCCGCGGCTTGCTGGGCTGCGCAGTGTTTAAATTTCAGTTTTGGCCCAGTAGTTTTCCCGCCAGGCCCAAATATTCAAATAGGAATAACCCATTTAGTTCAAATTCAAATACTGATGCTAACTTCAAATTTAAATATCTGGAGATCTACTACACCAAATTTAACAAATTTTATATATTTAGAAAGCCCACAAAATTATCTAAATGATGGCACTGGCCTCATATCCAAATTCGTATTAGAATTTAAATGACAAAAATAACAAGGCAGGGCCTTTTCTAACTTCAATTAATTATTAAAAATAATCTATAAATGATTTTTAGTTGATTCCAATTCTAATAAATCACCAATAATGTTCTCTAATTGATTATGCAATAATATAGCCAGGTTATTTGCATGATCATGGACTAGATCAAATAAGATAGCTATGTAGTGAATTCTAGAACAATTCAACTTGGAATTCAAATTTAATGAATAGTATGAGAGCTACTCTCTCATTTAAATCTTGATCCTAAGTAATATAACCAGGGGGATGACTTAGGCTAATGAACCCCTGATATGTATTACTTAGAGATTTTAATGCATTTAAAATAATAATATGATAAAATGTGTAGTGTAGCACTTTGATTAAATTAGACTCACATATAATAGATATGAAATGTTGACTTGGGTCAACCTATATTTCATACCTGATTATTATATGAAGAGATTAAATCTTATTATGAAGTAAAGCGAAGAAATGAATTTCTTTAAGGACCTACCTATCTAAATTTAAGAAATAGGAATAATGAGAGGAAAGTATTTTTTTTAATAAATAAGAAATCATCAAATAACTCACCATGCCATGTTTGATTGATAATAGGACTAGAGTGTGAACTCTTTGAGTGTTCCTAGTTTAGCATATGAGTTTGGTTTAGTATTTATACCTCGTATTCGTATATAGACGCTAGTAACGAGGATTACCAAGAGGAGGAGGCCTATTCCCAAGAAGAGGAAGAGCACTTTGATCATCTGCTCAGCTCAAGGCAAGCTAACCCTTGCTAAATATAAATGCTTAGCTCTACAAGAGCAAAGGCATCATCACACTTTACTTTTATGTATTACCTATCCCATGTTTTTATTTAAATTTTACTTTGGTTTATTTATTTCAAAGTACTTTTGATTTATGAGTCACCATGTATAGAATAGAACAATACTTGGTTTAGATGAGCACTACTCAAGCTAGATAGCACCCCTCATATAGTTGCTATTGCTAAATTATTAAAATTTGACTACTCTAGATGGGAACAAGTGGATTTGATATGAAATTTAAACCTTGGAATATGACCAAGAGAAGATGGTGATTTTTGATATAAACCTGATATGGTTTTGAATGCGATACCTTTCCAATTATACAAGTACCCCCACAATACCTGATTATGGGTAGGGCTTAACTAGAAACTTGTGTATTTTAGTATGGGTTCCCTCTAAACAAGCATCATAGGGGTTACGCCGAGGCTGCCTCCGTATGTGAGAATGATGTGAATATGAGGTGAATGTACGACCCAAGCCCCGTGCAGTTCCGGGTTAACGGTTGGTTCTCCACCGGAGGCCAAGCTCATGGGGAGAGGTGCCTATACTAGGACATATAAGTGAAAGGTTATGATTGATGATCCGCGTACTGAGTTACGATGATTCGGGGTTATCCTCGATGGATGAAATCAATAGTTGTGGCACAAGAGTACAACCTCTGCAGAGTGTTAAACCTATTCGAATAGCCGTGTCCGCGGTTACGGACGGTTGGAAGGGCCATACTACTTCCGTTATCAGGATTTATGTTGAAATAATAATGGTGATTGATGAATTGTCTTGTATCCCAAAGGAATTGTGGGAATGACACTAATGTTCCCACTTGAGTTAGTCCATTAAATAATGAGGATTTTGTTAAATGTTTATTCAAAGAAAACTTGGCTTTATGCAAATAAACTTAGAGCTTAGTACCCCTTTATTATACTTAGTATGCTTTAACATAGTATTAGTTTGCGAGTACTTTAAAAGTACTCATGGCTTTGCCCTGGCTATTCAAATGCCAGACTATGAAGAGGAGCAACAGTATCAAGATGACGGACAGCAGGACGTCTACGATAACTAGGATCGTCTTCTAACGTCAAGCGTTGCCTGTGGAATTATGAGTCCACTACTACTACGCTTCCGCTACTTATGTGTGATGTTGAACAATCTATTTGTGTAATATTGGATCATGTGATCCCTTTATGTAAGACCTTATGTGTTGTAATAAATGATGACTCTGAACGACTTACTATTATATCTCGCAAAAACAATCTTCCTGGGATTGCGATGTATGATATGATAGGGCATCCGGACTTAAAAACCCGGGTGTTGACATAAAGCGCCGTTGGAGTGCACTAACCCTCCCAGAGTCATGAACCCCCGCTAGGATCATTAAGAAGCTATAGATCTAACACCTGCATGGAGTAATCAACCTCTTCACGAAGCTTGCCCACGGCAGAAAAATTTATCGTGTCTCCCGGAAGCTGAAGCTATGACCGTGTCGACAATGACACATCTACAGAAGAATGGAGTCTAACTTTAGTTAAACTTTGAAACCCCGCTAGTCCTACGCTTAGTAATATCGGGACGAGATTATTTTAAGGGTGGAAGAGCTGTCACACCCCAACTTTTGAAAACATGTTTAGTTGTCCATAGTGCAAAAATCAGGGGGAACAAAAACTTTTTCTATAGACTAATTAGATGAATTGCCTTGATCTGTTTGTTATAATGAATTGCTTTGATCTATTGGTAGATGAATTGTCTTGTTCTGCTTGTTGAGTTTTGTCTTGAGCTACCCCAAAGCACAACACCTCTAGTGGTCAGACAAACAACTCACCCAATAAAACACATGTGTGGCTTAGGAAAAATTGTTTTCCTTTTTACTACATCAAACCCTTCCACTTATGGCAACATGTGTGTGCCTACTTAAAATTCCTCTTTGTGATTTAATCTAGCCCAACCCATCCCTAATTCCAAACTTGGGATCATCTACCCCTTTCTACATCCTTCTCTTGAACCCTAGTCAAAAAACCCTAGACAATTCAAATTTGGCTAAGTCCTAAATCTATTTCCAGGTTCCATTTTGGAGCCCCTGGATTAAGCTATCTCTTGCCATCTTAGGCAATGCACCTAGTCCTAGACCTACCTTATCATGAGAACCTCCCAACCATGTCTTTGCCTTAGACCAGATCATTCATATACCCACTCATCCTAGCTGATTCTGAAGCCAAGTCAACAATCTGTTTTGGCAGGCTTATATGATTCCCACTTTAGCAGTTGCTCTCTAAGCACCCACAACTGTTATTGGTAACCTCAATGCATGGATCTCATCTATGCATCACCATCTGCAACTTCCACGTCTTGCATGTCCCATTCTACTCTAGCAACTCTTATACTCCCTTGATCTTGTACCCTATCCAATGTTTAACCTCAAGATCACTTCCTTCACTTTTACCTCTTGTTTTTATTCAAGTTTAATCTTCACAAAACCAAGAGTGGGAATGATGGGTACATTTTGTAGCCACCATCTACCCTTGAGAACACTCCTCCCTAAATTAGTTTTCTTTCTCAAAAACCCTATTGTTTTTCCTTCTCTAGTTTTGATCACAAAACTACTTCTAGATTTATTAAATCTTTTCAAGATATTCTTCAAAGAAAACAAAGAACTGAAATGGGGTTTGCTTTTCATCCCATTTTTAACAAGTACTGATTTCTGAAACATTATTTTCTATTTTGCTTCCTTTTTAACAAAAAGCTTGTTTATGGTACTTATACCATTTCTTGTTTTTCTCATGTTTATTTAAAATTGAGAAAAACTCTACCTTACTTGATAAAGTAAGTAGAACATTTTGAATCCTATATTCTACCTAACCTATCTCAACTTTATTCAAAGTCCACTTCAATTAAATTCCTTCCCATTTGTCCCTATACAATTGAGGTGTTTCAAATACTTTTCAAATGAATTCAATTTCAAATGGCAACACTTGCACATCTTTTGCACACCTCTGATCTACCACATTGTATCCCCCATCCTCCAATTCTTGATAAAATGGATGATCATTTGATACTTTCAAATGGACTCCCTTCAACTAACCCTAGACTTAGGGAGTAATTCAAACCACTCCCAATTGACCTCTTATTTGAAGAACAACTTATATTTCATCATACCTATCTCACTCCTCTATTCTTTTCCATCATCACCTTGACCTCATGAATTGATGATTTATGTCACCATATTCATCCTTGTGAGTATATGGTTACTTCATTCACCATCTCTCTGAGCCTTGCTCTACCATTGTCTAAACCACCATCACCACCATCATCTCTTGGCCAAATTGATAAATTTGATCAAAGTGCTTTATTCTTCAACATGGGCACCAATGTTTATTATCATCTCTCTCCCTAATTTGAAGACATCATCAAGCCACTTTCAGCTAACCATCCCAACACTCAACCTTGGTCGACATGCATAAAGTGGCATTTGCACTTTGCTTGTCCACTTGTAATGACAAGAAGTAGCCGGCCATGCCTAGCTCTTGGCATGCATGAGCTGAATTTCTTCATCACTATCATTTCTCCTCACTTCCTTCTTCCACAAGCCTTGTCTCCCACCTAACCCAATCTATAAATGGGCAGCCACCCACCTTAGCCAATCAATGAGGAGGCAGCCACCCCCTCTCCCTCTATAAAAGGAGCTTGGCTGGCCACCTCCTCTCCTTTGCTCTTATTTTCCACTTCCCACTCCTTCCTCCACTCCCTCCCATCCTTCTCTTACACACCCCCCACGAAATGCTGCTCCCCCAAGGCTCCATGGCCGGCCATGTCCATGGAAACTGGGCAAGATGCAGCTCCCCTCCTCCCTCAAGCTCCTCCTCTCCCCAGGTCACCATGAGAGCATCCCTCTCTCTCTTTTCCCCTAACCCTAGATGGTTTCTTCTCCCTTTCTCTTTTCCTCTCTTTCTAAGATTGGATCTTGATGCAGGTGCATGTTGAACCAAGCACGGAGAAGCTTGAGCCATCATCAGATCTGAAGTCTTTGACCAAAGTTCGTCCAAATACATTCAGTAATTTCTGCAATCTTGCTGTTTCAGATTCTGTACGAACTTGTAAAATCCACCAAAACTCGTGTATAGCTCCGAATCGAGTGATTCAAAGTTCCACGGGTAACCACAGAAAAGATATACAACTTGGCGCTGGTCTCACCCTCAAATTAGTTTTAAATCTTCCTTGGTAAATAAAGTTCTGAAAACATGCAGAATCACTGTTTGTTAGATCTATATCTTTCTACAAAACATTTTTGAGCAAACTCAACTGTGGGTGAAATCCCTCTGCAATAGCTTCATTTTTCCATAGGTGCCACCTCAAGTAACCTCAAAAAATTGAAATGGTGCACAGATAAAATTTTGGTCAGATCTGACTTTGTCCAATTACACCAGGAGTTTGGAAATGAATTTTTGAGTGAAACCAATTGCACCAGAATCAGGTTTTCAACACCTTTCAGATGCAACTGACCTCATATTTTTAAGATTTTTCTACGATTTTTGGCATACAGATCTTGTTTTCTGTATAGTCATATTCAAGCAAATTCCTAAAATAGTAGGATTAACCTTTTTGAGTGAATCCAATTGGGTTAGTCTTGTTTTAGTACTGGCCCTCTAGGAAAAATATTGTTAGTCTCTGTTCCTGCATATTTGATACTGTTAGTAATATGTGTGTGTTACATGATTTGTTGAACCAAAACTTGATGGGTAATTGAAATCTTTGACCACCTCTTTGTTTTTAAAAATGGTCAACCCATGTTCTATTCTTGCAAAACAAAACCTCTGCAACTTAACCTTAGTTCTATTGTTTTGCTTAAGTTTTCAATTGATGTGGTATCTTGTTTACTTCCTAGTATTGGGTAGTGTTTTGTAAGCAAAATAAAGTAGGAAAATGTTTTCTGCTTCTCAAAAAATGTTTGGAAATATAAGATGTTTGTTTTTTAGGCCAAAGCATTTCACTTGTCTTCTTTATGGTGTTATCTACCAGGGGGTAACCCATATATGCCATGATGGTACCCCAAGGGGACAATTGCTAATTGTGAGGCTCTCATGTTTTTATTAAAGTGAAATAAATTGGTTTTCTTTTAAAGTTGTTTTGTAGTAACCAAAAGTCCTTTGTATGTTAGCCCTTAGTAGAGTGGTTAGCTATTGATTGTTGATTGTTGAATGTTTTTTTGTTGGTACAATATGTTGATTGTGTTCCTTTTATATTTTCCGGCGATAGATGCGAACAATTCCGGAGAAGAAGAAGAAGAAGAAGTGGAATCGGACGAGGATTTTATTTATATTCTTGGAATTCTTATTGGATGGAGTTGAAGAAGTCCAGGGACAAACAAGCCAACCAAGGCAAGCCATCTATTGATCTCTGATTGTGATGTCTCTTTTGGATGTCACCTTGTTGCTATTCTTAGCTCTTGACTCTTTGTGTGTGATCTCTTTATTATTGTCATGCATGCTTTGTCTCAAGCATGGTAATCCCCTTGGTCATATCTTATGTTTGTCATGATGAGCACTTGGGATTTATGATGATCATGGTCATGCTATCCTACTTTGCTATCCTACATGCTTATCCTAAGTATGTTACCACCCTTGGCAATTCACACCACACCCGTTGATAATATAGTGGTAGTCATGTCATGAACTTGGTGTACTCTCAATTTGAGATGAGTATGCCTATTTATCTTAGTGGGACTTTTTGTTGTTGATCACCACCACTTCTATTAGTGTTGGTTAGTTAACACCACAAATCTGAAAGTATACTCCCTCTTATGTTGTCTACATGCATGCTTACCTTAAGCAAGTATGACCTTATCACTCCACCCTTATCAACTCCGTATGGGCATGATGACCTTCATCACGGCCATATGATGTGTTAGTTCCAAATCATGAAACTTTAGGTTGGGAACCCCTCAAGGTTTACCTTGTTGTAAAAGTTTTAAGAAAAACCTTGGGTGAGTCGACCTTACCCGAGTGTATGGTTTATGAAAGGAAAGGATCTTGGCAAAGATGGTTGAAAAGAGGAATGTGTGTGTGTGACTTGGGTTTTTGAGAAAAACGACACACGTTTCTTTGTATTCACCCGGAAGAACTAAACCGCACAGCCACATTACCCCAACGTGGGCACGGGGCTTAGCTCATAGTTTGCTCTCCTTAACATGGGACACCGCACAACTATACAAGGGTAAGAGTACCCCCGAGTTCGGATTGCCGTTGTTGGAGGCAATAGTATAACGAGATGCCTCCGGGGCTACTCGTCCGGAAGACACTATGGGTCTCCTGACGTGGCGGTGGAGTCACGCTCAAGGAGAGGTGAGCTGCCACGGTGCCGGGGAGGTGCATACTCCATAGGGTAGGATCCCATGCTAAGTAGAAAAGGCGAAAGGCTTTGACTGATTATCCGAGACTCGCATACTTTCGTATGACGAACCGGGGATGATCCCGGTGGATTTATTGGTTCTTGTGGGGAAGTGCGCACACTCTGCAGAGTTAAATCTATTCGAATAGCCCCATCCGCGGTCATGGACGGTTGGAATGGCCGTTGCCGAGCTGTGTCGAGTTTTGTTTTAGAAATGCTTTACAAAGAAAGTGAGAAAGTGTTTGATGTACTGGAAGGGTATGGGAAAGCTTGTGCCGACCATATGGAGATGGTCGAGGAAAAGAAAACAAAATTGGGTTACCCCCTTCCTAGTGTTTCATGTAGAGGAACTCTTCTTCAATAAAGATATAGAGATGTCATAGTTTATCTTTTGAAGTATCTTCTTCAATAAAGATATAGAGATGTCATAGTTTATCTTTTGAAGTATTTTCTTCAATAAAGATATAGAGATTTCACAGTTTATCTTTTGAAGTATCTTCTTCAATAAAGATATAGAGATGTCATAGGAACCTCTTAGTGTCCCTATCAACTGAGATGTCGGGATGCTATATCCACAAGAGAAACTGTTCTTCTTCTCTTGCAATTCTTTAGATAGACTTGTTATCACCTTCTTGATGGTTAGCGAGTACAATTCCAAATGTACTCATGACTTTGTCCCTGGCTATTTACTTGGCAAACTTGAAGGAATTCGACAAATGAAAAAGGATTGGACGACGTCTATGCGAGCTAGGAACGTTCTCCCAATCAGTTGCATGTAGGGTTATGGCAGATGACTTGGGCTCTGCGCTGTTGAAGTGATGATGCTACTCTGATGTTTAGTTAGGCCCTTCGAGGCTATTATGTAAGTATTGGTCATGTGACCTTATTGTAATTTTCTTACTCCATTTTGTAATGGATGATGTAATTCTGATGTCAGTTCGGTTATGTGTTCACGGCGCACTGATCATGGGATCGTGAACTGTATACATAACAGGGTATTTCGGACAGCTAGTCCGGGGTCCCGACACTCTTGGGAGACAGCGCCCGGGGGCAGGCTCCCCCACCGACCCCGACCAGCCAGAGAGCAGCTGGCGGCGTCCTCGCTTGTCCTCAACGACCCAGTGGGAGCGCCGAGCCTCACGCGCATCCCCTGCCCAGTCAGCACCTTCTCCCATGGAGGGAAGCGCACCTGAGCTAGAGGACACGGACATCGAGGCGGAGGAACTTCCTCCCCCGCCTCCTTCCTTGGTGATGGTGAACACGGAAGGGGGGAACGCTGCCCTTTCCCCCCTGAATTTCCTTGACGACCTTTTTGCCGGACGCTACCCTCATGGGGCTGTCCGTCAACATCACGCTCCGCATCCTCAGAGCAAGTTCCCCTCTTGTGTTTCCTTACATTGTGCGGCTCATCCTGCATCCCTCTTACTTTATCCTGCAAAACAGCGATTAGGGCCCACCGGGAACAAAGCGTCCCCATCAAGGACAAAGCTCCCCCGATGGTGCAACAAAGAGGGCTAGGGGTTTCTCTGGTGGGGACAATAGTGGAGAGGGCCTTGGCGAGACTACCCAGAGGGAGGACTCAAGCCACGCTCAATCTCCACAAGCTGCCCCGCCAAGTACTGCCCTGGGAACCCTTTCCCTTCTACAAGTGGTCAGATTATCTCAAACATTCTCGCCATCCGTGCAGGTTCCGCTCGATCCCCGGCAGGTGCGACGGCTCCTCCCGAGGGGCCTCATCGAGATTCCTCGGAAGAAGCTCCTCAACCTGAGGTCCTGAGCTTCCCCCTTCCATCTGTGGCTCTAGGTGCGGCCTCCCGGGAGGCTCCCGGGAGGCCGCCTCCCTGCTGGTGGAGCGAGACTCACTAGCACTGGTTCTCGAAGAACTTACCTTCCTTGAGGACCTAGGGGCCTTCACCTTGGCCCACCAGCAACTGCGCGACATGGAGGAACGCGAGCGTCGCATCGTCCAGAGCATCCTCCAGGAGCGCGACGACAGACGCCGTGAGGGTCAGATAACTGGCGAGCGCGCCCGGCTAGAGATTTCCCACCAGGGCCACCATGAGGCTGAGGCTGCCTCCATTGAAGCCTTCCACAAGATGCAACACTGTCTGCTGGTGATTCTGCAAGGTTCCCGGAGGGCGGCCCCAGGCACCAGGCTAATCATCCTGCAACAACAACTCTCCTCCCTTTGGGCCAGCCACGCTCAAGAGCTGGCTAGCCTTCGAGAGGAGCACCAATGCCAACTGGACGTGGACCTCCAGGTCCAGTCCAGGGCTAAGAGCAGGATCAAGGAACAACATGATCTGGTCCGTTCTTACCAGCAGCAGCTGGCTGAGCAAAGGCATTCCATCGCTGAGGCCACCCACCGGGAGAAACAAGCAGAGCTTGCCGCCCGGAAGCACGAGAAGGAGTAGCTGTGTAAGCACCAGAAACTCGAGAGTGACCTCCGAGCCCTCCTCCATGAGCAGACCTCGTTCTTGAAGCGCAAGCTAAAGTGGGCCGAGGATGAACTGGTGGATGCCAAAGGACACCTCGAGAAATCCATGGTGGCAGAGTTCGCCAGCGACAAGCACATCACCGCTCTTCGGCTGGCAGTTTCAGCCGAGAAGACCAAGGTGGACAAAGCCACCAAGCAAGTACTCCAGGCGCAGGTGGAGAAGAGCCAACTGAGCGGGGACCTTGTCCAGGCGGCGGCGGCGATCCGGGATGCTATGGTGGCACTAGGCATTTCCGTTCCTGCCCTGGGGGAGGAGGGAACTTCCAGCTACCTCCACTTCCTCCAAGAAGTTGCCTGCACCTTCAAAGGTTTGCAGAGCTAACCAAGGCCCGCATCCGCGACGGGGTTATGAAGGCTGCCCGTCACATCGCTGACCTGGTTCTTCCTCGAGTCGCATTCCTGTCCCCTAAGTTCCTTTGGAATCCTCTGCTTCGGAGCTTCAGCAGGGATAGCGATGAAGCCGCCGCCAAAGCCCTTGCTACTCCATATGTCGAGGAACTCTTGGCAGCGGTGTCATCCAAGATGTAGCTCCCCTTTTTCTTACTTTTGTTTTTCTCCCTTTTCCCCAGTAGTAACTCTTCTTATGTAAGCGCACAGTGCCGCCTTTTGTCCATACCTTGTATCCTGCAATTAAAACACATGTTTCCCGATGGAGGTCGCTCTTTTGCACCATATTTTTTTACCCATTTGGCCTTATGTTACCGAAGGGGACTTATCACAAGCGCGCCACCCACCGCCCGGGGCACGTTGGCCGCGATCCAACGTGTTCCTCTCCCGGGGTGACGTGCCACATGGTGAGTCTCTCCGTTCACGGGACAGCTAGCTCCAAGCGAGGGTTCCATTGCGTGACCGAGGGAGCCCAATGGGAGCTCAACTTTCCATCGAATGCCTTTTTCACATCCCAACCAAACAAAGCAAAAGGGCTTCCTCACAACAGAAAAGCAGGGCGGCCCGTCAGGGGAGGGAGAGACAAGCTCCCCTCCCCGGCTGCAGCCTCAGTGTGCCCGGGACCAAGATAGGTGCTGCTCTCCAGGCTGCCTGTCTTGATCCAACACACTTTCCCTGATTAGCGTGCCCTGGAACAAGACAGGTGCTGCTCTCCAAGCCGCCCATCTTGATCCAACACACTTTCCCGAATAGCGTGCCTGGGGACAAGACTAGCACTATTTCAGCCGGCAGCGCACCAATCTCATCCCAACACACTTTCTATCGTGGCATGCGTAGGGACTAGACTGGCGCTGTTTCAGCAGGCAGCACGCCTATCTTGCCCCAGCATACTCAAAACTGTAGCGTGTCCGGGGACGAGACCAGTGCCGTTCCCATTGTTAGCACGCCTATCTCGTCCCAACACACTCTTTCTCATAGCGTTCTCGGGGATGAAGCGGGTGCTGTCTCCCTCATCAGCCCTCCCATCTCATCCCAACACACTATCAACTTTTGTCCATGTCCCATTGTTCCACTTGCGACTCCCCTCATTGATCAATGAGTCCATCAGCAAGGTGTCCCTTTGGTGCTTCCGCTTCATCGCGAGGATCAAATGCGAGCATTCTCTTTTTTTTGGACTTTGTTTGCTTCTTTTCTTAACCTAATCTCTCATTTGGCCTCTGTTTGCTTCTTTTCTCATTTTATCCCCTCTCTAGGGTGCCAGGCACACATGGGCCCATGCTTTCTTTTCTTTCTCCTTTTATAAGGGTGCTAGGCGCACTTTGGTGGCGGTATCGCATCCGGTACGGGCACCAGTTCCTCCCAACCCCTTGCTCGCATCTTAGCCTCATGCTTCTACCGTGGATGGCATCCTCCATCCTTTCTTGGGCAATCAGGAAACACACAAAGGTAGGAACAACTCCTTTATTATCTCCTTCATCACCTTACTCGGGGGGTCCAGGCTCTCGGGATGAAGGCTTCTTGGGAAGCGCTTCCCCCGGGCCTAGCCCCTGGCGGGACTTCATCCGACCGGCTTCTTCCCGACTACCACTGATCCTCTCATTCCTTCAGGCCCTGTCTTGACTTCGCCTCCGGGATGGCGTACGTCCCGCAACCAGACTGATGTTAAACCTCTTCCCATGGGGTCCTCCAGCGTTCCTCCGCTCCTGTCCTTCCACACGGCCTCTCCCACTTTCCCGAGTTCATATCTTTCAGCGAAAGCAGCAGGAAACTACTCGCGCAGGGAGACCCATCAATCAAAGGTCCCTGGTGCCTGATTTGCCAGCCACAACCTTACCATCGGCCTCAATACCACGGGAAAGTAACAAGCCATGAACTCCTCAGTTGCTCCAGTAGCTGTTATGACCACCACGTAGAGCCGCAAAAACTCCCTGGGATCCCCTGCCCCGTCGTATTGTTCACCGAAGTCCATCTAGAAACCCGGAGGCCATCTAGTCAGGTGCACGGCAACTCTCGCCATACCCTAGGCACAACTACCCTCGTTCTACAGAATCCTTACTTCCCGCCTCCTGCTGAGGACACTCGCTCTTCATCCGCGCATCCCCTGCAAGTGGGTGGCCGTGAGTCCACCCCCACGTCAACGGGGGAGCGCTCCTGCTGGGGCCGCACCTGACCACACTGCCGTGTGGTCCAGGCCGTGACCGCAGCAGGAGGTTCTGTAACCGCAGGTTGTATGGACTTCGGCTCCACCTTCTTTGGTCGATGTTCCTGAGCCTCAACGTCGGGAGTTCCTGAAATGAAATCAATCAAGCTTTGGACGGTGGCGCTCCACTCATCGTACCTCGGATCTTCCTTCAATGGCAGGAACTGAAGCATGCCACGCATCATGGCCCAGGCCTCACGATGCGCTCGTGATAGGCTGGTACGCCGGGGCACAGAGCCCCCAGTGACATGGGTTCGTCCGTGCCCCCCAGACCCAGTCAAGGGCCTGGCAGGAACGACCGGCACGCATCCCTCTCTGGACTGCGTCCTGGCTCCCACACCGATCTGTGGGACAAAGTGCCGCTCCACTCCCACCGGTGGAGGCCCAGGCGGAGGGGGAGGCAACTCCCACTCCGGAGGCAGCTCCGTCGACGGTTGCTCCTGGTGACACTGCCCTGCGTGTCCTTCCCTTGGAAAGTGCGCGTCTCAGCCGACGCCCCCTCCCCTGGGGGAGCGGCCAGCGAGCGCGCGCGCACTTCCCTCAGGATGCTCTGGCCACCATCCTTCCACTTTCTGGCCATACCTGCAAAGAATGCCGATCCCGATACTATGTGAGCGCCCCCTACTTGGTGCACTAGATGTCGCGTCCTTGGATGGCAGAGGACATTGGGCACTGGGCACAGCAAAACGGGATCGAGCACGACACAGAGACACAAGTTTTTTACCCAGGTTCAGGGCGCAAGATGCGAAACCCCTACATCCTGCTTGTCTGATCTCCTTGATGATGAACAGCTTACACAGGGAGCTGAGACTCCCTCTTCCAACGCCTCCGATACAGCTTTTTTCTCCTCCTTCCCCCAAGCCTATATCTCTCTACAACACGAAGCCCATCTTATATACTACAGGGCGGTGGTACAATGGTGTAGTGCATGTGGCACATGTGTCATGCGTCCTGGGCGCGAGCTGGGCGGTGCGGCAGGTCTGCAGGCGTGGAGCAGGGGCACCCAGTCTCACTATGCATGTGACTTGATCGCTCGAGCACATGCTCATCAACGCAGCGTGGGTAGGAAGCCATCGAAAAGTGTATGTCCTACACCTCCGGGTGGAGCAGGCCTACCCCGGCTGGGGTCGCCCATCCCGCCAGGCTCCTTCTGCCGGAGGTTGCTCCTATAGACCGGGCTCCCGGACACTCCCCGGCGGGGCTCGCCACCAACCGGGTGGAAGCTGCGCCGGAAGCGGTTTCACGTTTGGCGGGGATTGAATCCCGCAAGATCTAAATCTTGTGGGTCTCGATGCTCTTGTGGGGCTTCGTCTTCTTCATCCCTCGGGCCGAGCCCATGGGGGGAGTCTTCAGGTCTTCTGTAGGGATTACCAGGGCAGGCTAGCATGGTCGGCGCAGTGGGGACCCTGGCTCCCACTACGCCGACACTCCCTGACGGTGTTGCTCCTGCAAAGGGCATCGCCGTCATTCGCTTCGAAAGAATGGATTGGCTCCACGGCAGGCACCGCCTGAAGTGTGGTCGGATTAGGCGGCTGCACCGGCTGGGAAGGGGAGCTCACCTACTGGCAAAGAAATCCACGCGGCATGCGCGGGCGGAACAGCAGGCCAGGGCCGAGCGGGTGGCGCATGCAGGGTTGCGCTGGAGCTCCCTGCCTCTGCATCCATCGGCCCGCACGGGAAGCGGTTGGTGAGGGGTGATGTCTACGTTCCCCCTCCTTTCCTGTAGACAGTGTTGGGCCTCCAAGTGCAGAGGTTTGTAGAACAGCAGCAAGTTTTCCCTTAAGTGGATCACCCAAGGTTTATCGAACTCAGGGAGGAAGAGGTCAAAGATATCCCTCTCATGCAACCCTGCAACCACAAAGCAAGAAGTCTCTTGTGTCCCCAACACACCTAATAGGTGCACTAGTTCGGCGAAGAGATAGTGAAATACAGGTGGTATGAATATATATGAGCGAGTAGCAATGGTGCCGGAAAATAGCTTGCTGGCGTGTAGTTGATGGTGGTAGTATTGCAGCGAGTAGTAACACGAGTAAAACGATAAACAAGCGGTAGTAACTCAGCGGTATTTGGGAACAAGGCCTAGGGATTACACTTTCACTAGTGGACACTCTCAACATTGATCACATAACAGAATAGATAAATACATACTCTACACTTTTGTTGGATGATGAACACATTGCGTAGGATTACACGAACCCTCAATGCCGGAGTTAACAAGCTCCACAATAATGCTCATGTTTAAGTAACCTTAAGTGTAAGATAGATCAAAACGACTAAACCAAGTACTAGCATAGCATGCACACTGTCACCTTCATGCATATGTAGGAGTAATAGATCACATCAATATTATCATAGCAATAGTTAACTTCGCAATCTACAAGAGATCATGATCATAGCATAAACCAAGTACTAACACGGTGCACGCATCTGTCACCTTTGCACACATGCAGGAGGAATAAAACTACTTTAATAACACATCACTAGAGTAGCACATAGATAAATTGTGATACGATGCACATTGCAATCATAAAGAGATATAAATAAGCACTTCACTACGCTCTTCATAACGGTGAATAAGTACTTCGTGAAATATAGCCTAAGAGACCCACACGGTGCACACACTGTCACCTTTACACACGTGGGACAAGGAGTCTCCGGAGATCACATAAGTAAAACCCACTTGACTAGCATAATGACATCTAGATTACAAGCATCATCATATGAATCTCAATCATGTAAGGCAGCTCATGAGATTATTGTATTGAACTACATAGGAGAGAGATGAACCACATAGCTACCGGTACAGCCCCGAGCCTCGATGGAGAACTACTCCCTCCTCATGGGAGCAGCAACGTTGATGAAGATGGCGGTGGAGATGGCAGCGGTGTCGATGGAGGAGCCTTCCGGGGGCACTTCCCCGCTCCGGCAGGGTGCCGGAACGAGACTCCTGTCCCCGGATCTTGGCTTCGCGATGACGGCGGCTCTGGAACTTTTCTCGTATCGTGGCTTCCTCTCGTAAGGGTTTTCGATGCGGGGGCTTTATATAGGCGAAGAGGCGGCGCAGGAGGGTCGAAGGGGTGGCGACACCATAAGGCGGCGCGGCCAGGGCCCGGGCCGCGCCGGCCTATGGTCCGGGGGCCCGAGTGCCCCCTCTCGGTCCTTCCGGGTGTTCGGAAGCTTCGTGGAAAAATAGGAACCCGGGCGTTGATTTCGTCCAATTCCGAGAATATTTCGTTACTAGGATTTCTGAAACCAAAAACAGCGAGAAAACGAGAGCTGGCACTTCGGCATCTTGTTAATAGGTTAGTTCCAGAAAACGCACAAATATGACATAAAGTGTGCATAAAACATGTAGATATCATCAATAAAGTAGCATGGAACATAAGAAATTATCGATACGTCGGAGACGTATCAGCATCCCCAAGCTTAGTTACCGCTCGTCCCGAGCGAGTAAAACGATAACAAAGATAATTTCTTAAGTGACATGCCATCATAAACTTGATCATACTATTTGTAAACATATGTAATGAATGCAGCGATCAAAACAATGGTAATGACATGAGTAAACAACTGAATCATAAAGCAAAGACTTTTCATGAATAGTACTTCAAGACAAGCATCAATAAGTCTTGCATAAAAGTTAACTCATAAAGCAATAATTCAAAGTAGAGGTATTGAAGCAACACAATGGGAGATTAAGTTTCAGCGGTTGCTTTCAACTTGTAACATGTATATCTCATGGATAATTGTCAGCATAGAGTAATATAACAAATGCAATAAGCAAGTATGTAAGAATCAATGCACAGTTCACACAAGTGTTTGCTTCTTGAGGTAGAGAGAAATAGGTGAACTGACTCAACATAAAAGTAAAAGAAAGGTCCTTCAAAGAGGAAAGCATCGATTGCTATATTTGTGCTAGAGCTTTGATTTTGAAAACATATAGAGAGCATAAAAGTAAAGTTTTGAGAGGTGTTTGTTGTTGTCAACGAATGGTAGCGGGTACTCTAACCCCTTGCCGGACAAACCTTCAAAGAGCGGCTCCCATTTTATTTTATTTTTGGGTGGCACTCCTTCCAACCTTTCTTTCACAAACCATGGCTAACCGAATCCTCGGGTGCCGGCCAACAATCTCATACCATGAAGGAGTGCCTTTTTATTTTAGTTTTATTATGATTACACTCCTCCCCACCTTTGCTTTCTCAAGCCATGGCTAACCGAATCCTTCGGGTGCCGTCCAACAATCACATACCATGGAGGAGTGTCTATTTTTGTTAATTAATTTGGGACTGGGAATCCCATTGCCAGCTCTTTTTGCAAAATTATTGGATAAGCGGATGAAGCCACTAGTCCATTGGTGAAAGTTGCCCAACAAGATTGAAAGATAAACACCACATACTTCCTCATGAGCTATAAAACATTGACACAAATAAGAGGTAATAACTTTTGAATTTGTTTAAAGGTAGCACTCAAGCAATTTACTTTGGAATGGCGGAGAAATACCATGTAGTAGGTAGGTATGGTGGACACAAATGGCATAGTAGTTGGCTCAAGGATTTGGATGCATGAGAAGTATTCCCTCTCGATACAAGGTTTAGGCTAGCAAGGTTTATTTGAAACAAACACAAGGATGAACCGGTGCAGCAAAACTCACATAAAAGACATATTGTAAACATTATAAGACTCTACACCGTCTTCCTTGTTGTTCAAACTCAATACTAGAAATTATCTAGACCTTAGAGAGACCAATTATGCAAACCAAATTTTAGCAAGCTCTATGTATTTCTTCACTAATAGGTGCAAAGTATATGATGCAAGAGCTTAAACATGAGCACAACAATTGCCAAGTATCACATTATCCAATACATTTTACCAATTACTACATGTAGCATTTTCCAATTCCAACCATATAACAATTTAACGAAGAAGAAACTTCGCCATGAATATTATGAGCTAAGAACACATGTGTTCATACGAACCAGCGGAGCGTGTCTCTCTCCCACACAAGGATGAACTTATTCAGAGAACTAAAATAACAAAACAAAAACAAAAATAAAAGCACACGGACGCTCCAAGTAAAATACATAGGATGTGACGGAATAAAAATATAGTTTCACTAGAAGAAACCTGATAAGTTGTCGATGAAGAAGGGGATGCCTTGGGCATCCCCAAGCTTAGATGCTTGAGTCTTCTTAAAATATGCAGGGATGAACCACCGGGGCATCCCCAAGCTTAGACCTTTCACTCTTCTCGATCACATTATATCACCCTCTTCTATTGACCCTTGAAAACTTCCTTCACACCAAACTTCAAGCAAACTCATTAGAGGGTTAGTGCATAATCAAAAATTCACATGTTCAGAGGTGACACAATCATTCTTAACACTTCTGGACATTGCACAAAACTTCTGAAAGTTAATGGAACAAAGAAACCCATTCAACAAAGCAAAAGCGGCAATGCGAAATAAAAGGCAGAATCTGTCAAAAACAGAACAGTCCGTAAAGACGAATTTTAAGATGGCACCAGACTTGCTCAAATGGAAAAACTCAAAACTAATGAAAGTTGCGTACATATCTGAGGATCACGCTCGTAAATTGGCAGATTTTTTCGAATTTTCTACAGAGAACTGTGCCCAGATTCGTGACAGACAGCAATGCTGTTTCTGCGCAGCGATCCCAAATATAACATCAACTTTGACATAGAAACTTTACTTGGCACAAAAACATGATAAGGAGAGGTTGCTACAGTAGTAAACAACTTCCAAGACTCAACAAAACAAAAATTGCTGTAGTAAAATAACACATGGGTTATCTCCCAAGAAGTTCTTTCTTTATAGCATTAAGATGGGCTCAAGCAGTTTTAATGATGCACTCGCAAGAAATAGTATTTGGAGCAAAAGAGAGCATCAAGAGGCAAATTCAAAACACATTTAAGTCTAACATGCTTCCTATGCATAGGAATCTTGTAAATAAACAAGTTCATGAAGAGCAAAGTAACAAGCATAGGAAGATAAAACAAGTGTAGCTTCAAAAATTTCAGCACATAGAGAGGCATTTTAGTAACATGAAAGTTTCTACAACCATATTTTCCTCTCTCATAATAACTTTCAGTAGCAACATGAGCAAACTCAACAATATAACTATCACATAAAGCATTCTTATCATGAGTCTCATGCATAAAATAATTACTACTCCCAACATAAGCATAGTCATTCTTATTAATTGTAGTGGGAGCAAATTCAACAAAGTAGCTATCAAATATAGGAGGTATATTGTAATCATAATAAAATTTATCCTCCATAACAGGTGGTAACAAAAGACTACTATCATTATAATCATCATAAATGGGAGGCAAAGTATCATCAAAGTAAATTTTCTCCTCAATGCTTGGGGGACTAAAAATATCATGCTCATCAAAGCCAGCTTCCCCAAGCTTAGAATTTTCCATAGCATTAGCAACAATGGTGTTCAAAGCATTTATAGTAATAACATTCCCATTAGCATGCATATAAAGTTCCATGGGTTTCTTAATTCTTTCTTCAAACACATCATGTCCTAATTCAAGATAAAGTTCATAAAGATCTCTCATATTTTTGTTGTTTTCCATTATGCCTAACTAGTGTAAACAAGAAACCAAATGTCGCAATTGCAGAGTCTAAAGGAAATAGCTTCGAGTACTTACAACGGCGCCGGAAAATAGCTTAGTAGCCGAGGTCCGGAGTGTGAGTACCTTTTACCTTTCCTCCCCGGCAACGGCGCCGAGAAAATAGCTTGATGTCTACGTTCCCCCTCCTTTCCTGTAGACGGTGTTGGGCCTCCAAGTGCGAGAGGTTTGTAGAACAGCAGCAAGTTTTCCCTTAAGTGGATCACCCAAGGTTTATCGAACTCGGGGAGGAAGAGGTCAAAGATATCCCTCTCATGCAACCCCGCAACCACAAAGCAAGAAGTCTCTTGTGTCCCCAACACACCTAATAGGTGCACTAGTTCGGCGAAGAGATAGTGAAATACAGGTGGTATGAATATATATGAGCAAGTAGCAATGGTGCCGAGAAAATAGCTTGTTGGCGTGTAGTTGATGGTGGTAGTATTGCAGCAGTAGTAACACAGTAAAACAGTAAACAAGCAGTAGTAACTCAGCAGTATTTGGGAACAAGGCCTAGGGATTACACTTTCACTAGTGGACACTCTCAACATTGATCACATAACAGAATAGATAAATACATACTCTACACTTTTGTTGGATGATGAACACATTGCGTAGGATTACACGAACCCTCAATGCCGGAGTTAACAAGCTCCACAATAATGCTCATGTTTAAGTAACCTTAAGTGTAAGATAGATCAAAACGACTAAACCAAGTACTAGCATAGCATGCACACTCGTCACCTTCATGCATATGTAGGAGGAATAGATCACATCAATATTATCATAGCAATAGTTAACTTCGCAATCTACAAGAGATCATGATCATAGCATAAACCAAGTACTAACACGGTGCACGCACTTGTCACCTTTGCACACATGCGGGAGGAATAAAACTACTTTAATAACACATCACTAGAGTAGCACATAGATAAATTGTGATACGATGCACATTGCAATCATAAAGAGATATAAATAAGCACTTCACTACGCTCTTCATAACAGTGAATAAGTACTTCGTGAAATATAGCCTAAGAGACCCACACGGTGCACACACTCGTCACCTTTACACACGTGGGACAAGGAGTCTCCGGAGATCACATAAGTAAAACCCACTTGACTAGCATAATGACATCTAGATTACAAGCATCATCATATGAATCTCAATCATGTAAGGCAGCTCATGAGATTATTGTATTGAACTACATAGGAGAGAGATGAACCACATAGCTACCGGTACAGCCCCGAGCCTCGATGGAGAACTACTCCCTCCTCATGGGAGCAGCAACGTTGATGAAGATGGCGGTGGAGATGGCAGCGGTGTCGATGGAGGAGCCTTCCGGGGGCACTTCCCCGCTCCGGCAGGGTGCCGGAACAGAGACTCCTGTCCCCCAGATCTTGGCTTCGCGATGACGGCGGCTGCGGAACTTTTCTCGTATCGTGGCTTCCTCCGTAAGGGTTTTCGATGCAGGGGCTTTATATAGGCGAAGAGGCGGCGCAGGAGGGTCGAAGGGGTGGCGACACCATAAGGCGGCGCGGCCAGGGCCTGGGCCGCGCCGGCCTATGGTCTGGGGGCCCGGTGCCCCCCTCCGGTCCTTCCGGGTGTTCCGGAAGCTTCGTGGAAAAATAGGAACCCGGGCGTTGATTTCGTCCAATTCCGAGAATATTTCGTTACTAGGATTTCGAAACCAAAAACAGCAGAAAACAGGAACCGGCACTTCGGCATCTTGTTAATAGGTTAGTTCCAGAAAACGCACAAATATGACATAAAGTGTGCATAAAACATGTAGATATCATCAATAAAGTAGCATGGAACATAAGAAATTATCGATACGTCGGAGACGTATCAAGGGGCTCCACGGCCAGTGCCGCCACCGCGGGCTGAACAACCGTCTAGTGCAGAGTAGGCGGTTTATGCCTTGGCGCGCAATTGTCGAAGCGATGATGGCGCTAATGCTCCGCTTCCTCATCGGTGGGAGGACTACGCGTGCAGCGACCAGAGCCAAATCGGAAGGCCATAGCTATGTCGATTGGTCCCTGAAGCTAGAGAGGTTAGGATTTCAGAGGAGCGGAGTGGAGGAAGTTCTTGCTTAAAATAAGAATGAATATCTTGGGTTCACTGCCACGTGGGGTCAATGCAGGGCAAAGTTGGTCAATGCCTCCAAAGTCGGAATCTCTTTGGCCCCAATTTCTACCTTGCGGTTCCTCTCCCTCTTCCCTATCCCTCACCTCGCCTCCATCTTGCATCGTAGTGCATCTTGTTTTGATAGCCGCTTCACAAAAATCAAACACATTTGGCCGATTGTGTGCACTAATAAAATAGAAAATCTATTATATGTGAATAAATGTTTAAGACACTAGCTCGCCAAGATGTTTCCCACATGAATAAGGTGAGCTTTTGCCATAAGCTGGGTCCCACTTATCTTGTGAAGTCCCCCACTATGTATGAAGTGAACCTTAGCATTAAGATGGGACCCACATATGCTATTGGTGTACCCTCATGCATGAGAGAGGAAGGAGAGAGAAATTACTTTCTGTTGCTTGTGGACAATCCACAAGCTTGTAGGTCACCCATAAGAAATTATCCTTGTGGATAACCTCCACTGTGTATGTAGATAACCTTATCGACTACTTTTTCCTTGTGGATAGGTCTTGTGGACAACATAGTGGACACTGTTCTTAGCCTTTTGCACCATGAACACTATGCACAGAATCAAAACACACTTCTCCATCATTCTACAATCTTCTATGCTTAAAATATTCCTACTTTCTTTTTTAATAGAACTGCCACTGTTTTTTAATATAATCTTGTGTTGAGACTATATATTTATAAACAGTCATTTATATTTCGCATACGGAGGCCAAAGTGGGGTACTTAATTATAAGAGACATCATTCAACTAATATGTTGTACTTTATTTATCTGAGCTCTCACGTGCAATGCACGTGTAACTTACTAGTAGAGGATAGTAGTTCAAGACGCAGTCCCATCGTGTCATTGCAATTGTTTTTTTCTTTAACGAAGGAAAGAGCCAGAAGGTCCTAGGTGCTGCTATCAGTCATAACATTGGTGTGGGTACAAGATGCAACAGACAACTAGAAACAATGAAATTACCAGTCTCTAAATTATGCAGGATGGATCCTATAAACATATCACAGAAAAACCGATCAGGTCCTTCAACCCTCATTGCACTAATATAATGGAAAATCGTTCTTGTACCCAGTCATGCCAGTTCAATTTGAATGGACGGTAGAGATTCATTTATTTTTAGAAATAATGTTGTGGCAAGATTCACATATGTTTCATAATTATTGGGGTGGTGATTATCAATAAGATTGCAATCTTCTTGCAACCAAAATTGTCACATCGGTAGAAAGCCACTCATACACAATACCTTTTTTGCGAGAAAATGCATAATATCTTTTGTTGTGTAGCATTTTTTTAGAGAAATTTGTATCAACTCAAGTTTGGTCATGCATGCATGCTGCATATGATCCTAAATATTGTATTCCTATACAAGTGTAAAATCAGCCAAAAGTCAAAACAAATTCACATATACCTACAATTCAAGATAAACCCACCAATCATTCGTACACATGGTTGTTGAAATTCTGAAGTTTTGTTCATGCAGAATGGATGGTGGTGTCTTTCCTAGTACTTTCCCATGTACGGTGAGTGTGTGAGAGGAGAACAACTAGCACTAAATCTTCCCTTTTTAACAGAGCCCTAACAATAAGTCAATTTTTCATGGAAAGACTTCGTGCACATGTACCATGTGAAGATGTACTCAAGAATTTTTTGTTTCTATTTTTTTGATATTCCACAATGTATCAAAACTGCATTTCAAAATAAAAGAGAGCATATATATATATGCACCCAAGAACCAAAACATCACTCGCTGACAAGGTATCGACTTGTCAATGCCTACAGATTGTAGACTAGGGTTTTCAGGGAAGTAGAGGGCAAGTAGATCTCGAGGGTTCAGCCGGAAAAGTACTCGACTGCTAGAAAACTAGGGTTATGTTGACAATGAAATCGATCCCCTCTTTTTCCCTCGACTCCCCCTTATATAGGAGGCGGAGCCGAGAGTTTCGTGATGTACAAGTTACAAAGTCCGGGAGACTCTTTGAGTTCGTCCCGTAATAGTTACAAGTCAATATTCCTAATATAACTCTTATCTTTCCAAACTATCTCTTGACTGGGCTTCCGGGCTTCATAAACTTCGGGTCATGGGCCTTCAGTAAACCCCGGGTACCATCTTCGGCAGGCCCATTGGGGATGCCTATGTCAGTAGCCCCCGAGATTTTGCTTGAATCGAAGAATCAGGGAAAATCTCCATCTTTACAATTATCATATGATTTCTTCAAGTCAATAAATATCATTCATAAAGCAATTATATATTGTACAGGGATAACGGTAGTTGGGGCTGGTTCATCTGATGGGTCAGGTACCAGTTAACTGCTCTTGTGGCAATCCGCAAAAACCTACTTCAAGATCACGTCCCTGGACATGATCTCGGGATACTGGCGTAATTCGACATGTGCCGCTTAAGGTCTTACCAGATGCCGAATTCCAGTCATGTTTTATTGGGTACCTAACGCGTCCGTTAGGATTTTTCTTCGTATCTGTTGATAAGGAAAAAAGTAGCAAAACGCAGTCAGAGGCGGTGCCACGCCGCGCAGGACGGATCCTGGGGACTTACCTTCGCAAAGTACTGCAGCATTCAGAGATTAAATCACGACTGAGGCATTCTGAGAATATATTGTCGAGTGCCTTTTTCGGCTGCTGGAATAGCACATTCATTCGAGTCAACGGATGACTTGTATTTTGTTTATCTTGTCCTCCCGATGGGAGTATATGAAGAGTTATTTCATAACTCAAAATATGCTCATCATGACCTCTTCAATTTTATCGGGTACGCGAACAGCGTTCCCGATGGGAGTAGCCTCCGAGGCTACAGCCAAGTGCTTGTATTTGGTTGTAGGCTCACCTTTTTAGTATTGTTGTCGCTATATTGTCAACTTTTTCCATTGCTTTCATCTTTTATCAGGTGCGCGTTCAGCGCTCCCGATGGTAGTAGCCCCCGAGGCTACAGTCGAGTATTTATACTTGGCTGTAGGCTCAACTTGCCTTACTTTTGAACAACTCTATATTTGTATCATCCGCATGATCCTCTTATCGGAAGTATAATCAATACTTCCGATAAAAGTAGCCCCCGAGCATATGAGCAAATGCTTGTATTTGATCATAGGCTCTCTTCTTTTCTTTGTTATCATACTCGAAATTTCCCTGTCGATATACTTGATCAAGCTACTCGAAGTTCTCTTTTGAATGACGTTGCTGATGATAACTGTGAGCTAATGCTTGTCTTTTTTGCACTAACTCCAATGATACTCCTTTATCAACACTCCTTTTAAAAGTAGCCCCCGAGCATTTGAACAAAAACTTGTATTTGATCAAAGGCTCTCGAAGTTACCAATGATACTCTTCTGTCGCCAATCCTCTAAACACCGCAGTCGAAGTTTTTCCTTAAAGTGACATCAGCGCTGACGATAGCCACGATCGCTGTATTGGGAAGGCGCGGAAGAGGCCATGTCACTGACCTGTGGGTCCAGAACTCTGCAAGTTTTTACACGTTCCGCAAGTAGGGGACACACGTCCTCCGCTTTTTCTGGCACGCGCACTGTGGCGCCTGTTTAGTTACCTCCAAGTAGAAATACTATTTTACCCCTGGACACATATATAGGGCATCAAATCCATTCTCCCACCATCCAACGGCGCGGCGTTTCGCTGGCTTGGTATAAATAACCGTCGTCTTCCTCAGAAAATCCCCTTCGCTGCGCTGCGCTCCTATCCTCTCTCTGTTCAAAAGCTTCCATTGCAACCAAACAATCTCCTGCGCTTGTCTTCATCCTCAATCTTTCCAGCGCCGGCGTTCATGCCACCGCGGTCTAGGCTCACAAGGCACACCACCTCAGAAGCAAGCATGGCGACACAAGATCTGGAGGTTTCTGAGTGGGAGAGATCTAAGATCTCAAACCAAGATGTGAACCTGATGAAGAAGCTTGGCTTGATGAAGAAGGAGAAGGCGTTGATCTTCCCTAGTGAAGAAAGTTTCCCAACGCCCCCCATCCAGTATCGGGTAACCTTCGTTGACCACCTCATCCGTGGTCTCTCCGCTCCTATCCACGAATTTCTTCGTGGATTACTCTTTGTGTATGGGTTACAGCTACACCAGCTGACTCCCAATTCTATCCTCCATATTTCTATCTTTATCACCCTCTGTGAATGCTTTCTCGGGACCCAACCAAATTGGGCCCTGTGGAAACGCATTTTCTGCATTCGCCGCAATGGCTCCCACAACATTGCCTATAACATCGGTGGTGTTGTTATCTGTGTCCGCCCTGACGTCGAGTATTTTGACGTCAAATTCCCCGACTCCGTCCAAGGGTGGCGCAGAAGATGGCTATACGTCCGCGAGGATTACTCTGACTCGCAGGAATACAACATCGCACCCTTTGATGGTAGCGCCAAAATCCTTCGGCGCCGATCCTGGGATGCAGAGGCCACCGAAGAAGAGAAAACAGCGACAGATGCACTGATGAAGTGCATCCACGAGCTGCAGAATACCCGAGGCAAAGAATTGTCTGGTGTTCAAATTACTGCCTATTTCATTAGGATTAGGGTACAGCCTTTACAGGCTCGCAAAAACCCTATGTGGCTATATGCTGGTGAGAAAGATGTCGACCGCATATCCAAAGATCTTTCGGTGAAGGATTTGGAAAAGCTGATCCGGCGTATTTCGTCGTTGAGCAAGAAAGACACGATCCCAACATCATGTCGCGTGGAGCCGTATAGCGGCACTAACGCCCTCCCCAAGGTAAATGAGTTGTCCTCTCGCAATTATATTTTGTCGACTACTCTCTTGCATAAATTGTCTTCCCGAGTTTTTATCGTGTCTACTACTATCTTGCTGAACTTTCTTTTGGTGATTTCCTTCTTCAGAAACATCAAGTTTTATCCTCCCTGCCTCCTCTTCCTGAAGGTGGGGAGGTCGACGAACGAGCCATCGTTACCGACGATGCCCAGGGTACTTCTCGCTCTGAAAGTGAAATCGCGGGATCTCACAAATCCGCGGCTTCCTCTAAAAGAGAGACTGAATCTGAGGCTTCCGAGTCAGTGCCTTCTCTCCCTTCTGCTGCTTCCCCCAGGAACAAGAGAAAAAGGGGTGATGTCGAAGACTCCGGCACCTCCAAGCTAAGCAGATCACCTGCCGAGGAAACTGCTCCCGAGGAAGAGGGCGCCTTCAACCCTTACAATGATGCCCTCGTTAGCTCATAGGTTACCTTACCATCTTTTTCTCTTTATATATTTGTTTTTTGACTATTCTCATACTGTTTTTTGTGCACAGTGGCGATGAAGAAGAAGAACCCACTGCTAATGTGACTGCTCCCACGAGCACGTCACAAACTATAGTTCTTTCGGAAACTCACCATGCCACGGAGGAAACCTCGCCCCCTCAACAGGACTTAGAAAAGTCGACTCCCGTCGCCAGCCCCCGAGCCCCCTCGCCGAAGAGAGCGAGAATTGAACTTGGCGAGGAACAAGGCTTCTTGGCCGGGAGTTCAACGACTCCTTCTTTGGATGATGTAAGGACCCTTACCACTATTTTGTCTTCTATCGAGTTTTTCCCTCTTAACCTTTCTAACAACTTTCTTTCTACAGCCTCTGATGAAGGAATTCATCCGTCTCGGTACTCAATTTATTGGGTACCGTGACACTGTTGAAAGTTTGAAAGGTACACCTTTCTATCGTCTCTTTTTTATCGAGTAGACTACATTGCTATCTTTATCTTGACACTTTGCCATCCTTCGTTCTGCTAGAGGCTCTCACCAAGGCTAACAAGCGTGCTGATGATCTTGCCGTCAAGCTTGAGCAAAGCGAAAAGGCTCGCAAGAAAGCTGAACAAGATGCTGCCTCTGTTGGAGATCTTCGGAAAAGGCTCCATCATGCTGAAAATGCCTTAAGCGAGAAGACGACTCAGCTGATTGCGCGTGAAGAGGCTGTCATAGGTCGCTTAGAGTCGCAAAACCGGCGCTTTTTCAGTAAGTTCCCTGTCTTTATCTTCTAAGATTGTCTTTCGTGCATATTTTGATGATCCCCAAATTTTTCTCCAGCAGGAAAGATGGGTGAAGATTTCACCCTTCATGAAGCTGAGGAAGATCGTCTTCTCGACACCCTATCGATCCTCGAGCTTCATGGGGATTTGGCGCGCAAAAGCATTTCCGAAGCGCGAGCTGCGTTCACATGCCTCTTCCCCTATTTCTTCCCCAAGCAAACACAGCCGACGATTTTCTCCGAGCTTGTCAGGCGCTTCCTGCCCAAGGAAGATCTTGGATTGACTTTTCGGCAAGAAAATTTGAAGGTTGGAGTCGAAGGGACCATAGCTCTGGTTGCCGAAAGCCAACAAACTGTCGACTGGGCGAAGGCTAGCGAAACAAAGGGAATCAACAAGGAGAAGTGGCAGTCCTTGGTGAAGGCTGCCAAGCCGCACTCCAAGAAGATTCTCTCTTTCCTTGGGTATAAACCAGCTGCTTCCTCCAGTACCGCCAAAACGGAGGTCAAGTAGACCAACTTACTCCTTCGTTTGTTCTCTTTTTTGGTAGATGTCGATGTCCTTATGATGTGCGACTGCCTCTGCTGACTCACTAGGAGTCGATCTTTTGTACTGAATCTTCGCCTATGTAAATATTTCGACTTATGAATGAAACAAAAAGGAAAATCCTTGTTTGGTAATTGATGTCGTCCTTTCCTTTCTTCCAATTGGTGTTTGACAATTACTCTAAGAATGCTGGACCATCATCTGCTTTCCCTGCTACGTCTCGCTCGAACCTGATACCTGACGACGTTTTCCTTGACGATTCTTCGTGTGCTAACTCAGACCAATTAGAATTGACCGAACTTCGACAACAACTCCAAGCCATGAAGAAACAATCCCTTATCGTCATGGACCAGTCCCGCAAATCGTCCGAGCGAGAGAAAATAGCTCTCCAACAGGCCCAAGAAGCCTTAGCATTGAAAGAAACTGTGACTGCCGAAGCTGCACAACCTGTATCCCGAGAAAATTATATGCTTGACTTGATGGCTGACGCAAGTCTGGATATGGCGGGTATGTTTCACGATTCTGAATCCTTTTTGGTCCGTTACTATCTTTTCGTCTTATTGTGCCCTGTCCCCTGAATAGGCTTTTTTTGGATGCTGCTGCCGAAGATCAATGGGTTGATGCGAGATCCAGTCTTCTTGTTAATCTTGCCTTGGACAATGATTCCAGTTTTTGGTCTTCTCCGGATCGGACCCGACAAATTGTCAGATTCCAAGACCGCGCGGGTCAGGTTCGAGAGTATCTCGAGTTCTGTACCAAGGCGTTGGCTATGGTCTATAATGCTATGTTTCCTCGGAATCTTCAGCCCACAACACTTGCTGACTTGATGGAAAAATTTAAAAGTGCCCATCAGGTCTATGGATTTGTGAAAGCTCAATTGATGGCTGGCGCCAGGTTTGCCATGATTATGCTGCAGATCCGCTATCCGAAATTAGATATGACCAAAATTGTCGAAGCTTGTCATGTTAAACTTAGAAGGCGAAGAAGAAATGTCGACAAAATCAACGATGTGGTGACGCCCGTATCCGAAGATATGATTGATTATTTACTTCGGATGGATGTTGACTTCTTATTGGAAGGCCATTATGCTGATTTTATGGGTGCCTCTGCTGAAGGTGAAAGAATAAACATAGATGATATATATGAGACTTGACTGAAGACTTATCTTTGTTGCCAAGCTTGTTGTCTAAAAAAT
Source organism: Lolium rigidum (assembly GCF_022539505.1). Classification (NCBI taxonomy): domain Eukaryota; kingdom Viridiplantae; phylum Streptophyta; class Magnoliopsida; order Poales; family Poaceae; genus Lolium; species Lolium rigidum. The sequence goes on along the minus strand of NC_061514.1, from coordinate 299,612,953 downwards.
CTTGTATATTGCGAAGACCGTATATAATTGAGTCTATATTTGTTTTCGCCCCGGAGTGTTCCGGTTGCTATATTTTTGTATGTTTATTGCTTTGCGAGGTGTTTGAACCAAGGCAAATAACTTGTAGATTGTATATTGTGAAGATTTGTGTGTATATTGAATCTACGGGTTGCAAGCCCTCGAGCCTGTCGAAAAAAGATGTATATCACCAATATCTTTACTATATTGTAGCACCGCAAGCCCGCCTCATTAAAAACCTTCCAGCCCCACTCGGTGCCCTGAAAGGAAAAGAGTGCGTCTGAAAACTCGCGTGCTTTTCAGTACATTATATGTTTACATATATGACTATATTTTGACTTAAGCGTAAAAACGCCTAAGCTGCGCCACGTTCCAGGGGTTTGGCTCTGCAATCTCTGTCTTCTTGTCCTTTATTCTGTATGCTCCTCCTTCGATTACTTCGGTGACGATGTACGGGCCTATCCATGGCGACTCGAATTTTTCGTGGCTATCTTGCGTAAGCCGAAGGACTAGGTTGCCTACTTGGAAGGACCTTGGTCGCAGACGTCGACTGTGGTAGTTTTTCATATCTTGCTGGTACTTGGTGACCCTTGACAGCACCTCGTCTCGAGCTTCGTCGAGTGCATCGACAACATCCTCCAGTGCCTTTCTCGAGGTTTCTTCATCAAATTCTGCCACTCTCGGAGAATTGTGTTCTATCTCTATCGGGAGCACTGCCTCAGCTCCATGAACCAGAAAAAATGGAGTTTCTTGTGTCGCTGTATTGGGCGTCGTCCGTATACTCCATAGCACGCTAGGCAGTTCTTCTGGCCAGGTGTGTCGAGCTTTTTCTAGTGGCGTTAGCAGCCTTTTCTTGATGCCATTGCAGATGATACCGTTTGCTTTCTTGACTTGACCATTGGTCTGCGGGTGCGCAACTAACGCAAAGTGTAGTTTGATACCTACCTCTGCGCAATATGTCTTGAATTCCTTGGAGGTGAAATTGCTGCCGTTGTCCGTGACGATACTGTGCGGTACACCGAATCGAAAGACGATGCCTTTAACGAAACTTATTGCCGATGCTGCATCTGGCGAGGTTATTGGTTTTGCCTCGATCCACTTGGTAAACTTGTCGACAGCCACGAGCATATATACGTATCCTCCTGGCCATGCCTTATGTAATTTTCCCACCATATCAAGACCCCATTGAGCGAAAGGCCATGACAAGGGTATTGGCATCAACTCTGCTGCCGGAGAATGAGGTTTTGCCGCAAATCTTTGACACGCATCGCAAGTACGCACTATGTCCTTTGCATCTTCTATTGCTGTGAGCCAGTAAAATCCTGCTCTGAAAACCTTGGCTGCTATTGTTCGACTGCTTGCGTGGTGGCCGCATACTCCCTCGTGCACGTCCTTTAAGATTACTCGTCCTTCTTCGGGTGTAACGCATCGCTGCAATACTCTCGATATACTCCGCTTATACAACTCTCCTTTAACAACAGTAAAGGCCTTGGACCGTCGAATAACTCGCCTTGCTTCTACTGGATCTTCGGTATTTCTTTCCTTGAGATATATGCTATGTAAACCTGTATCCAAGGAACTTGTACCACCATCACCTCGTGTAATTCCTCTTCATCTCCCAATGTGTTTGTTCCTGATTTTGCTGGAGCCCCCGAGTCTTTCTCAAGCTTCTCCTTTTTCTTTGGCTGTTTCTTCGCCTTAGTTGATCTTTCATTTATCTCCTCCCAAAATACGCCGGGTGGTATTGCTAAGCACTGCGACCTGATGTTTGCCAAAATATCGGCTTCATCGTTGCTGAGTCTGCTAATATGATTCACTTCACACCCATCAAAGAGTTTCTCGAGTTCGTTGTATACCTCCTTGTACGCTATCATGCTGTCATTGACTGCGTCGCACTGGTTCATCACCTGTTGAGCCACCAGTTGAGAATCGCCGAAGATTTTTAATCGGGTTGCGCCGCAGGCTTTTGCCATCTTCATCCCATGTAACAGTGCTTCATATTCCGCCTCATTGTTAGACGCGTTAGGAAACGTCATCCGCAGGACGTACTTCAACTTATCTCCTTGAGGTGACACTAATATCACGCCTGCCCCAGCTCCTTCTAGCCTTTTGGACCCGTCAAAGTTCATAGTCCAGGTTCTCGACAAATCTGGGGGTCCTGTATTTTGCAGCTCCATCCACTCTGCGACGAAGTCTGGTAGGATCTGCGACTTTATTGCTTTTCTTTTTTCATACGTGATGTCCCGAGGGGAAAGCTCTATTCCCCAAAGGGAGACACGACCCGTAGCTTCTGGGTTGTTTAATATATTTGATAAAGGCGCCTCGTTGACCACTATTATCGGATGCGCCAAAAAATAGTGCCACAACTTTCTTGCCGTTGTAAATACTCCATACGCCAACTTTTGGTACTGCGGGTACCGCTGTTTTGAAGGCGATAAAACTTCACTGATGAAATATACCGGTCTCTGAACTCCATGAAGTTTCCCTTCTTCTTCTCTTTCGACCACAAGTACCGTGCTAACCACCTGAGGTGTGGCTGCGATGTAAAGCAGGAGAGGTTCTTTTTCCTTAGGCGCCACCAATATTGGAGGTGTCGAGATTGTGCGCTTAAGATCCTCAAAGGCTCTGTCTGCTTCTTCATTCCAATCGAACTTTTCCCCTTGCTTGATCAAGGCGTAAAATGGTAACGCCTTTTCTCCCAGCCTGGCGATGAATCTGCTTAGAGCCGCGACACGCCCAGTTAACTGTTGTATTTCCTTTAGCTTTGTTGGCTTCCGCATTGTTACGATGGCTTGAATTTTCTCTGGGTTAGCCTCGATTCCTCTTGCTGACACCAGAAACCCGAGAAGTTCTCCTGCAGGGACGCCAAAAGAGCACTTCGTCGGGTTCAGCTTGAGGCAGAATTTATCGAGGTTGTCGAAAGTTTCCCTGAGATCCTCAATTAAGGTTGATCCTTGCTTTGTTATTATGACGACATCATCGATGTATACTTGAATGTTCTTGCCAATCTGTGGGGCGAGACACTTCTGCATCATCCGCTGATATGTTGCTCCCGCGTTTTTTAACCCAAAAGGCATTGTTCTGTAGCAGAACACGCCATAGGGTGTTATGAAAGCTGTTTTGACTTCATCTTCTTCTTTTAGTCAGATCTGGTTGTAACCAGAATATGCGTCCAGGAAGGAAAGACGTTCACAGCCTGTTGTGGAGTCGATAATTTGATCGATCCTCGGGAGGGGGAAGTGATTCTTTGGACAATGTTTATTGAGACACGTGAAGTCGACGCACATGCGAAGGACCTCTGTGTTTTTATTCGGGACCAGCACCGGGTTAGCTACCCACGTGGCTTCTGTGTGTAACTCTTTGATAAATCCTGCTTCTCTGAGTCTATTAATTTCTGACAGCATAGCTTTGCGGTTTGGTTCCGAAAAGCGCCGCAAAGGTTGTTTGATTGGTCTGGCCATTGGATCTAAGTTAAGAGGGTGCTCGGCAAGTTCCCTGGGTACTCCTGGCATGTCAGCTGGACACCATGCGAAGATTTCCCAGCGCTCACGGAGGAACTCGACGAGCGCGCTTTCCTATGCGAGGTCCATGTTTGTTGCGATAGCTGTCGTTTTCTTGGGATCTATCGGGTGAATCTGTACTTCCTTCGAGTTTTTGGTGGTATCAAAGGTTGGTTCCTTTAGCGGCCTCCCTCCATCTGGCAGTACGTCATAATCAGTTGTTAGCCTTGACGCCATATATTCTGCTTGCATCCCGAAAGTTTCTGACAGCCGATGAAAATCATTGTCGCATTTATCCGCTAGCGCGAAACTGCCTTTTACTGTGATTGGGCCCTTGGGTCCAGGGAGTCTCCACAACAAGTATGTGTAGTGTGGTACCGCCATAAACCTGGCATACGCGGGTCGTCCTAGTAAAGCATGGAACTGTGAAGGGAAATCTACGACTTCGAACTCCAGCTTTTCTCTTCTGTAATTATCTCGGGTTCCAAACTGAACGTCGAGATTGATCTTTCCCAATGGATAAATTGGCTTGTCCGGTGTAATACCATGGAAACGCGTGTCAGTTTGTGTTAGATTCGCCAAGGATATATTCATCTTCCTCAATGTATCTGCATACATGAGGTTTAAACTACTGCCTCCATCTATGAACACCCGTGAAACGTCGAACCCTGCAATCACCGCTGGCAGGATCAAGGCTGATTGCCCTGGTCGAGGAACTTGTTGCGGGTGGTCTGCTATGGTGAAGCCGATGTCCTGCCCCGACCAATTCAGGTATTCGATTGTTGGTGGTGGCATCTTTTCTGCCATAAAGACTTATCGCGAAATCACTTTCTGAGCTCTATTGGATGGCCTGCCCTTCTGAATCATCGAGACCGCCCCATTGGTGTCGATATAGGGACCATTATTCGGAGCTGCCGCTAATTGTAACTGGTGTCGATTTTCATCCGTGATTGCGGGTGGATGTGGAAGGTGGATCTCACTCCTTGGCCCCTGAGGACCTGTTTGCTGCCTGTGCATTGGCATGCCCTGCGTACCTATGTAGTGCCTGGAAAGTTCGGCAATCCTTCTGTAGATGCCCCGACTGCCTCTTTCCGTTGTTGTCGAGAAAGAAATGCATTTGGCACGGTCCGTTCAAGAGATCTTCGGGTGACACGTACGGCCGTTGGAACCTTGGTCCATTATTTTGTCTGCTGGGACGGGAACCGTCCCTGTAATCGCTGCGCTGCGCCGATATTTGGCCGGGACCGTCATGATCTGAGAATTGGCGAGAAAAGCGTCGTCTATTTTAAATATTTCGATTACGATCATCCTCGGGCGACCTATGCCGTTTGTTGTGGACAGCATCCTCTCCATCTGCCTAGCGATTCGCTATTTCCATGAGTGCTGCTATTGTTTTCGGATTAGACCGTCCCAAGTCTTCGACTAAGTCCTTTCTTCGGATCCCAGCAATAAACGCGTCTATTGCTCGTTCATCAGATATGTTCTCTGCTAAATTTTTGATAATGTTCCACCTCTGGATGTAGGTCCTCATCGACTCATCGTACTTCTGTCTGCAAGCCCGTAGCTGCTCTATTGACGCAGGTTTTTTGCATGTAGATAGGAAATTTTTCACGAACATGTCCTCAAAAGTTTCCCAACTGTCGATAGATCCAGGTGGTAGCTTTTTTATCCATGACCGCGCTGCTCCACTTAGGTGCACCTGGATGCTCTGCATGGCAGTTGCTTTGGTTCATCCCGTTAATTTTACTGTCTCCAGATAGTCAACTAGCCAATCCTTGGGATCTTGCAGGCCATCGAACTTCTTGTAGTTGTCGGGTAACTTGAAACCAGATGGAACCCGTGTTTTGCGAACTCTTCGGGTGAAGCATGGGAGCCCACACATCTCCTCCTCGTCGACTTCTGGTGACTGCCGACGTTCTCTCCTTTCTTGCCGCGCCCTATCAACTCACGCTTGTGTCGCAGTGTCTCTCGCACCATTCGTTCTTGGAGGGTCTTGTACTGTCACAGCTGGTCGTGGACTATTTTGCCTTGGATTGCCTTCGGGAGGTGTACTTGTATTTGCGAACGCTGTCCCCATGGCTCCAACTCCTGCCATAGCCATGTTGTACAATGCTTCTTTAGGATCTCCGGGAGGTGGCCTGGATGCCAGTATGAAGGCTTGAGTCACCATGTATCCAGCTTCCGGTGTTTTGGGGATAATGTTCCCTCTTGTGTCTATTGACATAAAAGACATATCGAGATTTTGGATCAGATGTTCCCTATCACCTTCAGGTATATGCTGCAGCCGAGATCTTCCCCTATTGCGGGCTTCTCTATGGTTGTCTCCCGAAGTTCCTGATTGTCGACTCTGTTCAGCTCTTCGCCTACTTGACGCGGAAGCTGCAGCTTTTCTCTGCTCGAGTATCACCCTTTGTTTTTCCAATTCTCGGCCAGCGCGCGCGAGTCTGTATTGGTATGCTTGCAACTCCTCCGCCGTAGCCGTGGTGGTTATTGGATTTGTACCGTTCAAGGCTCTTGATGCTCTATCCCAAGCTGCTTGCGGCAGTTGCAATTTCTGGCGAGGTGTGGTCCCGATATATTTGGTTCCCAATTCTCATGTGAGATCAGCGGGATCGATGTATGGATTACCCAAATCATCGAAAGCCTCTGATGTTTCATCCTCTTGGCGACTTGGCTCGCCGATTGCACAGACTTGATGATATATTGTAGCTTTATTTTCCTCTTCTGGGTCGGTGACACCGTCATATAGATCGGCGAAGACCTCCCGAATAGAAGTAGATTTGTCGATGAAGTCGAAGCTGTCAGCGTTGTCTGAGTCGCTGCTTATATTGGAGTCCGCAGACGACCCAAAGGACATGCTGCCGAAGATCTTGATGATTTTTCCGCTTGTCGCAGACTTGACGAAGCGTGGCGGCGAGATCTCCTCGGCGCCCATCTTGAACGATGACGACGATTCCAAGAAATCGGAGTCGGCCGCCGACGATCCCGACGAAACCGGAATCTCGAGACGATGCGATCCCTCTTTTCCAACGCGCAAGTGGAACCTCCCGAACGTCATCTCCATAGGCTCCTCCATATACTCATATGCATCCACACGGGAGGGCGGGTGAGGAACAAAATCGACTAGATCAGTTTCGATATGTTTACCTCTGTCCATCGCGTTGCTTGCCACCGAAGATTTCGACGATGTTGAACGTGCCATCGAGATCAGCTCCTTGTCGCCTCTAATTCCCACAGACGGCGCCAATTGATAAGGTATTGACTTGTCAATGCCTACAGATTGTAGACTAGGGTTTTCAGGGAAGTAGAGGGCAAGTAGATCTCGAGGGTTCAACTGGAAAAATACTCGACTGCTAGAAAACTAGGGTTATGTTGACAATGAAATCGATCCCCTCTTTGTCCCTCGACTCCCCCTTATATAGGAGGCGGAGCCGAGGGTTTCGTGATGTACAAGTTACAAAGTCCGGGAGACTCTTTGAGTTCGTCTCGTAATAGTTACAAGTCAATATTCCTAATACAACTCTTATCTTTCCAAACTATCTCTTGACTGGGCTTCCGGGCTTCATAAACTTCGGGTCGTGGGCCTTCAGTAAACCCCGAGTACCATCTTCGGCAGGTCCATTGGGGATGCCTATGTCACTCGCGACAGTGTGCACCTAGAATTGTTTTTGGCATCCCTTCACAAAAACATACACATTTTGCCTTATGTGCGAACTAACAAAATGCAAATTCATTTTATGCGTTTTTGGTTGAAACTCTAGTTAGTAAAGTAGTTTTCCATGACGAGATGCACACCTCTACAAAAATGGTGGGTCATGATGACTAAATTTTCCATGCATTTTGCATGCCATATATGCTTCCTTTTGGGTAGAAAGCCAAGAAAACTCGTACACTATACCAAATAGTGTGAAGATTTCTTTCCAAAAACATTGGTATCAAATTTGCTACGAATTTGTCGGCTTACTATGATGCATTACTATCTAAGTGGATGCAAATTTGAAGTTTGGACATTATTTTTGGGTACCACACTTGTACTTAATGCACCTCCAAGCTAGATAGCTAGTAGTTTGCACCATAATTTATGACAAATACTTTCATCATGTACATTCTAATTAATTTTGATTTAATTGACCCATACTCAAAAAATAAATTCATATATAGGTGCAAATCGAGATAAATCCTCGGACCTACGAACCGCCCATCCTATTTTTACTGCTTGTGACGATTCAAATGGTGCATGGTAGTGTGCACCTTGTTTCTCATAGCCCCTTACAAAAAAAACACCCATTTTGCCCTCTACGTGTACTAATAAAAAGTGGGAAATCATTTATGCTTAAAGGTTTGAAACACAAATCGCAATGTAATTTGACATGAAGATCGAGATGCACACTCTCCAAAAAATAGGGTCATGATGACTAAATCAAGGATGCTTAGGATTTGACATGCCACATGTAGCTCATACACGCTAACAAATCGAATAATATTGTGAATGGTTTTTTTCTGAAACCTTAATATATATGACTAGGTTGGTATTTTTACTACAGCAAATTACAGTACATCGCATAGCTAGGATGTATCAACTTTGCAAGCTTTCCATTGTTTGATATTTTTAAATTTCCATCAATTGGTTTCGAATTTGCTTCGAATTGGTTAGACCTGTAATTCGTACTAGGTGGATGCAAAGTTCATGCATGTTTGGTCATTATTATTTTTACAAATACTTACGAGGAACATCAAAGTATTTTCTTCCAGAATTTATGACACGCAATTCGGTACAAGAGTTTGAGTTAGATCATCAAAGCTTAAAAATAAATCCATGTAAAGCTGCAAATTGAGATAATTTTTTCCTACCTAGGAACTGGCCACCCTAATAAGGTCTACTCTTTCCAAAAATTGAAACGGTGGTATAGTGTGCACCTTGTTTTTGCTAACCCCTCACTCGCACCGCTCCACACCCCCAAAACATGCGTTTATAATTTTAAATAAAAAAAACTGAAATGCTATATCGTAGGCAACTGGACGTCCAGCCGTAGCTCAAGACTGAAGTACGCTTTGTCTTATCACGAGTACATCGATGCACCCATGTGGTTAGTCCCAACACTTTCACCGGTTATTATAGAAAATTCAGGAGGTGGGTGGGGAGCTTAGTTATATTTAAGTGTTTTCATTTACAACATACGTTCGCGAACACTATGGTATGATTATGTGTAAAATCCAGCTATGTACATTGTGATTGATTGATGAGATGGTGTTATGTGGTATGATTAGGTGTAAGATGAAGTTATGTTTCTTGAGTTCCGTACAATGTGATTGACTCTGAGATGTTATGCCCTGGCCAGCTCACATGCTATAGTTTGAGTGGAAATTGTAATTGCAAAAGAAAAGATTTATTCCAAGTAGAATAGATATTCTGGAAGAATCTGCTCCGAGTAAAAGTCCACCCAATAGCGAGAAGACACGAGCCAAGAGAAAAACGACAATTTGGAAAAAAAATAACCCGATCTTGTAACAAATTTCAGAAGTAAACCTTACGCAAAAAAATTTCATTGTATATAACCCATTTCTGTTGCTCATGTCACTACGGTGCGGCAAATAATTGTGTGGTCCGTAGGCTAGGGCGTGGCACCCCATTGTACCACGCCATGGACTGGAGCGCGACAAAAAAAGAGTAACACCAAGGGCTGGGGCGTGGCACCCCATTGCATGGCGCCGTAGGCTGGGGCGCCACACAATGGGTGCCACGCCGTGGAGACAAGCATGATACAAATGGGTTAGATCTGTGAATTCGTTTCGTTGAAAGTTTATTTTTCGAAATATTTTTGACTTTGGGTTATTTTTGTCCATTTTGCCGAGAAAAACGAGGACAGCGAGAAGCACAAGAGACTGGAGACGAGTTGAGGATTTGTGGTGGTCAGACTGGAGAACAGTTATGCATCTAGCTTCAGAGTACTCCAGAACAAGGCTTCCTGAGCAAGGCTGCTCTGACATAAGTACAGTGAATACAAACAAGAGTGGGACCGACCTAATATTTAGAGATGGTAGGGTCACCCCCCCCCCCCATTAATTTCCTTGGACCGGCAAGAAAAATCAAGCAACCAACGAGTCTCGTACAATTTAGAATGTGTGGAAAATGAGTATGCAAATTAGTATTAATAATACAGTAAATAGATTTGCTCGAAAAATGACCCACCCTTCTTACAACCAAGGACACACCCAACCTGACATTGCTACCCACCTCCCTCTACTCCCCTTCAAAATGTCGTACAACAACTCTCTACAAAACACTTCGATCAACCTCACAAATGGGAATGGCCCCGAAACTCCACCAGGAAGCCATGACTCAGTCAACGGGCCGTGGCTGCCCCCATTGCCCAGCTCTGCTCACGAAGAAGATCTTCACTGGTAGCACCGAAGCCGATCGACTACGATAAGGCAGACGATGATGAGGTCGAGTATGATGATGAGGATCAGGACGATGATGAGGATGACGCCACCACATTGTGAAGTCTCATCACACCCCATGAAGAAGCGTGCAACGGAGAAAAATGATGTCCATAAATAGGTGGTCTCAATGAGGAAGAAGACGATATGTCAGTTTAGTTGAAGTTAAATGTTGTTTATGTTTATAATAAGTGATGAGTTTCACAATGTGAAGTTTTATGCCTTGTTTGGTTTGTAAGATTTTAGAGAACCTGGGAATGGAGAATGTGTATTGCATGTTTAGTTGTACATATAGAATGTTGTCTAGTTGTGTCGCATGAAAAACACATGAAAGGCTTATTAGGAGCCATAGGAATTATTTTTTCAAAGAAATCGTGTAAAGATCTGGAATCATAGGAATTAATTTGTCGTACGAAAAAGATTGTTTAATTCATAGGATTGTAATTCTCAGAATTGTTACAAACAATTCATTCACACTACATTTTTAAATAAAAACTAAAAAAATCCTTCATTGTAACATTATTTTATAATTTCTTTGGTTTTCACAGGTAATCAAATGTCATTGGATCCAAAATACCGTTGTTTCTCAATCCTATATATTTGGAGATGACCGTCACCATCTAATCATACACTTTTCCTATCCCCGCACTTTGAAAATTGTGCGAATCAAAGGAGCCAAAATTTAGGGTGTGTATTGTATGTTTAGGGCATGTTTAGTTTGATCGGACATTGTTTGGTTGCATCGCGGGTAAACCACATGAATTTAGATTATTGCATGTTGTTCGGTGTGACCAACTGCTTTTCCAATGAAATTTACCCCTATGTACGTACTATTTGGGTCGCATGGTATACAAAATGTTGAAATAGAAATAATGTAGGAATTGAATATGATTGCATGTTGAATTAATCCTACATAAATGGAAACCACACGAATTTCAATTGCATGTTTTTTGGTTGTGCTACACGAAAAACATGTGAATTGGTATGAATTTCAATTGCATGTTTTCCTGTTGCTTCTACCTGTGATGGTCATCAGGGTCGCACTATTGGCGCGTACAATAAGGGGTTTGGCTGCGAGGTGTACAACATGGACACCAGTCAGGTACTTCCACCGAGGCCATGGAGGAGGGTTGTTTCCCTTGGATCATATTCTCTCTTCCTTGTAGTGAACTATTTGATTATCATTCCAGTAGAAGACGGGGCAGAACATGGCCGTGAAAATATGGCGAGAAGCAACTCTATCTACACCTTGCACCATGCATCAGGCCTTGCATATCCTCCTGTTGCCACCTACATCTTTGAGCGGGATCCCATATCTACTGTACCTGTAGGGGTCTTAGTTTGGAGGCAGGTTAACAGCCTTAATGACCACTCTCTGTTCCTCAGACTCAATTACCCGATCATTGACAACCTGAACAAACGTGAAGCCAAAGCTCCTGATGGCACATTGGTTCCATTCATGAGGAAAAACTGCATCTACACCGCATACCGGAGGTTTCTTGGTAATCAATACCCTAATATTTTGCGCTGCAACCTGAAGCCAGATGAAGGTGAGACTGTGGGAGTCATCAGAATTCCTAGAGATGGTTGGGGTAGTGTCTGACAAGCGGCTATTTGGTTTAAAACTGGTTTAGACATTGTCCATTCGGTGTTACCTTTAAAAAAAGACTGACACACTTTTTTATTGTGCTTGAAGTGTTGAGAAGTATTACATAGTTTTTTTGTATCTACTAGTTTGAATAAGTTTATTTGAACACTTCCCTGCTTTTGTATTACGTGTTGCCTTCAGATTATAACCCATGTATGGTTATTTAATGATTGGCTTTATTTCAGCATTATAATTACAATGTGTATACATCCTTTATAATATAGCCACCTCCCATCGATCCTACATTCAGAGGACCATTCCTATTTTTTCTTAGCTAAAGGGGAAAGTACATCCCCGCGGGCAGCTATTCTTGCTGCAGGCCACGAAACATGCTTCAACTAGTCCTAATTGATCGAGGTCTGTACCCCAAAGCAGGCTGAGTCGGAGCAAGGAAGTAGATGTGTGTCCTAGGTGATATCTGTTGTAGTGACTATGTGGACCCCACATGTGAACCATACATAATTATCCAGAAAGAAAAACATGTCACTCAGGCTCAGTTTGGCATCTAAGTTTTTCTAAAATCAAAGTATTGTAAAACTGTAGTATTTTCTATCTAGGCAACAAATACTTCAGTTTAGGAGAAAGAGGTCAAGATCTCTTTTTTCTATACTGCAAAATTAGTGCAGTTTTGTGAAAACACGAAGTATAGAAAACTGTAGTTTTTGCTGAAACCAAACACCTCAAAGTATTCAACACCGTGGTATTTTTAGAAACCAAAAATAATTTGAAGAAACGTTCTTGCCAATGCAGCCTCATTTAGTTTTTGAGAATAAAAAAGGCATACGTTTGGACATCGGGCCGTTGGATGGAAAAATCCTAGTTTGTTCAAATATCTACAGTTTTATTCGGGGGTAGCTAGAATCTTGGGCAGATCGGCCGGCCGGCTAACGGAACTCATCGAAGCTGATATCTTGGCCCTATGGACTATGGCCGTTTTGGCGCGGGGTTATTTGTTTTGGCGCTCCCGTGAAAATTGCTTCTTGTATCCTCTCCCCCTCCCCAGTCCCCACTACCAAATCAACACCCCGTCCCACCCCCTCTCCTCTCCCACCTACATTCGTCAATCCTCAAGCTCCGCCACCACAGCCATGCCATCCCCCGCGGATGGCTCAAAAGCACTCTGGCCCAGCGCTCCCGAGCTCCGTCCTGCTCTCGGGCACTGTGTCATGTCCCTGAACCCAAGCATGTCGGCGCGGGACATCGAGTATCGCGGGAGAGCCCTCATGGCAACCCTGGAAGGGCTCCATCCTTCGGTCTCGCCGGAGGACCTTGTTAAAGCTCTTGAGGCTAAATACCCCATCCGGTCCCGTGACATTCTAGTTGAAGTCTGCGCGCCCCCTGTGGATTTTATGGTTACATTCTGGAGCATTATTGTGTTCAAGCATTCCCCCGTGCTCTGCCAGGGGTGCCGGTTAGCCTCGCACGGTGCCACCCAGGTTGGGCCGCCTCGGAGTCCTCCGAGTTACCCTTTTTGACAAAGCTGAGCTTTGACGCCCTGCTGCGATGGGCCTAGGACCTCGAGACAGTGAAGGAGCTGCTAAACTTTCTAGATGGCGAGCTAGTGAAGATCTTTCATCCGAAAGACAGCCGGTGTCTGTCGGTGATTGCATGGTTGAAGGATCCATCGCACGTGTCGAAGGTCCTCTGTGTTGAGTTGCTGGTGAAGAAATCCATAGTGGACGATGGTGCTCTGCACCCACCAGCACATAAGACACAACATATGTTCAAGCACTTCATCCTTGTGCATGTTCAACATGTGATGGATCTCAATAATTATGAAGGCGGAGATTATTTGGTTGACATCTTCCCTGTGAGCCTCGGAAGGGTCGATGGCACCGGTCCTGCTGCATTCCGTGATGGTGGCCACTGCTTCTTTGGCTCAAGGGGCCGGGCAGGGGGTCTGAATCTTCATAGTTTCAGTTAATGAATTTGGTACTAACTCGGATCTACTGTATGTGAAACGAAGCATCCATGCTCTGATGTGGTTATCCAACATGCTGTGATGTGCTAGTGTACAATTGGTTGTTCACTATCTGACCTGGATGTACTAAGTCTGTTAAATAGTTCATCTTAATTTGTATTTTGGCTGAGGTCCAAGAAATCTGATCTAGCGGATTGAACTTAGGACGTTATTCAGATTTTTCGATAATGGACGTGATTCAGATAGATTCATTACATGTTGATTGCACTGATCCACCCGTCTTGGCCCTAATTTGGGCATATTTGGTTGTACTGAAACCACTTAGAGTACACGCAAACAAAAGCCACTGAGAAATATAACTACCATTGATCCATATGAGACGGAAGTATAGGGCTAGGGCTTGCCTGAACTCTTTGAACAGGGAAAATCAAGGCTACCGTCTCTCTCGTCTACAAATTCCACTGCTTAAAGAGATTGCACCATGCCCCCTCCCCCCTCCATGAACCACATCCCCACTAGGCCTAAATATTTCACCTTCTGGCCTACTTTTAACATCAGAAGAACTGCCAACGGGCATTTTTGCTCGTATACTTTCGGCCCCTTTCAAAATTAAACAGGGTGATCCTATGATTCGCCAAAAAAAATGAAGATTCTACATATAAGTTGTTTTATTTGTTTTGTATTCTCTGGTTGACATTTTCTGAAACTGCGCATACCAAATGTGATAAACCATGTTCACTGCATATCTACATGGAGCAGAGTATTTTGAAAAATTCATAAACTTGATTTAAAATTAAAAAAAAATCTAAAAAAGTGCATGATTTATTCTATCAACTTGAAAGATCGTAGAGCGAAAGAGCTAGTATAGTCTGCAAAAACAACATGAACCTGTCGTGTACACGTGCAGTGTTTTGAACCATATATATCTGCAAATGCTGTTTTAAAAAAGCCGTTTAGCAGAAAGTTTCAACACATAGTCGTTGCCGCAGTGGCAATGCACCCAGTTTATAACAAGGTAAAATTAAATGGACGGGATCGAAAAAAGGCAAGTATCCTGTAATATCATGGGTAAAAAAAATCAAGATATCTAAAGTTTCTTGCGCAGAGAGGCTGACATCAGGGACCCATCAGCCAGTAGCGTCCCTCAACATTTAAAGCTAAAATCAAACAGAAGGGATCGAAAAAAGGCAAGTATCCGCAATATAACGGGTAACAAATAATCGAGATATGACACATTTCTTGTACACATAGAGGATGACATGTGGGACCCATCAGCTAGTAGCGCCCTCAACATTTAAAAGTTAAAATCAGACGGAATGGATCGAAAAAGGCAAGTATCCTGCAATATCACTGGTAAAAAATAATCGAGATATCACACGTTTCTTGTACATGGAGGCTGACATCTGGGATCCATCAACCAGCAGCGCCCTGAACATTTAAAAGGTAAAATCAAATGGAAGGGATCGAAAAAATGCAAGTATCTAGTAATATCAATGGTAAAAAATAATTGAGACATCACATGCATCTTGTACATAGATGCTGATATGTGGGACCCATCAGCCAGCAGCGCCCTTAACGTTTAAAAGTTAAAATCAAATGGAAGGGATCGAAAAAGGCAAGTATCCCGTAATATCACGGGTAAAAAATAATCGAGATATCACACCTTTCTTGTACATAGAGGCTGACATTAGGGACCCATCATCTTGCCATGTCAAGAAGGCGGCATGGGAACGAAAGAAGAAGTCAAGTAGGCTAAAATTACGGGTAAAAGTAATCCAAGGAAAGAAACATTTATTGTTCGAAAAGGCTGACATCAGGGACCCATCTGCCAGCAGCCTCCACAATGTTAACAATTTTGCAGGGGGCACTACTAGAAAAAAGCCTAGCCGTAAGATCACTACTAGTGGCGCACCATGCTAGTGGTGCGCCACTTCTAGGGAGGATACTAGTGGTGCGCCATGGAAACCATGCACCATTGGTATTTTTTTCTGATCACCCCCAAGCTTACTAGTGGCGGACCATGGCATGGTGCACCACTTCTATTTGGGATAGCAGTGGCGCAGAGAGCAGTGGCGCACCATGCCCATGGTGCGCCACTAGTAAGTCTGGGCATGGGTTTGACTATGGGTAGATTTTGGTCCCCCCTTAGCAATGGCGCACCATGGCATGGTGCGCCACTCATGGTGCGCCACTAGTAAGTCTGGGCATGGGTTTGACTATGGGTAGATTTTGGCCCCCTCTTAGAAATGGCACACCATGCCATGGTGCGCCATTGCTAAGAGGGGACCAAAATTCTGCCCACACCCCTCTCCCTCCTAGATTGCCTTTCTAGTTTTCAAAAAATAAAATAAATTGATAAAAAAATCAAAAAATAAAATCCTCCGAGGTGTCCAATGTTTATGTAATCTAGTTGTTAGAAAAATTAACAACCATGAATTTTGACGTTTTTTACAAAATGGTGCCATGTATCAGTAAAACGGCTTTTCTGGTTGCATACGACCTCCGATGAATTTTTTTATATGAAAATGTATCGGTAAAACGGCTTTTCAAGACTGAAGTACGCGTTGTCTTATCATGAGTATGTTGATGCACCCATGTGGTTAGTCCCAACATTTCCACCGGTTATTACAGAAAATTTAGGAGGTGGGTGGGGAGCTTAGTTATATTTAAGTGTTTTCGTTTACAACATACGTTCGTGAACACTATGGTATGATTATGTGTAAGATCCAGCTATGTACATTGTGATTGATTGATGAGATGGTGTTATGTGGTATGATTATGTGTAAGATGAAGTTATGTTTCTTGAGTTCCATACAATGTGATTGACTCTAAGATGTTATGCCCTTAACAGAACAGATGCTACAGTTTGAGTGGAAATTGTAATTGCAAAAGAAAATATTTATTCCAAGTAGAATAGATATCCTAGAAAAATCTGCTCCGAGTAGAAGTCCACCCAGGAGCGAGAAGACAAGAGCCAAGAGAAAAACGACAATTTGGACAAAAATAACCCGATCTTGTAACAAATTTACGAAGTAAACCTTCCGCAAAAAAATTTCATTTTATATAACCCATTTATGTTGCTCATGTCACTACGGTGCGGAAAATAATTGTGTGGCCCATAGGCTGGGGCGTGGCACCCCATTGTGCCACGCCATAGACTGGAGCGCGACAAAAAAGTGTAACACCATGGGCTAGGGCGTGGCACCCCATTGTGTGGCGCCGTAGGCTGGGGCGCCACACAATGGGTGCCACGCCGTGGAGACATGCATGATACAAAAGGGTTAGATCTGTGAATTTCTTTCGTTGAAAGTTTATTTTTAAAAATCTTTTTGACTTTGGGTTATTTTTTTCCATTTTGCTGAGATAAACGAGGACAGTGAGAAGCATTGGATACTAGAGACGAGTTGAGGATTTGTGGTGTCAGACTGGGGAACAGTTATGCATCTAGCTTTAGAGTACTCCAGAACAAGGCTTCCCAAGCAAGGATGTTCTGGTAAGTATAGTGAATACAAACAAGAGTGGTACCGACCTAAGCTTTAGAGATGGCAGGATCGCCCTCCCCCCCGATTAATTTCCTTGGACCGACAAGAAAAATCAAGCAACCAACGAGTCTCGTACAATCTACAATGTGTGGAAAATGGGTATGAAAATTAGTATTAATAATACAGTAAATAGATTTGCTCAAAAAATGACCCATCCTTCTTACAACCAAGGCCACACCCAACATGACATTGCTACCCAGCTCCCTCTACTCCCCTTCAAAATGGCGTACAACAACTCTCTACAAAACACTTCGATCAACCTCACAAATGGGAACAGCCCCGAAACTCCACCAGGAAGCCCTGACTCAGTCAACGGGCCGTGGCTACCTCCACTGCCCGACTCCGCTCACGAAGAAGATCTGCACTGGCATCACTTCTACGAAGGGATGCCACCACCGAAGCCGATCGACTATGATAAGGCGGACGATGATGAAGTCGAGTACGATGATGAGGATGAGGACGATGATGAGGATGACGCCACCACATTGTGAAGTCTCATCACGCCCCACGAAGAAGCGTGCAACGGAGCAAAATGACGTCCATAAATAGGCGGTCTCAATGAGAAAGAAGATGATATGTTAGTTTAGTTGAAGTTAAACGTTGTTTATGTTTATAATAAGTGATGAGTTTCACAATGTGAAGTTGTATGCCTTGTTTGGTTCGTAAGATTTTAGAGAACCTGGGAATGGAGAATGTGTATTGCATGTTTAGTTGTATATATAGAATGTTGTCTAGTGTGTCGCATGAAAAACACATGTAGGGCTTATTAGGAGCCATAGGAATTATTTTTTCAAAGAAATCATGTAAAGATCTAGAATCATAGGAATTAATTTGTCCTACGAAAAAGATTGTTTAATTCATAGGATTGCAATTCTCGTAATTGCTACAAACAATTCATTCACACTACATTTTTAAATAAAAACAAAAAAAATCCTTCATTGTAACCTTATTTTATAATTTCTTTGGTTTTCACAGGTAATCAAACGTCATTGGATCCAAAATACCGTTGTTTCTCAATCCTATATATTTGGAGATGACCGTCACTCTCTAATCATACACTTTTCCTATCCCTCACTTTGAAAATTTTGCGAATCAAAGGAGCCAAAATTTAGGGTGTGTATTGTATGTTCTGGGCATGTTTAGTTTGATCGGATATTGTTTGGTTGCATCGTAGGTAAACAACATGAATTTAGAATATTGCATGTTGTTTGGTGTGACCAACTGCTTTTCCAATGAAATTACCCCCGCGTACGTACTGTTTGGGTCGCATGGTATACAAAATATTGAAATAGAAATAATATAGGAATTTAATATGATTGCATGTTGAATTAATCCTACATGGATGGAAACCACACGAATTTCAATTGCATGTTGTTTGGTTGTGCTTCCCAAAAAGCACGTGAATTGGTATGAATTATCATGTGTTGAAGAATTAAAGGAGCCACAGAGAATTGAATCCCACAAAATTCCTATGACTTTCCTTCCAACCAAACAAGCCCTACAAGATTCCTATGGAATATGATCCAATGAATCAAACGGCTTCCTTTGGAATATTTTCTTAGGATCTCAATCCTATAGAAACTCTATGATCCAGTTTAGGTAAAAATTGCAGCGGTACAAGTTCTCCCCATATTTTGTTGAAGGTTCTTCATGAAAGGAAAAAAGAATCCATTCCTGGAACTAATAAAATGGAAATGGTTCTACTGAGACTAGAATAAATGGAGAAATGAAACAAAGAACTAGAAGATTGAGAAGAGACGAGCAGAGATAATAAAAAGGATTACAGCGAGAGAGCAGTGTTTTTTTAGAGAGAGCAGTCAGGAGTTGAATTCACCTGGACGTCCACAAGTGGTGATACAGTGGGAATTGCAACTTCCACCATGTACTGCTCCATGTGTTGCACAAACCACCAGTTGGATGAAATGTTTGCAGTTTCTACCATGTGGTGGTCTAATCTGTTGCAGATTTCACCACTTAGTCTTCTAGTCAGCTATTTAGTCATGCTAATAGCAAGTTCGACATGTGGGTTCCGCATGTCAATGCTCCAATTAATCTTAAAACAAATTAAAATTTCATAATTCATAATTTTTTTTTTTGGCTATTTTAAAAATATGTATTTCTTTAATTCCACAAATATTGTGTGGTTTTTTTTTAAATATTATGGCGTCGGGTTCGGGAATCCTGAAAAGGTCTGGTCAGGGTACGGGAACCCGAAAGGTGGCCAACATCGTAGTTGAAAGCGGCAAGGAACCCGTCGGGGTGGACGAACCCAAAAAAGCTTGGTCAGCCTACAACCTGGTAGGGGTAGGGAATCTCGAAGAGGCCATTTGGGTTAGCCTGCACCGATAAGCGTCTGGCCGGCAATAAATCGCCCCACTCCCATTCTTCTTCCTCTTCTCTCATTTCTCTCGTGCTCTCTTTATTTGCTCCCATTTTCTCTTTGCTTGCTAGGCAACAGCCTGGTAAGTGTAGGGAATCTCGAGGAGGCCAATTATATATGTTCGGATCCGGTTGGTTGAGTGATCATGATCGTGACACCCAGCCTAAAAGGTACTAGTCGGGCAAGGCCAGCGTGACACCACAATATATTTGAAATATTCAAAAACGCGTAATATTTGTGAAATTTAAATAATAGCTACTACTTATGTAATTTTTTTGGCCAGACGCTTATCGGGGTAGGTTAACCCGAATGGCTTCCTCAAGATTTCCTACCCCTACCAGGTTGTAGGTTAACTAGGCTTTTTCGGGTTCGTCCACCCCGACGGGTTCCTTGCCGCTTTCGACCACGCTGTCGGCCACCTTTCATGTTCCCGCACCCCGACCAGTCCTTTTCTGGATTCCCAAACCCGACGCCATAATATTTTTTGAAAAAATTCAAAACCGCACATTATTTGTGGAAATAAAGAAATAACTATTTTAAAAAATAGCCAAATAAAAAATTATGAATTTTTGAAATTTATTTTTTAAAACATTAATTGGAACATTGACATGTGGAATCCACTTGTCGATTTTGTTACCAACATGACTAAATAACTGTTTGGATGACTAAGTGGTGAAATTTGCAACATATTAGACGACCATATGGTGGAAACTGCAATTTTTTTGTCAAAGTGGTGGTTTGTGCAACATATGGAGCAGTACATGGTGAAAGCTGCAATTCCCTCGGCGGTACAAGATAAATGTGCACTGTTGTGGTAACGTTCTCTTATCATGATGATGGCAAGGATCGTTTCTCTGCTCAAACTGTCTAGAGCTGATTTGACAAGACAAAATATAGCTCCACGGCGTGCAAGGACAGCTATACAGTACAATAGCTTCTTCTCGGATCACACGCCTTCACGACAGGTGCAATAAGTGCAGCAGAGACCAGAGAGAGAAGGCACACTCGTAGTATATTGATTTCAATTCATATTTTTTTCCTTGCCTATCCGTCTTCTTCACTTCCATCGTCTCGGGCGACCCCGCCTACGCCAGCAGCCCCTGCACCACCGCTGCCATGCCTTTTCCGGGTCATCTCGAGTTACCTTTTTGATATGTACTACTCAGTACTTGTAGTAGACTTTTATCCATATCGCTCTACCAGCTACCGCTCGCCCTATCCTCCAATACCTCTATCATACCCAAATGCCATTGTCCCACTCCAACATCCCCACACCCACTGAAACGCATCCTCCCAATGGTGAGATCGATCAATGAGAATCGAAATTCTTAGGTGTTTTCCGATGCCCCCCTTGAAGAAATCTCAACCCGATGCGATGTCATCACCACCGCGAGCCTCGTCGGTTCTTGCTAGTTTTATCATGATTCAGCAACACAAAGTGTAGCTCTAGTTGCATCTCAGCCGTTTGGCTTGCCATGTGTTCTTCATTCTCACCAAACTGAGGCACCGACCGCGTACAATCCCTTCTTCCGCATCAAGGGCAAGCAGCAGGGTGCGCAGAAGGGCAAACAGCAGGATGCGAAGGAGCGCAAGGGTACCTTGTGCCAACTGATGCTGCTGGAAAGGCTCTCTTCCAATGCCATGATTCCTGATGGTGGTATGGGCATATGGGCAGGCACGAATGGATATTGCATCACCCTTCTTGGCTGCCCCTGGGACTGGGAGCTTGTCGATGTGTAATCTCATCGCCTGATTCCTCTACCAGTAATACCGGATTTTGAAGCCACCCTGGATTAACTTGTGTTAAAGTCTAATGGTCAACATGTTCAACTACTGAAGATAGCTATTTTCCGAGTTCCAACAGCTCCTTCAAATTTTACATGTTTCTCTGTTCTCGCCGTCTTTGACTCGGCAATTGAAGTCCTTCACTATTCTTAAAGCAGATGGATAGTTCTTGAGAACCAGTTCAACACATTCTGCTACTCCAATGCAATCATCCACAAGGGTATTGTATTTGTTGTAACTCAGGCAGGCACTTTTTATGCATGGAATCATCTTTCTTGGGGTAAGTTTTCTCATCTCGTATGATGTGTTTTCGTTGTTAGCATCTAGTTTCAGTTTTAGTTTTAGCCTTTTTCTTTTTCTTGTGCAGGTTTTGTGTGGTTTTGGTCTGAATGTTCCTTTTTCCCCTCTATATTCAATGAAAATCAGCAGCGATATGCCTTTCTGTCAAAATAAAGTACTCCCTCTGATCCAAATTAATTGAGTCAACTTTCTCTAGGATGCATATGTAGCTAGACAAAGTTGTGTCAATTAATTTGGATCGTATGGAGTATTTTATCTATCATTATTCATGTATGTAATCAAGTTTTGCTGAACTGACTTTAGGCTGTTCTTTCGTTTGCAAGGTCTTGTGTTGATCAGCTCGGCACCCCTGTTGCCAGTTGTTGATGAACAAGGTCCGTACAATATTGGCTTGTGGTGGTTAGCAAGAGCTCCTGATGGTTCTTAACTTTTTCGGGTTCATATCTGGGGCGTTACTGTCGGGCAGGATTATACTGGACTGTTTCGGGATTTTCCTGTTGCTTCTACCTATGATGGTCATCAGGGTCGCACTATACGCATGTACGATAAGGGGTTTGGCTGCGAGGTGTACAACATGGACACCAGTCAGGTACTTCCACCGAGGCCATGGAGGAGGATTGTTTCCCTTGGATCATATTCTCTCTTCCTTGGAGTGAACTATCCTATTATCATTCCAGTAGAAGATGGGACAGAACATGGCTGTGAAAATATGGCGAGAAGCAACTCTATCTACACCTTGCACCATGTAGCAGGCCTTGTATATTCTCCTTGTCGAGAAATTTGCTGCTCCAGTTTGAATGCTGAAGATGGTGATGTTGGTTTCCAAACCCACATTAGATTTTCATGGCGGCGGGTTCCGTTGTGGTTCATCCCAAGCTTCGCCAATGCCTCGAAATGGAACTTGCCTGCGCCTCACGGGTCAAGAAAGAAGGGTTGATGTACTTTATGTAATACTTGTGTTGTACTGTAAGATTTGTATCCGTTGAACTATTTACTTTGCCTGTTTATCTCTACCTAGGATACTCCCTTTCCTTAGTTGTTAACTTGATGTAATACTGCAATGTAGGCTACACTGGGCGTACGGCCTGTAATTTTATCAAACACCTTTTGTACTAGTAAGTTACACACGCATTGCACGTGAGAGCTTAGATAATTAAAGTACTCCTACGACATATTAATTGAAAGATGTCTCTTATAATTAAGTACCCCACTTTGACCTCCGTATGCAAAACATAAATGACTATTTATAAATATATAGTCTCAACACATGATTATATTAAAACAACAATGGCAGTTCTATTAAAAAAGAAAGTGGGAATATTTTAAGCATAGAAAATTGTAGAATGATGGAGAAGTGTGTTTTGAGGTATGTGCATAGATAGTGTTCATGGTGCAAAAGGCTAAGAGCATCCACTATGTTGTCCGCAAGACCTATCCACAAGGAAAAACTAGTCGATAAGCTTGTCTATATACAGAGTGGAGGTTATCCACAAGGAAAATTTCTTATGGGTGACCTACAAGAAGCTTGTGGGTTGTCCACAGGCAATAGAAAATAATTTATCTCTCATTCATCTCTCATGCATGAGGGTACACAAATAGCATATGTTGGTCCCATCTTAATGCTAAGGTTCACTTCATACATAGTGGGAGACTTCACAAGATAAGTGGGCCCAGCTTATGGCAAAAGTTCACCTTATACATAGGTGATTCCCTAAGGGCATCCACTATGTTGTCCACAAGACCTATCCACAAGGAAAAAGTAGTCCATGAGGTTGTCTATTATACATAGTGGAGGTTGTCCACAAGGAAATTTTCTTATGCGTTACCTACAAGATTGTGGGTTGTCCACAAGCAATAGAAAATAATTTCTCTCTCCTTCCTCTCTCATGCATGAGGATACACCAATAGGATATGTGGGTCCCATCTTAATGCTAAGGTTCACTTCATACATAGTGGGAGACTTCACAAGATAAGTGAGACCCAACTTATGGCAAAAGTTCACCTTTACATATAGGTGATGCCCTAGAATATTCTAGATGCTAGACATGACATAATCTAATGTACTGAAACAGATCCAATGGTCAACGATGTTGGGATTTGCCAATCTATATCCAACGGTCGATATTCAAAGTTATTCGTACACTACATAGTGGTATCGACAAAGATGAGTGGTAGTTTTTGTCGTGGTCATCTCTGGTGGCTCCGAGGCATGATGCATGCATGCAACATTTTTCTTTATTTGAAACAAGGCAAAAGATTTGCCATTTTGATTGATTAAGGACAATGTTTTACCTCTTCGATCCAAATTAATTGACTCAACTTTGTCTAGATATGAATCCATCTAGACATGTTTTACCTCTAGATACATGTGTATCTAGACAAACTTGAGTCAATTACTTTCAACGTTTGGGCACCTCCCAAAACAAAGTTCTTCGCTTGGCTTCCAACCGAAAATCGCATATGCACCGATGATTGCCTTCAAAAGCGGGGGTGACCAAATTGTGGGTTATGTCCTTTTTGCAAGCAAACCATGGAGTCGGTTTCCCACCTCATCGTCCATTGTAGATTTTCCACCTGGCTATGGGGCTATATAAAAGAATGGATGCAAAACAATGACATCCAACCGAACCATTGGGCAGGGCTCTCCGTCGAGCAATGGTGGCGCAACATGATGGGCACCCACATGCCTAATCGCAAAGCAATCTCTTCCCTAGCACTCCTAGTTGCTTGGGAGCTTTGGACCGAGCGCAACGCAAGGGTCTTCAACAACAAGCATGCCACGACCCTTGTAATCTTAGAAAAAATAAAGAGGGAAGCCCGTTTATATGTTATTGCAGGTTTTAAGCACTTGGGGCAAATTATGCCGAGAGAGTACTCCCTTGTATGTTTTCTCGGTTTCTTTGGTTCAGACTATCTTGTCAAACATATCCACTTAATTAATTGATTGGTGCAAAGTATTTGCCCCCGTTTCAACAAAAAAAACATCTCGGCCTTATGGCAAGACCAAAAATAACAAAACTAATCTTGCAACTTTATTAAATTACTTAAAGCCTTTGCGCCTGTAGTGAGGAACCACATTTCTGCCTCCTCCCTGATCTTCACCAGTGGCGTTGGAACGGTGCGAAAAACCAAGTATTTATTTCTTTCCAAATTTCCCAAGAGACTAGCATTGCCAGGAGGACAAAGCTTTTCGTTATTGCCCTCTCATATGAATCACCTCCATACACCACCTCTCGACGGATTGAAATCCATGCCAAATTGTTGGATCAAGACCATGAATACCAAGCCAAAATTTTGACATCCTCTTGGTGCAAATCTTTCCGCCATCCAAACTCGGTTTTGAAGGACCAACCAAGAAAAAAATCTTGCACTTTGGAGGAGCCCATGGTTTCCAAACCAAGGAAAGCATTGGAAAGGAAGTTCTGCTAAAAAAACATCTCTCATTTCATTTTGGTGCGTTTGTGGCTGCATGCTACGCACGTATGAACATACGTGTCTCGGGCATAGAGTACTATGATTTTCGTTCAAAAATATATCGTAATGAAAACTGTAAAAAAAAACCATCTCTCTGGTCAAACTAATGTGACGAGACAATAATGCACTACACATCGTGGAAAATTTATAGATGGGTGGCATGCTAGTCTACCTAAAGTCAATTTGGCACGCAGTCGCTGCAGGAGCCTAAGGAGTACTTATTTTTTCCGCTTGCATGTCTGTCCATCTTCTTCTCTACCCTCCCTGAATCACGCGCACGCCCACGGTCTCGATCCCCCCACACCGCATCACTAGTATACCTTTCTCTCCTCACCCTGGCCGGCCACGTGCCACGTCGTTCCTTGCATAGCGCTCGCCCTCTCCTCCAAAAACCCCAAGCGCACTTGCATCCGCCATCCACCTAAATCCATCTACCCGTGATGGCCAATTCTAGGCTTTGCTAGGGCGGCGAGAATGGCCACTGGGAGGCTCTCACCGGTGACAACATCGACCTCATTACTACACATCTGGACATTACCCGCACCGTCCGACTTGCCGCAAGTTCCAGGGAGCTCTATGACCGGATCAATAAGGATGAAGGAAAGATGTACCATTGGGATGAACCCTGCCTGCTGATGCATGAGCCTGCTTTTTGGTTCAATGACCACTGGGATGAGGCGAGAGTAAATTGTCTGCACGACACCATGTACGACCTAGTTCCCCTTGACCATCCTCGCCGCGCTGTTGTCCTGCCGTTCATGCACCACAGAAAATGGCTTGGCATGAACGGCGGCTGGATTGCCGTCGCCGCCAAACTTGGGCAATGGTGCCTCACGAACGTCTACACCGAGCGACATATCCCCCTTCCATCGCTACCTCCTTCGAACATTGATCATATTATTGATTCATATCAACGCTTGGTTCCTGCGGCATACAATATTTTCTGGGGTCCAGCCATTCATTTGTTGAAGATCGTAATCTGTGAAGTGCCCACAAAAGGTTCGAGGTACGCATATTACAAACTTGTCGCCTTGTTCGATAGAGCAATATTCTACCTTGAAGGGGGTAGCAAACACTGGAGAATGCTGGAGGCCTGGACAACTGAACATGATAGTCCAAAGTTCTGTGATGCCATTGAACTTGGTGGCCACATTTTTGCGGTGGACGAAAATGATGGCTCCACGTACTGATGGGATCCCGCAAATGGTAATTTTTCAGTCCTTATGTTGCATTCCATGATACACTAACTTAGTCAATGAAGTTATTCATGAACTACCTTGTTTGTATTTTACCTTTCATATATGACTTAATGATCACACCCCCTTTTTCTGAATATGAATGAACCATTGCTTGCAATGAAATAGTACTAATTAGTCATCAACAAACATAGTATACTCCGTATGTGAATGCATTCCTAAATTAGTAACTCTATGCCACTGCAGAATATGGATGTAATTAACCAGTATCTGAAAAGTTAACGTAGCACTATGAAGACACCCTTCTTGATTACCTTTTACACCCATTGTTTCATATAACTGATTGATTTTCGCTCGAAATGGAGGACGAGAGACCCCCAACATCTGCATCGAAGAGATGCATAAGGCCTTTATTTAGTACTTTGATTCAAAGAGATGCATAAGGCCTTTCATAAGTATATGACTTAATGATCACATCCTTTATCTAAATATGAATTAACCGTTGCTTGCAATGAATTAGTACTAATCAGTCATCAACAAACATAGTATACTCAATATGTGAATGCATTTCTAAATTAGTAACTCTATGCCACTGCAGAATATGGATGTAATTAACCAGTATCACTACAAGAAATGTGCTAACTTGCGACCCTCCACATTGGTCACCAGATGGTCATTGTATGTCATTTATGACCTTGGTCTGACCAAAAACTGTTGGTCGTCAGTTGAGAGTCACTAACGGCTCACAACGATCTTTTTTTAATGGTCATAGCGGGCTATGACCAAAATTGATGGTCATAGATTCTATGACCAAAAAATAGGTCATTGGCAATTTAGCATGTCCACGTTAGATCCGACGTGGCCAGTCCTACATGGCAAATCAATGACCAAACCAAATAGTTGTGGATCAAAATCAGCCCGGTCCAATTCAACCTTCTACATGGGCCAAGCCCAACAAATTAGCATTTTATTTTCATGGCCTTAGCCTTTTCAATGTCCATTTCTTTTGGGCCTTGGCCTTTTAATGGTCCATTTCCTTTCTTGGGTCTTGGCCATTTTACAATCCTTTTATTTATTAATTTCAGCCCTTTTATTCTTTCCTTTTTGGGCCTTAGCCTTTTCACTGATCGGTTTCAAATTTGTTTGGGTCGTGGCCTTCTTTCCAATAGATAGGGATTCAGCTTGCAGCTCAGTAAAACAAGATTTCATTCATTACAGAGAGAAAACAAATGAAATTTACAAACAATAGCCAAAATCAAACTATTACAAACTTTCTATAGAACATGAAATTTCGTAACTATCACAATGTAATAACTAGCTGTACATGTGATTAGCTACTCTTTGCCGAGTAGTAATTTGGCTTCTTCACACTTCTTCAATCTGGAGCTCTGAATGAAGGTAACTGCAAAAGATAAAAGAATATAGTGCAATGAGAAACATCTTAGTTCACTGTAAATAAACATGGTGACAACTCAGAACATGAGAGAAAGGCTTCGTTTAGAAACTTCGGGACATGGGTTAATACTGCAATGAGAATTATACTTCAGGACATGGCTCAGCCAATTTAGTTTATGCATGTGTACATGAATGAGCAGAAAAATAAACAAGCACTAGAACTTGTTGGAGATATGCCCAAGAGGCAATAATAAAATGGTTATTATAATATATCTTTGTGTTTATGATAATGTTTGCATACCATGCTATAATTGTATTAACCGAAACATTGATACATGTGTGTTATGTAAACAACAAGGAGTCCCTAGTAAGCCTCTTGTATAACTAGCTTGTTGATTAATAGATGATCATGGTTTCGTGATCATGAACATTGGATGTTATTAATAACAAGGTTATGTCATTGATGAATGATGTAATGGACACACCCAACTAAGCGTAGCATAAGATCACGTCATTAAGTTCATTTGCTATAAGCTTTCGATACATAGTTACCTAGTCCTTCGACCATGAGATCACGTAAATCACTTATGCTGGAAGGGTACTTTGATTACATCAAACGCCACTGCGTAAATGGGTGGTTATAAAGGTGGGATTAAGTATTCGGAAAGTATGAGTTGAGGCATATGGATCAAGAGTGGGATATTGTCCATCCCGATGACGGATAGATATACTCTGGGCCCTCTCGGTGGAATGTCGTCTAATTAGCTTGCAAGCATATGAATGGTTCATAAGAGATCACATACCACGGTACGAGTAAAGAGTACTTGTCGGAGACGAGGTTGAACAAGGTATGGAGATACCGATGATCAAACCTCGGACAAGTAAAATATCGCGAGATAAAGGGAATCGGTATCGTATGTAAATGGTTCAATCGATCACTAAGTCATCGTTGAATATGTGGGAGCCATTATGGACCTCCAGATCCCGCTATTGGTTATTGGTTGGAAAGAAGTCTCAACCATGTCTGCATAGTTCACGAACCGTAGGGTGACACACTTAAGGTTTGATGTCGTTTAAGTAGATATGGAATATGGAATGGAGTTCGAAGTTTTGTTCGGAGTCTCGGATGGGATCCAGGACATCACGAGGAGTTCCGGAATGGTCCGGAGAATAAGATTCATATATAGGAAGTCATTTTATAAGTTTGAAAATGATCCGGTGCATTTATGGAAGGTTCTAGAAGGTTCTAGAAAAGTCCGGAAGAAATCACCGCGGAAGGTGGAGTCCCGAAGGGACTCCACCCACCTTGGCCGGCCAGCCTAAGGGAGGAGAAGTCCCAGGTGGACTCCTCCCCAAGGTGGCCGGCCACCCCACCAAAGGAAAGGGGGGAGTCCCACTCCCCCTAGGTTTGGCCATATGGAAGGTTTTGGAGTTGAGGTCTTATTCAAAGATTTTGACCTAACCCTTGGGGATCCACCTATATAATGAGGGAGAGAGGGAGGGGGGCAGCACACCTTGGCTGCACCACCCCTGTCCCCCTTGAGGCCGGCGCCCCAACCCCCCCCCCCCTCTCCCCAAACCCTAGCACCCCTCCTCCACATATCTCTCCCGCAGCGCATAGGCGAAGCCTTGCCGGAGATCTCCACCACCACCGCCACCACGCCGTCGTGCTACCGGGATTCCGAGGAGGATCTACTACTTCCTCTGCCCGCTGGAACGGGGAGAAGGACGTCTTCATCAACACCGAACGTGTGACAGAGTACGGAGGTGCTGCCCGATTGTGGCACCGTCAAGATCTTCTACGCGCTTTTTCAAGCGGCAAGTGATCGACTACATCAACAACGAGATCTAATCTCGTAGGCTTTGGAAATCTTCGAGGGTTAGTCTCATCTTCATCTCGTTGCTATCATCTACTAGATTGGATCTTGGCTTGTTATTCGTTCTTGCGGTAGGAAAATTTTTGTTTTCTATGCTACGAATCCCATCAGTGGTATCAGAGCCGTGTCTATGCATAGATTGGTTGCACGAGTAGAACACAATGGTTTTGTGGGCGTTGATGCTTTTGTTGTCTTTAGTTCGTGTACTTTGCATCTTGCAGGATGGTGGGATGAAGCGGTCCGGGCTAACTTTACATGACCGCGTTCATGAGACTTGCTCCACGCTCGACATGCAACTTGTATTGCATAAGTGGCTTTGCGGGTGTCTGTCTCTCTCACCATAGTGAAGATTCAATCTACTCTTTCTATTGACAACACTAGTATCACCATTGTGGTTCATGTTCATAGGTAGATTGGATCTTGCTCGAAAACCCTAAACCACGTAAAATATGCAAACCAAATTAGAGGCGTCTAACTTGTTTTTGCGGGGTTTGGTGATGTGATATGGCCATGATGTAATGATGAATATGTATGAGATGATCATTATTGTATTGTGGCAACCGGCAGGAGCCTTATGGTTGTCTTTATATTTCATGTTGTAGTATTATTTCAAAGTAGTTGTAATAGTTGCTACACACGGTGAACAACCATGGAGACGGCGCCATGGACCTTGACGCTACGCCGACGATGATGGAGATCATGCCCGTTGATGATGGAGATCATGTCCGTGCTTTGGAGATGAAGATCAAAGGCGCAAAGACTAAAGGGCCATATCATATCACATATGAATTGCATGTGATGTTAATCCTTTATGCATCTTATTTTGCTTAGATCGCGACGGTAGCATTATAAGATGATCCCTCACATTAATATCAAGATAATAAAGTGTTCTCCCCTCGTATGCACCGTTGCTACGGTTCGTCGTTTCGAAGCATCTCGTGATGATCGGATGTGATAGACTCTACGTTCACATACAACGGGTGTAAGCCATGTTTGCACACGCGGAATACTTGGGTTTGCTTGACGAGCCTAGCATGTACAGACATGGCCTCGGGACAACGGAAACCGAAAGGTTGAACACGAGTCATATGGATGATATGATCAACATGTTGATGTTCACCATTGAAGCTACATCATCTCACGTGATGATCGGTTTTGGTGTAGTGGATGTGGATCGTGTACCACTTAACAACTATGAGGGATGTTGTATTAAGTGGAAGTTCATTAGTAATTAGATTAAAACTTAAACTAATTATCATGAACATAGTCTGGATAGTATTTTGAATTAAATTTGTAGAATTGGCATCCGTTTTTCTACCATGCGCTAGTCTTGTAATTGAGATAGAAATATTGTTAAGTCTGACAAGTAACTTTACGGACTGGTACCGTATTGTTAAAGAATCAAGAAATGATTAAGTCCTATTGCAAACTTTTAGTAAACCTCACATTGCTGATTCAAAGAACAATGGTTTCAATTAGTACCTAGAATCATCTTGTCTTCGTGAAACTTGAAGTTCAAATCTGTTTGAAAAGTAAGGAGCTGAAAATTTTGTTTTCAGAAATAAGCGAGGTATGAGATATATGTGATATCTAAGACCTTGTTGCAAGGTGATAGAATATAATTTGGTGAGACTACATAAACTCATAAGTTTTATGGGAATGTACGAAGGTTGAAGACGCCAAGCGTCCCAATCCTCCAACTAAGTTGGGCACTAACGATATTCGCATATCCATGAAGTGATCGTCCTTAGTATGCACCGTTGCTAAGACTCGTCGTTTCGAAGCATCTCGTGGTGATCGGGTGTTATAGATTCTACGTGTGCATACAACGGGTGCAAGCCAGATTTGCACATGCAAATACTGAGGTTAAACTTTACGAGCCTAGCATGTACAGACATAGTCTCGGAAAGTCGTCATGATATGATGGATAAAATTATGAGTGAAATTGTTCATCATATTACAAAGTTACTAAATAGTGAAATCTGGAACACTTGTCATATGATGATCAACTTCAAAGTAAGAACATCAAGGTTATTGGTATTTGACCAACAAACCTAGAAGTTATTGAAGGTGAATTGTTTTCTGAATAATGAGGAAAGCTAAAAGAGAAACTACAAAAGATATTTTGGCAGAAAGAAAAGAAAAGACTAGAAAGTCTAGCTCAGGTGTATATAAATGATATAAATGTTATGGTTGTATTCCTTGTTTGATCACATAATGAAATTCTTGGGTATTTGTACCAGATTGGTTGGTATGAGATGTCATACAAAACAACGCAATACAAGAATACAATGGCCTAAGTGACTGACAAGGAATATGATAGGAATGCACTTCTGGAACAAAAATAAAGTGTTATTATGTTCGTCGTTGGCATTCTATCTAGCCCTTAGAATTTATAATAAAGAACTTAATAGTTGTTATTTTGCTCTGGTCAAATGAAAACAATGAGTTGTTCAAATTATGACATTACTCCATGTACGATGGATAAGTTATAATAAATCTTAATGGTGAAACACACATACATAACACTGACGCTAAAATGCCATAAGGCAAATGATTTGAATTCCACTTATTTATGGAACATCCATTTAGGTCATGTTAGAAAGGAACGCATGAAGGAACTCCATGCAAATGGATTTTTGGAGTCATTTGATTTTTGAATCATTTGGCGCTTGCAAATCTTTTCTAAAGAGAATGACTAAAATACCGTTCATAGGCCAAGAGTTGAAACGGGCAACTAACTTAGTGGAAACATACATGATGATGTATGTGGTTCACTGGGCATAGTTGTGTGCGGGAGATTCTTCTACTTCATGAAAACTTCCAACAATGAATTGAGTATATATATGTGGATATATTCGATAAGGAAGAAGTTTGAAACATTTGAATGGATTCAAATAAATTTCAGCATGAAGTGGAAATCATCGTAATAGAAAAGTCAAATATCTATGATTGGATCATAGTGGAAATATTTGAATTACGAGTTTTAGCGAACATCTAAGAGAGTTATGAAGTTGTTCTACAACTCACATTTCTTGGAGTATCATAGTGATGATGGAGTATCCGAGAGATGTATCCAAACCTTGTTGGATCAATGATGAGATAAAATATTGATGCCATTATATTTTTGTGGATTATGCTTTAGAGACTACCGCTTTTACACTGAATAGAGCATCATCATGATCCGTTGAAATGACACCATACGAGTTATGGCATGGGTATGAACCCTAATAGTCCTTTCTTAAATTTTGGTATGCATAGCATAAGTAAATAAGTTTACAACCAAAATCAGATGAATGTCTTTGTTGGTTATCCCAGAGATTTGATTGGGAATTCTTCCCACGAGACAAAGACAAAAGTGTTTGTCGATGTTTCTTACTTATTTCCAAGAAATTGTTTTCTAGCGAAGTATTTGAGTGGGAGGACAATAGAACTTGATAAGGTTTATGAACCTGAGCATAATGATCAGAGTAGCGCAGCATCGGAATTGGTTCCGGAAGCGGCCACGACGATCATGGCTCCTATGACTACAAAGTGTTTTAGCCATGGAGATCGAAGTACATATTGAACCTTGTAGGTATGGTTTACTTTGTGATCAAATAAATGATTTGTGGACAAAGGATTGATTTTGAACAATGATAAACCAACTACAAACAAAGAAGTTATGATGGGCCCTGACTCCGTTAAAATGGCTATGCGCCATGAAATCCAAGATAGATGAATACTTTTTGAAAGTAAATGGATCTATGAAATTGATGGACTTGGATGTAATATCCTTAAAGAAGCTTGACTTATCGAAAAGTTGTTTACGACAAAGTTCAAAGAGTTGACAGCGATAAGATTAGATCTTTCGTAGCAATGCTTATAGTCTATGTGGATTATTCTAGTAATCGCTACATATTTCTTTTATGAGATATGCTAGTAGGATGGCAAAATACATTACTTAACAGAAGTGTGTATTAAAGGTGTATACAAGATACAACCAAGAGTTTTGCTGGTCCGTGGAATACTAGATAGGAATACGAACTTCAATTGGATGAAGTGAGTATCGCGGAGTTGGAATCTTCACCGGATGAAATAGTCAAAGAGTTTTTGATTTCATCAGAGACGATGAAGAGGCTTGCATTTGCAAGAAATTAAGTGGGAGCGCTGAGACATATTTATAATACTTTATGTAGATGACATATAGTTGGTTATAAATGATGTAATTATATACTTGATTATAAAAGGTTTCATTGAGAACTAACTTCAATGAAAGGATATGGACTGAAACATATTTAGTGTCAAGATCTATAATAAGTTTAAATCGAAGTACATAGAATGGATATTGAAGTAGTTCAATATAGAAATATTAAGAAGGTGTTCTTTTCATGTGAAGGTTTAACAAGACTTGAGTGTATTTGACACTCGATGAGTAAAAACACATGAGTGATTTTAGATCACGAATAATATGTACAAAATCAGATGTCCTGTGCTCTAAAAAGTTAGGAGCATATACCAGAATGATTCATGTGATAATAATTGGACAACAGTAAGAATATTCCTGGGAGCTTTAGAAGAACCAAGGATATATATATAGTTTTGTATGGGGTAATGACAAACAAATCGCTATAATGTGTTGCACCGATATTAGTTTGGTCACATATAAAAATAAATTTCAATCTCAATTAGGATAAGTGTTGATTAAAAGGTAGCACAATGAGCTAGAAGAAATCTATGCTAGATTTAGATGAGTTCTATATATTGTGACGGATTCTACAAACGAAGGCAGAGTATGTCATTGTTATGACAACGATTGAGGGTGTTTAAGTCAAGGAGTTCTTTGAGAACTTGGTGTAGTTCCGATAGTGTCAGAACTTTGAAGCTATATTGTGTGTGACAATATTAGTGACATATTTCAGACCGCGGAATTAAGGTTCCACCAGATGACTGAACATATATGCCGACTCATTTGGGAAATGAGTGATGCGTTGAGACGCAAATGAAATTGCAAAATACATGCGTATCTGAGCGTGTCAGATCCGTTGACTAAAACATCTCCCGTGAGCAAAACATGATAAAGCACCGGAAGGCCAAGGTGTTATATCTTTACAAATGTTAACTAGATTATTGACTCTAGTGCAAGTGGGAGACTCGTTGGAGATATGCCCAAGAGGCAATAATAAAATGGTTATTATAATATATCTTTGTGTTTATGATAATGTTTGCATACCATGCTATAATTGTATTAACCGAAACATTGATACATGTGTGTTATGTAAACAACAAGGAGTCCCTAGTAAGCCTCTTGTATAACTAGCTTGTTGATTAATAGATGATCATGGTTTCGTGATCATGAACATTGGATGTTATTAATAACAAGGTTATGTCATTGATGAATGATGTAATGGACACACCCAACTAAGCGTAGCATAAGATCACGTCATTAAGTTCATTTGCTATAAGCTTTCGATACATAGTTACCTAGTCCTTCGACCATGAGATCATGTAAATCACTTATGCCGGAAGGGTACTTTGATTACATCAAATGCCACTCGCGTAAATGGGTGGTTATAAAGGTGGGATTAAGTATTCGGAAAGTATGAGTTGAGGCATATGGATCAAGAGTGGGATATTGTCCATCCCGATGACGGATAGATATACTCTGGGCCCTCTCGGTGGAATGTCGTCTAATTAGCTTGCAAGCATATGAATGGTTCATAAGAGACCACATACCACGGTACGAGTAAAGAGTACTTGTCGGAGACGAGGTTGAACAAGGTATGGAGATACCGATGATCAAACCTCGGACAAGTAAAATATCGCGAGACAAAGGGAATCGGTATCGTATGTAAATGGTTCAATCGATCACTAAGTCATCGTTGAATATGTGGGAGCCATTATGGATCTCCAGATCCCGCTATTGGTTATTGGTCGGAGAGAAGTCTCAACCATGTCAGCATAGTTCACGAACCGTAGGGTGACACACTTAAGGTTTGATGTCGTTTAAGTAGATATGGAATATGGAATGGAGTTCGAAGTTTTGTTCGGAGTCTCGGATGGGATCCAGGACATCACGAGGAGTTCCGGAATGGTCCGGAGAATAAAATTCATATATAGGAAGTCATTTTATAAGTTTGAAAATGATCCGGTGCATTTATGGAAGGTTCTAGAAGGTTCTAGAAAAGTCCGGAAGAAATCACCGCGGAAGGTGGAGTCCCGGAGGGACTCCACCCACCTTGGCCGGCCAGCCTAAGGGAGGAGAAGTCCCAGGTGGACTCCTCCCCAAGGTGGCCGGCCACCCCACCAAAGGAAAGGGGGGAGTCCCACTCCCCCTAGGTTTGGCCATATGGAAGGTTTTGGAGTTGAGGTCTTATTCGAAGATTTTGACCTAACCCTTGGGGATCCACCTATATAATGAGGGAGAGAGGGAGGGGGGCAGCACACCTTGGCCGCACCACCCCTGCCCCCCTTGAGGCCGGCGCCCCAACCCCCCCCTCTCCCCAAACCCTAGCACCCCTCCTCCACATATCTCTCCCGCAGCGCATAGGCGAAGCCCTGCCGGAGATCTCCACCACCACCGCCACCACGCCGTCGTGCTGCCGGGATTCCGAGGAGGATCTACTACTTCCGCTGCCCGCTGGAACGGGGAGAAGGACGTCTTCATCAACACCGAACGTGTGACCGAGTACGGAGGTGCTGCCCGATTGTGGCACCGTCAAGATCTTCTACGCGCTTTTGCAAGCGGCAAGTGATCGACTACATCAACAACGAGATCTAATCTCGTAGGCTTTGGAAATCTTCGAGGGTTAGTCTCATCTTCATCTCGTTGCTACCATGTACTAGATTGGATCTTGGCTTGTTATTCGTTCTTGCGGTAGGATTTTTTTTGTTTTCTATGCTACGAATCCCATCAGAACTAACATCAGTTTGAATGGAAAGATACCAAACCTGCTAGCCTCTATAGTGCTAGATGGCCATAGTGAGGCTGACAGAACGTCACTGAAACATTTCAAGCTAGCATAAGAAAGTAAATAACAGAACATATTGATATAATGGAAAATGTAAGACGCTACCTGGAAATTAAGATACGAACAATGCATACTGCTCTTAAGTGTTTCTTTTAGCTAAGAATTAATTTCTCAAATTTCACATATCAGCATAATGATAACTCTACAAAAATATAACCTACTACAATGGCAGTATAATTCATGCAGTAAAGTTCCCAAAATAAAGCATTTCTTGCTAGACTAATCAAAGATAACATTCAAATGCTTGGAACATCGCAATGGCGGCACTGCAACCAATCAGGAATTCCTAACAAGCAACACATCACAATGATAGTACTGGAAGAGAAATGGATGGGGGAATACCTTCACACGAGTGGGCAGAGGCAACCTGCAATGATGTCGTCGTTGTGCTCCTCCTCAGCGAAGGCCACGAACTAGGCTCCTGCTCCACTAATTTGCAGCATATGGAAGGTAATCAACAAGGTATATTGTTGCATAATTGGGATCTCAAACCAATAAAACTATATGGATATTTCGAGCCAAGCATAATCATGAACAGCATGCAACACATTGCTCAAAAACCAGAAATATGTACGTAGTAGTATATATACTTTGGCAGTGCCATTCACCGTTGATTTCACCCATGATGGATAGCTCGTTAACAAGATGATTAGTTCGAGTACTAGCTATTGCCAAAAGAAGTGCACTAATGTATTCCTGATATTTAGATAAAATCAGCATAGAAACTATGGAGGGCCAGATATGCTGGATAGAACATAATTTGGCTCTAAAAATATATGGCTTCTTTTTGCTAATTCACTAGTAGAAAAAGGGGCTTCCATACCACCCCATTAGTCTCCAAACTTTTTGAACCGCGACTAATGGGGTCTTTAGTCCCGGTTCTGCAGGAGAACCGCGACTAAAGCTCTGGGCCCAACGGGCTCGGTCGACAGCTGGTGTACGGGTGGGCCTTTAGTCGCGGTTGGCCTGGCCAACCGGGACTAAAGGTCCACCACTATAAATACTGTTGCAGCACAAGTGTGAGCCACTTGGTGTTCCACTTCTACTCACAAGGGGTGGTGGGTTTGGCTTTTCTCCTCTTATGCACAAGAGGTGTTCGATGAAATGCCCGAGAGCATGATGCCACTTGTGTTCACATAAAACAAACATGATATGAAGTGTCCGAGCCACACTTAAGCTTTCTCATTTTTTTTCCTCCTCGATCGCGATTAGCAACTTGAACCTTTCATGTGTCATTGATAAATATGCATGTGTAGTTCATAGTTTAATTTCTATTATTTCTAGCTAGTTAGTTTAACAAATGCATGATGGTTAATTATATACTTTATATAATAATAATGCAGATGCATCGGCAATGGATGTACGGTAACCGACTCTCGGACTAGTTCATTACGGGTTTGAATGATTTCCTCATAGTGGCTAATGCGAACAAGCAGGGGGGTTTTGTTATATGTCCATGTGCTGACTGTAAGAATAAGAAGGGTTACTCTTCCTCAAGAGTCGTTCACGTGCACCTGCTTCGGCACGATTTCATGCCAAGCTATAATTGTTGGACCAAGCATGGAGAAAGAGGGGTTAGAATGGAAGAAAATGAAGAAGGGGATGATGATAACTATCCTGATCATTTCGGTGATACTTTCATGGAGGATGCTGAAGGAGGGGAAGCAGAAGGGGAAGGTGAAGCGAAAGGTGAAGAAGAGGCACGTGATGAGCGCGCTGATGATCTTGGTCGGACCATTGCTGATGCACGGAGAGGCTGTGAAACTGAAAAGGAGAGGAAGAATTTGGATCGCATGTTAGAGGATCACAAAAAGTCGCTGTACCCAGGATGCGATAATGGTCTGAAAAAGCTTGGCTGCACACTGGATTTGCTGAAATGGAAGGCACAGGAAGGTCTATCTGACTCAGAATTTGAAAAATTTGCTGAAAATGATGAAGAATATGTTTCCAAAGAATAACGAGTTGCCCGCCAGTACGTACGAAGCAAAGAAGGTTGTATGCCCTCTAGGTTTAGAGGTTCAGAAAATACATGCATGCATTAACGACTGCATCTTCTACCGCGGTGAATACGAGAATTTGAATGAATGCCCGGTATGCACTGCATTGCGTTATAAGATCAGAGGAGATGACCCTGGCGACGATGTTGAGGGCGAGAAACCCAGGAAGAGGGTTCCCGCCAAGGTGATGTGGTATGCTCCTATAATACCACGGTTGAAACATCTGTTCAGGAACAAAGAGCATGCCAAGTTGTTACGATGGCACAAAGAGGACCGTAAGTCGGACGGGGAGTTGAGACACCCCGCTGATGGAACACAACGGAGAAAGATCGACAGAGAGTTCAAAGATTTTGCAGGTGACGCAAGGAACATAAGATTTGGTCTAAGTACAGATGGCATGAATCCTTTTGGCGAGCAGAGCTCCATCCATAGCACCTGGCCCGTGACTCTATGCATCGACAACCTTCCTCCTTGGTTGTGCATGAAGCGGAAGTTCATTATGATGCCAGTACTCATCCAAGGTCCGAAGCAACCCGGCAACGACATCGATGTGTACCTAAGACCATTAGTTGATGAACTTTTACAGTTGTGGGGCAGACCTGGTGTACGTGTGTGGGATGAGCACAAAGAAGAGGAATTTGACCTACGAGCGTTGCTTTTCGTAACTATCAATGATTGGCCTGCTCTTAGTAACCTTTCGGGACAGACAAATAAGGGATACAATGCATGCACGCACTGCTTACATGAGACTGAAAGTATATATTTGGGTAATTGTAAGAAGAATGTGTACCTGGGGCATCGTCGATTTCTTCCCCGATATCATAACTTAAGAAAGAAAGGCAAGCATTTCAACGGCAAGGCAGATCACCGGCCGAAGCCTACGGAACGTACTGGTGCTGATGTATTTGATATGGCAAGGATTTGAAAGTCATCTTTGGAAAGGGTCCTGGCGGATAATCAGTTCCGCAAGGAGTTGACGGGCACGCACCATGTGGAAGAAGAAATCTATATTTTGGGAGCTAGAATATTGGAAAGTCCTAGATGTCCGCTCTGCAATCGATGTGATGCATGTTACGAAGAATATTTGCGTGAACCTGCTAAGCTTCTTGGCCGTGTATGGGAAGACAAATGATACAAAGGAAGCACGGCAGGACCAGCAACGTTTGAAAGACCCAGAAGACCGGCATCCGGAACGGTTTCAAGGCCGTGCCAGCTACGCTCTTACCAAAGAAGAGAAGGTCATCTTTTTTGAATGCCTGAGCAATATGAAGGTCCCGTCTGGCTTCTTGTCGAATATAAAGGGAATAATAAATATGGCGGAGAAAAAGTTCCAAAACCTAAAGTCTCACGACTGCCCCGTGATTATGACGCAATTGCTTCCGATTGCTTTGAGGGGGCTCCTACCGAAAAATGTTCGAGTAGCCATTGTGAAGCTATGTGCATTCCTCAATGCAATCTCTCAGAAGGTAATCAATCCAGAAGATCTACCACAGTTACAGAACGATGTGGTCCAATGTCTTGTCAGTTTCGAGTTGGTGTTCCCACCATCCTTCTTCAATATTATGACGCACCTCCTGGTTCACCTCCCGCTTCCATGTGTCGCCGCCGCT
Organism: Lolium rigidum; assembly: GCF_022539505.1. NCBI lineage: Eukaryota > Viridiplantae > Streptophyta > Magnoliopsida > Poales > Poaceae > Lolium > Lolium rigidum. The sequence continues at coordinate 299,572,859 of NC_061514.1, read as the reverse complement.
TCCCCGCGCCACGTGTCGCCAAACTTGCCGCGTCGCTTCGCGCGCGCGCAACCAACCGCCACGGAAACTTCACCTGCCGCCTCCGCTCATTCGTCTCCGGGATGTCGCCGCGCCACCGCGGGTCGTCCGGTTTCCGTGGCGTCTGAGCGCGTCCGAACGGTAGGTTCTACGCCGAGATGCGCGCCGGTGGCTTCCGCCTCACCCTCGGCACGTACAACACGCCGGAGCTGGCCGCGCGCGCTTACGACGCGGCCGCGTGGCGATTTCGGCGGCCACGGCGTGACCTGAACTTCCCGGATCGCCATCGCCGAGCACGACGAGGAGTTGATGCGCCAGTGGAGGGCGCAGTTCCCTAGTGACGTCGACAACACCGACGCGTTCTTCTCTAACCTTTAGTCCAATTTTCAATAAACAAATTTGCCATTTTCATTTTCTGTCGGTGGGATAAGGACGCATGTGTAACGCGGGACTAAAGATGTCGCTCAGGTTTTCTATGTGAAGGACATGAGTAGAAAACCGAAGAAAAGGAAAGATAAGAAAATGAGTACATCATGCAATAATCCAAAGGCCTAGGAGTACATCTTAGAATGTTGGAGTGATTTAGTCATACTCCTGCCTAGGCCTATAATATGCATACTCGTAGTCTTCGTAGTCGCCGCCGTCGCTGTCGTCGTCGCTGTCGTCGGGCGGCGCTCGTGGCTCGAACCTCGACTGGTACTGAAGGTAGCGCAGGCGGGGGATATCGCCGACCGTGATGTAGTCCATGACGCTCTGTAGAGTCCGGCCAGCCTCGTGGAAGTTCCCAGGAGGCAGACCGTCCTCCTCATACCTGGCGAGCGCCCTCTCACGCCGATTGATGAAGAAGGCATCCCAAGTCTATTGGTTGTCGGGATGCCAGCGGGGATTCATCCGCTGCTCCGGCGTGAGGTCGAGGTAGTAGTGGTTCGTGATGGCCGCCCGGCGCGCAGTACCCTGAGGGACGGGAGGGACCAGCACGCCTCCGGAGCTTAGGCTCCAGCCGGCAGGGACGTGGTATCCCGGTGGGCAAGGGTAGTTCGAGGCGCAAAGCTCCTCCACCTGCTGGTAGGTTAGAGTGGGAACGGTGAAAGCCATGAGAGAGTGATGAGAGATTGTAGAGATGTGATAATGATGGCCAAGCTGGGCTACATATATATAGTGAGAAATGGCGGGAAAAATGGCGGCGGGAAGACAGGAGGCGGGAAGACAGAGGCGGGAAGAAATGGCGGGAAGCGGGGGCGGGAAGACAGAGGCGGGAAGAAATGGCGGGAAGCGTGGGGCGGGAAGACAGGAGGCGGGAAGAAATGACAGGAGACGGGAATTATTTGTATTTTTATGATTTTGAAATGAAATAGTTTTATTTTTCTGAATTTTTTGATATATTATTTGTATTTTTATGATTTTGAAATGAATTAGTTTTATTTTTCTGAATTTTTTGATATATTATTTGTATTTTTATGATTTTGAAATGAATTAGTTTTGTTTTACCGAATTTTTTGATATATTTTTGTATTTTTATGATTTTGAAATGAATTAGTTTTATTTTTCTGAATTTTTTGATATATTTTTGTATTTTTATGATTTTAAAATGAATAAGTTTTATTTTTCTGATTTAAAAAAATGCTTTAGTCGCGATTGGTGCCCAGCGAAAAAGGCTTTAGTCCAACCGCGACTAAAGGGTCGATAATATAAAAGGGCGCGCACCGCCGCTCTGTTTCTCTGGTTCTTCACTTGATCTTCCTCGACGAAACCACAGGCGCCCGAGAACGACACCGGATGCCGTCAGGCTGCCCGCCGCCGTCGCCGCGCTCGCCGCCTTCGAAGCCGTCGCCGCCTACGCCTCCCTCGCCGCGGCGCTCTCCCCGGCCGGCCGTCCCTCGCCGCGCGTCCGACGACGAAGATGACGCGGAACCTCGCCGCGCGCGCGCACACGAAGGCGACCTCGCGGCGGCGCTCTCCCCGGCCGCCATGTACGTCCTCCCTCGCCACGCGCCGGCGCCGCTGTTATGGTGCTGCTAGAGGGATGGCGCGAGAGGGCCGGCCGGGGGCCTTGCCCACGGCCGGTGGCAAGAGGGAAGGGATTTCCTTCTTAATTCTTGCTTGATTAGATTGATACATCTCCTCTCCATATAGAGAGAGGTTTACTTGACTCCCAAGCAAGGCTTACTTGACCCCTAAGCAAACCCTAAGACTAACGGGCCCAGGCCCATGACGTACTCTAACACTACACCCCACCTGGACATGCAGCTCGTCCTCGAGCTGCAACCTAACGACGATTCGACCCCACACAAACCTAAAAAAGGACGTACCTAGTGCTGAGAGCTCTCGCACTGTGCGGGGTCTGGGGAAGGTGTTAGTGGCAAGCCTTACCCTCACGAAGTGCAATGTGAGGAGACCGTGACTCGAACCTGGGACCTCTTTGTCACAGGCGGTGAGGCTCTACCACTGCACCAGGCCCGCCCTGTTGGAGATATGCCCAAGAGGCAATAATAAAGTGGTTATTATAATATATCTTTGTGTTTATGATAAATGTTTGCATACCATGCTATAATTGTATTAACAGAAACATTGATACATGTGTGTTATGTAAACAACAAGGAGTCCCTAGTAAGCCTCTTGTATAACTAGCTTGTTGATTAATAGATGATCATGGTTTCGTGATCATGAACATTGGATGTTATTAATAACAAGGTTATGTCATTAGATGAATGATATAATGGACACACACCCATATAAGCGTAGCATAAGATCAAGTCATTAAGTTCAACTTGATATAAGCTTCCGATACATAGTTACCTAGTCCTTCGACCATGAGATCATGTAAATCACTTATACCGGAAGGGTACTTTGATTACATCAAACGCCACTGCGTAAATGGGTGGTTATAAAGATGGGATTAAGTATTCGGAAAGTGTGAGTTGAGGCATATGGATCAAGAGTGGGATTTGTCCATCCCGATGACGGATAGATATACTCTGGGCCCTCTCGGTGGAATGTCGTCTGATTAGCTTGCAAGCATGTGACTAGGTCACAAGAGATGACATGCCACGGTACGAGTAAATAGTACTTGTCGGTAACGAGGTTGAATAAGGTATGGAGATACCGATGATCGAACCTCGGACAAGTAAAGTATCGCGTGACAAAGGGAATCGGTATCGTATGTAAATGGTTCAATCGATCACTAAGTTATCGTTGAATATGTGGGAGCCATTATGGATCTCCAGATCCCGCTATTGGTTATTGGTCGGAGAGGAGTCTCAACCATGTCTGCATAGTTCACGAACCGTAGGGTGACACACTTAAGGTTTGATGTCGTTTTAAGTAGATATGGAATATGGAATGGAGTTCAAATTTTGTTCGGAGTCTCGGATGGGATCCAAGACATCACGAGGAGGTTCGGAATGGTCCGGAGAATAAGATTCATATATGGGAAGTCATTTTCCGGGGTTCGGAAAAAATCCGGTGTTTTGACCGGAGCTTCTAGAAGGTTTTGGAATGACCGGAATAGTCCAGAATATTGTGGAAGGTTCCGGAAGTGTCCGGGACGACCCGGGCTGTCTAAGGAAGTCCGGAGGGTTCCATAATAGGTGTATCCATGTTTTCCTTAAGGGTTAAGAAGTTTCCCCTAAGGCAGATTCGGATTTGGCAAAAGAGTCCTAGTTCTAGTAGGTTTCGGCTGACAGAAACCTACCGGAACTCTCCCAAACTTTGGGGGCGGGTCTTGGACGACCCAAGGACCTTTTCCACCTATAAAAGGAGGGCAAGGGGAGCCCCAAGGGGTGCACAAGTCGCAGCCCTTGCCCCCTCTCCCCAAACCCTAGCTGCCCCTTCCTCCTCCTCCCTCTTGCACGGCTACAGCGAAGCCTTGCAGGAGATCTCCACTACCACCGCCACCACGCCGTCGTGCTGGCGGGATTCCGAGGAGGATCTACTACATCCGTTGCCCGCTGGAACGGGGAAAAGGACGTCGTCATCAACACCGTACGTGTGACCGAGTACGGAGGTGCTGCCCGATTGTGGCACCGTCAAGATCTTCTACGCGCTTTTGAAAGCGGCAAGTGATCGACTACAGCAACAACGAGATCTAATCTCGTAGGCTTTGGAAATCTTCGAGGGTTAGTCTCATGATCTTCTCGTTGCTACCATCTTCTAGATTGGATCTTGGCTCGTTATTCGTTCTCGCCGTAGGAAAATTTTTGTTTTCTATGCTACGAATCCCATCAGTGGTATCAGAGCCGTGTCTATGCATAGATTGGTTGCACGAGTAGAACACAATGGTTTTGTGGGCGTTGATGCTCTTGTTGTTTTTAGTTAGTGTACTTTGCATCTTGCGGGATGGTGGGATGAAGCGGCCCGGGCTAACTTTACATGACCGCGTTCATGAGACTTGCTCCACGCTCGACATGCAACTTGTATTGCATAAGTGGCTTTGCGGGTGTCTGTCTCTCTCACCATAGTGAAGATTCAATCTACTCTTTCTATTGACAACACTAGTATCACCGTTGTGGTTCATGTTCGTAGGTAGATTGGATCTTACTCGAAAACCCTAAACCACGTAAAATATGCAAACCAAATTAGAGGCGTCTAACTTGTTTTTGCAGGGTTTGGTGATGTGATATGGCCATGATGTGATGATGAATATGTATGAGATGATCATTATTGTATTGTGGCAACCGGCAGGAGCCTTATGGTTGTCTTTATATTTCATGTAGTAGTATTATTTCAAAGTAGTTGTAATAGTTGCTACATGTGGTGAACAACCATGAAGACGGCGCCATGGACCTTGACGCTACGCCGACGATGATGGAGATCATGCCCGTTGATGATGGAGATCATGTCCGTGCTTTGGAGATGAAGATCAAAGGCGCAAAGACTAAAGGGCCATATCATATCACATTATGAATTGCATGTGATGTTAATCCTTTATGCATCTTATCTTGCTTAGATCGCGACGGTAGCATTATAAGATGATCCCTCACATTAATATCAAGATAATAAAGTGTTCTCCCCTCGTATGCACCGTTGCTACAGTTCGTCGTTTTGAAGCATCTCGTGATGATCGGATATGATGGATTCTACGTTCACATACAACGGGTGTAAGCCATGTTGCACACGCGGAAATACTTGGGTTTGCTTGACGAGCCTAGCATGTATAGACATGGCCTCGGAACACAGGAAACCGAAAGGTTGAACACGAGTCATATGGATGATATGATCAACATGTTGATGTTCACCATTGAAGCTACATCATCTCACGTGATGATCGGTTTTGGTGTAGTGGATATGGATCGTGTGCCACTAAACAACTATGAGGGATGTTGTATTAAGTGGGAGTTCATTAGTAATTAGATTAAAACATGAACTAATTATCATGAACATAGTATGAATAGTATTTTGAATTAAATTTGTAGAATTGGCATCCGTTATCTACCTTGCGCTAGTCTTGTAATTGAGATAGAAATACTGTTAAGTCTGACAAGAAACTTTACGGACTGGTACCGTATTGTTAAAGAATCAAGAAATAATTAAGTCCTATTGCAAACTTTTAGTAAACCTCACATTACTGATTCAAAGAGCAATGGTTTCAATTAGTACCTAAAATCATCTTGTCTCCGTGAAACTTGAAGTTCAAATCCGTTTGAAAAGCAAGGAGCTGGAAATTTTGTTTTCAGAAATAAGCAAGGTTTGAGATATATGTGATATCTAAGACCTTGTTGCAAGATGATAGAATATAATTTAGTGAGACTACATAAACTCATAAGTTTTATGGGAATGTACGAAGGTTGAAGACGCTAGGCGTCCCGATCCTCCAACTAGTTGGGCACTAACGATATTCACATATCCATGAAGTGATCGTCCTTAGTATGCACCGTTGCTAAGACTCGTCGTTTCGAAGCATCACGTGATGATCGGGTGTTATAGATTCTACGTGTGCATACAACGGGTGCAAGCCAGATTTGCACAAGCGAATACTGAGGTTAAACTTTACGAGCCTAGCATGTACAGACATGGTCTCGGAAAGTCGTCATGATTTGATGGATAAAAATTATGAGTGAAATTGTTCATCACATTAAAAGGTTACTAATAGTGAAATCCGGAACACTTGTCATATGATGATCAACTTCAAAGTAAGAACCTCAAGGTTATTGGTATTTGACCAACAAACCTAGAAGTTATTGATGTTGAAGTGTTTTTCTGAGAATGAGGAAAGCTAAAAGAGAAACTACAAAAGATTATTGGCAGAAAGAAAGAAAAGACTAGAAAGTCTAGCTCAGGTGTATATAGATGATATACATGTTATGAATGTATTCCTAGTTTGGTCACACAATGAAATTCTTGGGTATTTGTACCATATTGGTTGGTATGAAGTGTCATACAAAACAACGCAATACAAGAATACAATGGCCTAAGTGATCGACAAGGAATATGATAGGAATGCACGTACTGGAACAAAAATAAAGTGTTATTATGTTCGTCGTTGGCATTCTATCTAGCCCTTCGATTTATAATAAAGAACTTCATAATTGTTTTGTTCTGGTCAAATGAAAACAATGAGTTGTTCAAATTTTGACAAGTATTCCATGTACGATGGATAAGTTATTATAAATCTTTATGGTGAAACACACATGCATAACACTGACGCTAAAATGCCATAAGGCAAATGATTTGAATTCCACTTATTTGTGGAACCGCCATTTAGGTCATGTTAGAAAGGAACGCATGAAGAAACTCCATGCAGATGGATTTTTGGAGTCATTTGATTTTTGAATCGTTTGGCACTTGCAAATCTTTTCTAAAGAGAATGACCGAAATACCGTTCATAGGCCAAGAGTTGAACGGGCAACTAACTTAGTGGAAACATACATGATGATGTATGTGGTTCACTGGGCATAGTTGTGTGCGGGAGATTCTTCTACTTCATGAAAACTTCCAACAATGAATTGAGTATATATATGTGGATATATTCGATAAGTAAGAAGTTTGAAACATTTGAATGGATTCAAATAAATTTCAGCATGAAGTGGAAATCATTGTAATAGAAAAGTCAAATATCTATGATAGGTTCATGGTGGAAATATTTGAATTACGAGTTTTAGCGAACATCTAAGAGAGTTATGAAATTATTCTACAACTCACGTTTCATGAAGTATCATAGTGATGATGAAGTATCCGAGAGACGTATCCACTACAAGAAAAGTTCTGATAGACAACGTCTCAAAATCGTCCGCTAAGGGGTATTTTTCGTCGCCTATGGGCCTAACCCG